>NW_027186296.1:44393652-44450079 GCF_028583685.1 Petaurus breviceps papuanus
GAAGGAAGGAAGGAAGGAAGGAAGGAAGGAAGGAAGGAAGGAAGGAAAAGAAAAGGAAGAGTATCACATCTCCTACAAAAGGAGAAACAGTAAGGCTTGACTGAATCTTTTGTTAGTCTTCCTGGGGTAAAATACTCAAACTACCTTTTCCATTTAAAATAAACAGATGTTGCCCCCCTCTTTTTTTTTTAAGGAAAGAGGTACCCAGATTTCAAGCTGTCTTACTTTCTCATGTGTTCGTGCTCCTTGGCTGGCTGGACATGGGAGAGAAAATGGACTGTGTCCCCACTGAAGGGTACAGTTTGTTTCCTCCTCAGATCTGCATGCATCTTTCAGATGGAAATGTGTTGGGGAAGCTGATTCATCTGCTGTTTCTCTCAGCAGAGCCGGGACAAGGGCTTTTCATTATTTGCTGTGTTCCTCTTTAGTTTACAAGGTCAGGGCTGATGTTTTGGTTGTTTTTCCCAGCAGTGCTCTACTGACCGACTTTGCTCTAATCCCTTGATGTCACTTAAATAAACTGTAGAAGGGGGAGGGGTGGGGGAAGGAGGTTTGAGAACTCCAATGATTTCCTGCTGCTGCTGTTCTCAGCTGCAAATTAATTTGATGGTGTTATGTAAGTGTAATCATCCTCTCTAATCACATCACAGGATTGGGAACTGCCAGAAATAACAGAAGGGAACATTCGAGATATCAAAGGGTAGCCACTGAAATAGATTGTTTATTTAGGTACCAAATTGAAACGCTATTATTGGGAGATGGAAAACAGTCCTCTCCACATCTCTTCCTTTCACACATCTTTGCATTTTATGTGGGTATTTGTCAGGCGCATCATCCATAAGTAAAAGGAAACACAAAGACTTGGGACAGAGTTCTGATTGTGCAGTCCCTGGAAGGAAATGAGGGGGAGTAAATGGATGGAAAAACCAGTTTAGAGAATCTTAGATTTTGAGCTGGAAGGGGCCTTCAAGGCCATTGCATCCAACCCACAGTTTTACAGATGAGACAAGTCAGTCACATGACATTAAGTGATTTCCCCAACCTTACATAGTAGGTATTTGGGCTCTGATTTGAACCCTGGTCTGCCTGAGACATTATTTTATTTATTTATTTATTTTTTTTGCTGATTAGGAAGATTTCCCTTTTCATCTTGGGTATTCTTTACTTTGTTTTGCTACTTTATCTGCTACCCACAGGCCTACCCAAGCTATCAATTTTTTTTTGTTTGTTTGTTTTGTTTTTGTCTTTTGTGGGCAGTAGCCAAGAGGACTTTAATCCCATTACCTTTCTTCACCTGTTCATTTCATTGGTCAGTGTATTTCTGAGGAAACAGGTAGCGACATGAGGACATGATACATGGGTTTCAAAGTAGAAAGGGCTTTGGAGGTCATTGAGTACAGTGGTCAAACTCAAAATCAAAAGTCAAACCTGAATGGAAACAGGGGCCACTAAACCATTTCATAAGAATCTCTGAAGGCTGCATATTGACTTAGAAAACCGTACATTAATAGTATCTTTTTTAAATTTTTATTTAATTTGTTAACTGTTTCCCAATTACATTTTAATCTGGTTCTGGCCACATTGGGGAGTGTTTGATATCTCTGACCTAGTATATTCCTTTTCTTTTACAGTTGAAGATGTTAAGGCAGAGGTCAAGTGACTAGCTTAATATGTTTGATGTTGACAGGACTTCTGGATTCTTTTTTTTTTCCCTTGGATTTCAACCGAAAGCCAACCCCCCCTATATCCCTGTAACTTTCTTCCTGTACAGAGGGCCATAGGAGAAAGGATTAGGTAGACAGCTGGTTGATACAGTGGATAAAATGCTTGACTTGGAGTCAAGAAGGTCTGTGACCACTGGCAAGTACCTTCAACGCTCCAGGCCTCAGTTTCCTCATCTGCCAAAGAGGTCTAAAAATGGCACCTAACTCCCAGTTTTCTTTTGAGGATCAAATGGGATAAAATGTATAAGGTGCTTTGCAAACTTTAAAGCACTATATAAAAGCTAACTATTATTATTACCAGAAGAAATAAAATATTTTTTTTTTCTCAGTAGCAAAGTATCAGCTCCCAGATTTCATTCCACATCTAGAAAAATGACAGGGGTATTGAGGTAGCTGAACAATATAAAAGACTGGGTGGGGGTAGAGGAGAGGAAGATTTTGCTGGAGGATCTGGGAAGGCAGACATGTTCTCTGGCTCATCTGGCTTGAGCCTTTCATGTGCTCAGCTCATCTTTGAAAACCACTGCTTCTGCACTATGTTAAATCCTATCATCCTTTTTCCCACTTTGATCACTACAGGCTTTGAAATTCCTTCCACAAACAAAGTCCTCATATCAAAATGAAAATACCTTGTTTAGGGAGGCATCACAGTCCCATGGAAGGATTGCTTCCTTATATAAGGAGCCAGAAGATCAGAAGTCCTCCTCTGCCATTAACTTAGCTATGTGGACTTACCCTCTGTGGAACTCAGCTGCTTCTTCAAGTGACACTGGGCTGATAATGAGAGCTTTCCTGCCTAAAGCCCTGGGACTAGATCAAGATCATCTCATTCAGCAAGCATGTATTATGCCCATTTTACAGATGAGGGAACTGAGGCTGGCAGTGATTAAGTGATTTGCTAGGGTCACATAGCTAGTAAGAATCTGAGGCTAAATTTGAACTCAAGTCTTCCTGACTCCAGTCTTCATGCTCTGTCAAATGTGCTACCTAACTACCCCTAGTCTAATATAGAAATAATAATATATATAAACAATACATATATATATAACAACATATAAGTAATATGAATAAGAATAAATAGGAGTTGATTTTTGTATTAAAAAGTGCTTTTCCCATAAAATGTTGTAAAGGTAGGTAGTCCAAGGATAATTACCAGCATTTTACAAAAAGGGAAACAGAGGCTCAGAGTGCCTGGGTGATTTACGCTGTGGTCACAAAGTTGGTAAAAAAAAACACAGAGAGGCCTTGAACTCAGGTCTTCAGACTCCAAGGTTCATTCTCTTTCTGCTCTCTTATGATATCAGGCATTTTACTTAGGTGAAGAGCTATGTTTAGAGTACAACTGTATGTGCATGCCAGACTTGAAAATGATAATTAATTAGGTGTCACAGTGGAGGGAGCACTCAACCTGGAATTGGGATGCCATGAGTTCAAATACATGCAAAGCACTATGTTAGGCACTGTTCTAACTCTTTCTGTGGTAGGTATCCCCTGAGCTTTGCTTTGAAGGAAGGCTGGTATTCTATGAGGCAGAGGTGAGAAGAGACTAAATTCCAGATGTGTGGGACCACTAGTGCAAAGGCACAGGAGCAGATGGAATATTATACAGCTAAGATCTAGCAAACCAGTTCGATTGGACCAGAGAATGCATGAAGGGAAATAATATGAGAAAAGTAACTGGAAGTCATGTTCTGGGTAACTAACTGTCCATCTGTAGTCTCCCTTTCTGATAATTTGGTTGGCCCATTTCTTTTCCTAGTTGTGTATGTCCATGGTGATATTTTTGTTCCATTTCTTATGTGAAAATCATCAATAGTAATCAATATTATCACCTACCTCCCATGTTTGTTGTGAGGCTCAAATAAGATAACATTTGTAAAACATTTGGCAAAGTGCCTGGCACATAGTAGGCCACTATTTTGATTATTATGAGATATTAATTAAAAATAAATACACTAGCACAAGTTAATTAATTTGCACATTAATTAAGAACTTGTGAACATTGGGCTTAAGCTAAACATAATACTAAACCTTGCACTATTTTT
This sequence comes from Petaurus breviceps papuanus, assembly GCF_028583685.1. NCBI lineage: Eukaryota > Metazoa > Chordata > Mammalia > Diprotodontia > Petauridae > Petaurus > Petaurus breviceps. The sequence goes on from NW_027186296.1 coordinate 44,397,422, forward strand.
TAAAGAAAGATGTTGCTAAAAAAAATGATCACTTAAATAAACAAGATCATGGGATTGTAAACGATTACCTCATTTAGGGAAACAGAAGTTTTAGGGATTTTGGTACATTAATTGTGGGCATTTTATGATGCTTTCAATCACAGACAAGTTTCATTCATTCAACAAATATACGTTCAGACTCTGGGTTGGGTGCTGATCTTTTTCTCCAAGCAGGGCCAGTAGAACTTCTACCTAGAAATATTTCTCAGAAGTTAATTGGAGTTAGTGTATGTACTTAGAAAGAATAAAACAGCATTTCCCTCAAAATATTCTTGAATTGATACTTATCCAACAATGCATACTTTTCTAGACTGGAAACTTTAGAGATCATCCATTCCCTCCCCATCACAGGCAAAGGAACCTTAGAGATCATTTTTATTAGGCAGGTGAGCAGACCAAGGACCAAAAAATATTCAATGACTGGCCCAGAATGCAAGGGGAATTAGTAGAAGGTTTCCTGATTCCCAGTCCAGTTCCCATGATATTCTACATTTATTTTCCATCTCACTATTTTATAGTGCTGAATAGTATAATTGATTAAAGGAAAGAAAATCTCATGACCCTCAAAAGATGAGTCTGTACATTAGCTAGGAAAGTCACTTTCAAGGATTAATTGATAAAAGAGATCTTTGAATGGTCTTTGTAACTTGTTTGAATCCCTAATGAGAATCATCTACAGAAACAACTGCTCCAGGCAAAATTGAGGACTGTGGGCACTGTTCCTGTATGATAACTCCCAAAAAAGAGAAACAACCTATGCCACCACTCCTCTATTAATCTAGCACATACAAGACTTTAAATGTCTGCATTATGTATCCATTAAGATTTTTACAGGGATTGTGGTTCCAACCCATACTATAATATTTGTCCCCTTCAATGACCACAGAGGTCCTCCTCTCCTTAACTCAATATTGCTTGTCATTATCTGGCCAAAGAACAGTATGAGCCTCTTAAAGAAAAGACAAATGAATAAATAGATGCAGTGTTGAGGATTTGGTATGCCCGACACTCATCATACAGGAGATTCAACTCAACTCACAAATACCTACCTTTAGTATTTCCAGTGGGCTGTTCTAAGTGATGGGGATTTATAAGGATGAAATAATACACAGTATATGCCCCCCCCAAGGAATGTACAATCTAGTAAGATATGCAAATAATAATACATGAGATTTTTTTTAAGAAACACAAGAATAACAATAAGGAAGAAGCTGTGACTGGGTATATCAAGAGACTTACAAGCATCTTGAAATACATGTTCAATGGCAAGAACATGTTTAAAAGCAATTTATACTCAGACAATGCTAGTTTTAACATATGTTACAAAATTTGCAAAAGAGAGCACATCAAATTTGAAAAGAATCCTAACAAAAACCCATGCAATTTTAACAAAATACAAATCCCATCATCCTAAGGCAGGTATAGAAAAATCAATATTTTCCTGATAAAAAGAAGAATGAGTATTGATAGATATTGTTAGGATGCATGATAAAAAGGTTAAAATTGTATGGAAATGCTTTTGTAATATGTAGACTAAGCAACAAGAAACACTTAAAATGGGAACACATCATTACACATATCAAATGTAACCAAAAATATCTCTCCTCTAGATGCAGCCTACAAAATAGTTAAGATCCAAGAATGGAATCAAAAGGCCTTCCATAGATAACATTCTCAAGAACTCAGCCCATGTTTGAAAAGAAGTTTAGAACAAGATGACTGAGTCATGTAGATTTGTTTATAGGGACAAAGTAGTTTATGATTGTAATTCAAAATCACATCATGACCAACAGAAACTATACATGGCTTTTCCTTAAGGAATCTGGATGTATTTGATCACTACAGATTAGTCCAGAAAATGGTAGAAATAGTGCAATATATTTCTGTAGGCTGTACAAATTAATCCTCTATTGAATACCTAGCAAGACATAGCCTAGTAGCTAGAATGAAACATCAGAAGCTCACTATCTTTCATAAACTAATAGACAACAAATCTGTACACTATAAGTATAGACTTCAAAATATACTTGATAATTCAACAAATAAGCTGTACTGGACCATTCAATTAACTAGGCTATTATCACACATAAAACTGATTCCCATAGTTGCCTGAATGTAAAATTTAAAATAAAAATTTAAGAGCAACTCTTTTCAGATATCACCAAAAACCAAATAATCATACTCTTCAAACAATGTGAAATGAAAACCTCTCAAACTACTGAGACCAAGGAGGAGAATTCAAAATCTCATGAAAATAAGATAAAGGTGCCTTTTATCTCCATTGTTTGGTCTGCTTCTAGAGTTATCTTGCTGATGCTCTCAGTGAGTCTGCAGAAGATGAAATTATATCCCCATGCTTTTATTCAGTTACACATAGCAGTTATTTTATTCACCTGGGCAATAGCTTGTAGAACATTAAATATAAAAGAATAACAGCAAGAAGTGACTTCTCTCAGGGCAGTTTCTGTCTGAACTCCACCCAAAAAAAATGAAAATAAGATGAAACTAATAGATTTGATAGTATTTGAAGTACTTTCTTTGCAACAACCTCATAAGGAAGGAAGGAAGGAAGGAAGGAAGGAAGGAAGGAAGGAAGGAAGGAAGGAAGGAAGGAAGGAAGGAAGGAAGGAAGGAAGGAAGGAGGGAAGGAAAAAGGAAGGGAGAAAATAAGTGTTCATTAAGTATTAACTATGTTCCAGGCACTTTGGTAAGTACAAATATTATCTCTTTTGATAGCTCTTGGAGGCAGATGCTATGATTATCCTCATTTTACAATTAGGGAAACTGAGGCAAGCATAAATTAAGGGACATTCTGACTACTGTAACACCTAGCTGCCAAGTTTAAATTAATTATTATAATAATTATTATTATTAAATGTATTATTATTGCCATTTTCCAATGGAGAAAGGCAAGTTTCAGAAACTTTGGTTTTTGTCCAGGGTCCCACCATTAATTCATATCAGACCCAGATCTTTTAACTCCAAGGCCAGTGGTTTTTCTACTCTTCCACAGTAATACAAGTAAAGGAGTGATTAATGTACCTTTAACGTAACCTGAAATGAAGTCTTCAGCAGAGTGCCACAGGATTCTGTCCTAGGTTTTTTCCTGTGGGCTTTTATCAATGACTTTTATGAAGGTAGTGATGGAATGTACCTCTGCAGTTGACACAAAGCTGAGATGGATAGGTCATATCTTAAGTGACTAAGTAAATGTTAGTACCATTTATGTAATATCTACACATTCCTATATTGTGAGTATGTATTTGTAGGTACACACAGGAGCCAAAAAGATCTTGACAGACTAGTGTAATGGGCTGGATCTAATAAAATGAAATGCAACAGATATAAATGTAAAATTCTAGTACCTTTGTTAAAAAAAAAAAGAAAACTGAACAAGCACATAAGAGAGAGGATTCAGCAAGAAAGCTGTTCATGGGGGAAAGACCTTGGGGTTTTAGTGGCTTGTAAGCTCAGTTTGAGTCAGCAGTGTGCCTTGGCAAGCAGAAGAGTAAACATTGTCTTTAGGTGTCCAGAATGAGGAAGGTTATAGTCCAATCGGGCTTTGCCCTAGTTAGCTCACATTTGAAGCACTATGTTCAGTTCTTGGCACAACCTTTTAGAAAGGACATTGACCAGCTGCAGTACATCATGAGGGAGGGGTGGCGCACCAGGATGGTAAATGGACTCAAACCCCTGCTATGCTAGAATCTGTTGAAGGAACTAGAGAGAAATGTTTAACTTGGAAAAGTGAAAACTTAGGTGGAAACACACCAGCTCTCTGCAGGTATCTGAAGAGCTCTCCTGTGGAAGTGGCATTGATTAGACTTGGTTTTCTTGGTCTCAAGGAGAAGGGAATAGAATTAGGGATCACTAAGTGGCAGCTACAAATTCCAGCTTCATATAAGGAAAAAAAATTCCTAATAAATTGAACTGTTCAAAAGTGGAATGGCTGCCCAGACAGTTCCCAAGCTCCCCCATCACGGGAAGTCTTCAGACAAAGGTCGCTTGTTAGGAATGCTGCAGAGAAGATTCCTGTTCAAGTACCAGTTGAACTAAGTGACTTCCTAAATCCTTCCAGCACCATCATTTTATGATTTTAACTACAAAGAAGTCCAAACAGAATTGTGTAAGAGGTTTGAGAAGTAGGAAGGACATTTGTAGTTGGGGGCAAATTTGGGGGTTAGGAAGGAGGGGTCAGGAAAAGCTTAATAGAAGAGGCAGCAGTTAAGCTAATCTTAGGAGGGTAGAGAAGAATGGGTACAGCAACCATCAAGTCACAGACAAGATGAGGTCAGAGAACAGCAAGCTGTCTGATTGTCTGGAATGAAAAGAACATGAAGGGGAGTTGTGCATAATCAGGCTTAAAAGGCTTCTTTCAGGGTCTCATCATCCAGGGCCTTCTTTGGACATTGTTTCATGTTGCATGATTGACTCAGACCTGGCTTCCTCATGACTGGACTATAGATCCTTTTACTAATGGAATACAGTTGTAGAGGACTTTAAATGCCAGGCTTAGAAATGTTTTTTCTCCCTCAGTAAACAATAAATAGCTTCTGAAGGTTTTTGAGCAAGGGAATGATCTGGTCAGATGTGTACAATTATGAAGACTACTCTGGCAGCAATGAGAAGAGTGGTTTGGGAAGGAGAGAGCAGAGATGGGGAGCCTAGGTTCTTGCAGTAATGAGGTAATAAGGATCTAAATGGAGACTGTGAGAAGAGGAAGGAGAGGGAGCCTATGTGACTGTTCTCATATAGGTGGAATCTATAGACCTTGATAACTAATTGGATGTGCACCAGGGCTTTTATCTTTAGACTCTACCATTTTATTCAGAATTTATATATTGCCAGTTGAAAGTCAGGCCCTAATTAAATGTTTGAAATATTTGGGAATATGCCCCTAGTAAGAAACTATGCATTGGTTTATGGTTTCCTCCACCTTTGTTTGCTAAGGCATAAATGTTACATTAGTGCCATTTACTTCATATCTACATGTTCCTGTATCTCATCTATGGAACTTGTATATGTTCCAAAAGCCCTTCAGATAAGGATGTTAGAATGTGGTATTTGTTTCAGCACCATATCCTTGGGTAATGTGTTTTTAATGGTAACTAATGTGTACCATGACTGGAGAGTGAGCCCATATAATGACATTAATGTCATATTATGACCCTGTTTTCAGTTGATTAAGATTGTGCAGGGTAAGCAGGGTTGCTGATAACTAAAGCACTGGCTCTTGGCTATTTGCAACATTTTAAATTTTAACAAGTAGTAGATGCAATATAGATGATGCTTTAAACATTTATGTATTGGGGGGAAATCTGTATCAATTATAAAACAAAAGACAAAGTCTTAGAAACAAAGAACTTTTTTGTCTTCTCGAGGTATATTACTAAGAATTAGATCCCTAAAGGAGAAGAGAAGAACAAGAAAGGGACTGCCTGCATATCAGTATTTGATTTGTGACTCAGTAGCAAGCACAAGCTGGTCTATGACTCAGATATCTGTTATTTCTTCATTTCTTCAGGGTCTTCATTTCTGGCTTTGCTCATATCTGCCCAGAACCACCAATTAGTATATGGTAGAAATCCCAGCATCCTCTGGTTCTTGTGGCAGTTACTACTGTTATACAATAACTAGAGTAATAATCTAATTATTTCTAAGTGACCAGAGCCAAAGAGGCTAGTCTGAGTTAAAAATATATTAAGAAATGCAATTTATTTTACATTAATGTGTAGATGAACACATTCTGCTAACTAATAGTTACTTCTCCTAATAATTAGCAGGACGAGTTTTAATTAGTCATAAGTCATAATTTTTTTATTATTAGTCATAAGTAGAATATTAATTGTATGTCATTGGGTGCTGCTAAAGTATCTTTTAAAGTGTTTGAGAAATGTTATTTTTAAAGTATGTTAACCATTGCTCTCTCACAGTTGTGTTTATCATGCTGTAGTAATGAATTAAAAAAAACCCTTGACCTTCTAGAATCTTTAAAGAATGTGGTGGTTTGAATGGCTGAGATTTCAAGATAGTTAACAGTTTAACCCTAGGTGTAGCTGGGCTTCTTTATTTTAACTGTTTTGTTTTTTTAGTGGAAGTACTTCTATGGATCTGTGATTTCATCAATGTGGAAACTTCCTTCCACTGTACAGATCACAGCTGAATTGACATGTTTTCATGTTGTACAACCCCTATTCATGTCCTTCAGTAAATCTACCTGATAAGTTGGGGACCTGATTCCACATCTCTTGAAGTTGCATGGGTACCAGTTAAGCACACAGACTATCCCTTTGCATCATCTGATGACTGGTCTGCTTTCTTCTCTAGTCATACATCTCTTTGATGATATCCTTTATGTGGCTTCTCTTACACGATTCTTCATTCATTGGTGTTATACAACATACTCATATTCACCATACCCCTCTCCATTTCTCTTTAACTGACCTTCAAAATTAATTCTTCATAGAGTTTAGTATTCCATGACTCATAGCCTTAGAGCACTACTAAAGGAATAGGGATAGAGATGGGACCTGTGATTTCTTTGGTATTAAGAATTTCCAGATAAGAAAATTCCCTCTACTGATGCATGTCAGCATCTTCTCTGCAGTTGAGGCTTAGAGCATTGTCTAGGGGCGCTGAAATGTTAAGGGACTTGTCCAGGGTCACACAGCTACTATTATCAGAGTAGTGTGTACACAGAGATTCCTAGCTCCAAAGTCAGTTCTCTGTCCACTGGGGCAAGATATTCTCCAGAGAAATATTGTTATTTAAATATGGGCCTTCCCCTCGAGGAGGAGTTTGGGATTGTGAAAAGGACTATGCAGCTTTGCAAGTATAATCCAATTTGCTCTCTTCCTCCTTATTCAGTTCTCAGTCCTATTTGTTTTCCACTCACAAAATTTAAACATGATGGATGAACTGATGTATCATCTCTATGGGCTATCCATCCAACTGTATATGATAGTATGGACAATAGACCTTCTTTATACACTTAGTTTTGCATGTGGAGATAGTTAGGCCAGAGTCTTTTTTGGAAAGATGTACAGAGTTAGCACTGTTCTGCAACACTCTGGTTATACAATATCTAGAAAGTTCTAAAACGGAGATGTAGTCTCACTGAAGATGTTTACCACTGGTGGGAAAGACATCCTACTTCATCCTCCCTACTATGGAGTCACCATTGGCCATTGCAATGAATTGAATTCTTAAGTCTCTAAAAGTTGCTTTTAATTTATAATGTTGTTGTTCCTGTGCCAGTTCTTTCCACTTTACTCTGTATCCGTTTAGTTCATTTAAGTCCCTTCAGATTCCTCTGAGGACTTAGGACAGAATAATATTTCATTACATTTATATACTATAATTTGTTTAACCACTATCCAGTTGATGAGCAACTCCTTTGTTTCTAATTCTTGGCTATAACAAAAATAGTTGATCTATATATTTATATACGTATGGGTCTTTTTTCTTTCTTTCCTTGATCTCTTTGGGTTATAGACCTAACCACAGTATCCCTTGGTCAAAGAGTACACACAGATAAGTGATATTCAGGGTATAGTTCCAAATTGCCCCCTAGAAAAAAACTGGACAAATTCTCAGCTCCACCAATAATACAAATGGAATTCTTTCTAAATTATACTGTATGCTTTCCTGTCTTCTTAAACAGAATAGCCTGAATAGGAGTTAACCTTTTTTTTTTTTTCTGATGGCTCAATTAATTATTATGTAGTAGCTATAAAAGCAAATATAGGTGAAGGTGGTATAGCAGGTGGGAAAGAGAAGTAGAACTGAAATAATAGGCCTTGAGCTTTTCTTGAAAAATTCCTAAAACCATCTTGCTTTTTGGCCATTTGTCTCTTTCTCATGAAGGTAAGATATCTGTTCTCCCCCTCATTTGATCCCTGCCTCTATCCCCCAAACCATAATGTTCTTTTATGTCTCTCAAGGCATAATGTGGGGGTATAATTTATGTGTTTACTCACACATCTAAAAGCAAACTATGCTATTGTGTTGAATGCAAGTGTTTGCTAAGCTTCTTCCTCTCTCCAGTCTGCAGAGATGTTCTATGGTCCTTCTCTCCCATCAGTTTCTGCTGCTCCTTGACATCCTCACCATTTCTTGTTGCTGCTAGCACCTCTCTCTCTCTCTCTCTCTCTCTCTCTCTCTCTGTCTGTCTCTTTCTCTTTCTCTCTCTCTGCCTTTTCTCTATTCTTTTATCTTATTTCTTGGTTCTTCAGCCTCCGGTCATATTAACTGCACTTTTTGACTTTCATTCAAAAAGGCTAGCCAATCAAAGGGGTTCTTTTCTTTGATGCAACAAGTCAAAAAATCATAGCATGTCAGGAATGATCTTGGTGGTATTTGCTGGTTGCTCAATACCCAGAGGGACTTTTCGTGGAGCTCTTCCCAAAGCCTGAGTATTCCATAAGTCTGATCCTCCAGATAGCAGAGTTGTAGATTTTGCAAAAATCAACATTTGCTGAATTGTCTTCAATTTGGAATTATTGAGGTCTGAACTAAAGAGATTCTTTTACTATACATAAGTTTTTTTTTTTTTCTGTATGTGGCCAACACTCTAAAGAAAATAATTTACTCTTGTAATGACATTGCAATCTGTTATTTTTCATATACAGTTATATGCTAATTAATATTTTTATTTTATTATAGTATCAAAAACTATTCAATATTCTCTAGGCACCTAGAGTATTTGGGTCTACTCTTTTACTTCTCAAGAGATGCTAAGTCTCAAATGAAATGTCTCTACAGGTACTTGTGCAAAGATTATGGTGTTCCATTGATTAATTAGCATATTTATATTTTCATTGAATACAGAAGCAGTATAACTATTAATTCATAAATTTTACAGGATGGGGATTGAATGGGATAAGAATATCTTCTTAGCTTACCAATTCACTTTTTCCTCCTAAATTATTCATATATATTTTATAATTACATAAATTTTGATACATATTTTGTATATTATATATAATATCATATTATATATATATTTCCTCCTAAATTATAAAAAAAATTATTTAAACCCTCCTTTACTTGCAGGATATGATGTATTTGTCATTTCCCTTATAGCTACCAAGGCGTAAGGATGAGTCCCTAAGTACTATCATAGGATTGTATCCAAGAACCACCCTAACTCCACCCTACCCTTGAGCTTATCAAAAGTTTCTTCCTCATCAATATGTCATGATTCTCAAACTTCCCATTACTAAGCTTTCCTTTTGGTTTTCACATTACAAAAATGTGATAATTTATAAGATTACCCAGTAATGGGCATCTTATTCAGATAATGCTGATCACTGACCCTTCACCTTAAATCTAGTCAAGAGCGGAACACTCAGAAGAATTTCCATTTGTTTCTTTCTCTCCACTGACAGGCCACCACCCTAGTTCAGATGCTTATCACCTCCCAATGGAACTACAATAATAGCCTCCTAATTGATTTACTGCTTCTAATCTCTCAAGTACTAAAATAATTTTCCTAAAGGGCTGGTCTAACTATGTCACCATCTTGCTCAAAAATCATTGGTGGCCCCCTGTGGGTTCTGGGATAAAATACAAACTCTTCCCGGTAGCATGCATGGCTCTCCATAATCTGGTTCCTAACTACCTTTCTTATTATTCCACTTCATGAACTGGACACTCCAGCCAAGCTAGACTATTAGCTATTCTCTGAGTTTGATTCTCAGAACTCAACAATCATACAACCTATCTCTCCCTCAGCTAAAATTGCTTTGCCACCTCTGCTTCTTAGACACCATATGCAAGGGTCTCTGCAAATTGTATACTGAGTAGGCCTAAGGTAAGCATGGAAAGTCAGTGAAGACCACATTTGCCTGCTTCTACTTTGACCTAAAGGCAGCTTTACTGATTTGGGCTGCCGAGTGGGTTTGAACTAATTATTTGATTCAGAATAATTTGATGTGATACGGCATGGTACACAGCAGTCCCAAGCATAGCCCAAACCAGATTAAAATGTATTTGGAAAATATTTAACAAAATAAATAAAAATACAACAAAATATATAATATTACATTGTAAAACTAAGTCAATTGACAACCTGTAGAGTTGGATTACTGGCACCTATTTCTATATGTTTGACACCAGTGATGTAGAAGACTAGCTTCTGGGCTCGGACACATACTGGTTATGTGGTTCTAGACAAGTCATTTAATCCCTCACTGACCTAGACAACTTTTGAAGCCTCAAAGTAGAAGAAAAGGTACTGAACTACATTGATAGAGGGAGTTTCCTTGCCAGAAAGTTGCCTAAACCAGTGAAATCATGGGTCCAGTCCCTACCACTAAATTTGATGTGATATTTTAATCCTCCACACTGGAAATAAACTTTAATAATTCCTAAGTAACCTCTAAGCAGGCCAGATATAGCAGAATTGAGGTAATATTTTAAAAACATTAAGGCAGAAACCTCTGTTTTCAGAACAAAAGTTTTATTCAGGTATATATTATGATGATTTTCTGTATTATCTGGTCAGTTGTGCAAATCTTTTGTTTTATTTTGGCCACATCTCCATAGCCCTGAAAAGAAGTAATGTACCTTTAGTGGGCCCCAGATTGGAATCTCTCCCTCACCTGGAAAGTCTGTATAAGGTTTTATCTCCTTGAGCTTCTCTTTCAAAAGGTTTCAGTGTTCTTTTAGGACAGTGTATCAGAAGCTGAGGTCATTGATCAGAGGTAGCTTAAGTTCAGAATGTTCTTTCTCTCTTTCTCTTAAGGGGTGTGTCCTGTTTCCTCCAATGGTTAACCATGTTTTGACAGAGAAATCTTTGACCCAAATTTCACAGGTCTCAGAGCTTACAAATTCCCTTTCCAGTTGTAAACTAAAGTGATCCACATCTGATGGGCATACCTGGAAAGTCTGGCCTCTTAAAAGCAGCAATGAAACGATGGAAGTGGCAAGATGGAAAATAAAACCTCCATTCATTAAAAAATATCCTGCATGCACCCTGGTCTTGCCCTGGCAGCTCCATTTTACCAGCTGGGTTTCAGTTTAAGACCATTTTTGGATGTTGTCTTCCAAGGACATCTATTTATGCTTTGGAAATTTGACTTTTGGTAAGAAGACCCAGAACCTATGCGTTGGACACATACTTATAAAGCCATGTGGGCTATGCCTACGGAAGCCACAGGAAATACTATGGTATTTCAAAAAAGGTCAGATTTCATGGCTTCTATAAGGCATCCAGCAGGTTATAATTATTTCTTTTATTTAAAAAGCCTCCAGATTCTTTTTTCAGGGGGTCTGCAATTGAGGGTAGACATTTTTTTCATACTGTACATTCTTCCTGGCTGAGCACTGGAAATACGCAGGAAATGAGTGGCTTTAAAAGACTCATCTGAGGCTGGGCCAAGCCATGAAGTCATTGAAACATAATCGGAAACCTCCAAATCAGCAGCATTCAGTTTCTGGTTTTTCTTTGCTTTTTTTTTTATTTTAACTTTTGTCAGACAGGCTAAATAAAGCAGGTGATCATGCTGATTTGTTGGGTTCTAACAGAAAACAAATATCAATGTCTTTTTTTGACATAATCGGTTCTCTCTCTCTCTCTCTCTCTCTCTCTCTCTCTCTCTATATCTATATATATCTATATATATATATATATATATATGTGTGTGTGTGTGTGTGTGTGTGTGTGTGTGTGTGTGTGTGTGTGTGTATGGCTTAGAGTTGGTCTTTAAAAACTGATATGTGGGGGGAGAGACAGGAAGATTGCCTGGGTTATAAGGTGATGGTCTTAACTCTACCTAGATATTGGTTTAGTTCAGATTTCCATCGACCCAGTTTGGGGAGTGGTTACTTCTCAACCTTTAAAAGACCAAGGAAAACAGGCCAGTTGTTTCCTGCCACCAGACTGAGCGTTGTCTTTGCACAAAAACCAGCTGTACTGGCTCTCTTGCCTCAGAGAAGAGGGAGGGTGAGGACTGGGCGTTCAGCCTTGGCCATTAACTTAGTAAAAAAAGAGTAGCCCAGGCTGGCGACAGCAGGAGACATCTGTCTGAGATTCCTTTTCTAAAAGGCAAAATAGAAGAGAGGATGTTGGGAAAAAGCAACAGAATATGGGGGGAAAGTGGGGGAAAACCCTCAGCAAGAGGGACTGGCCAAGCAACTGCCTTGAACAGACAGTTGAGAGATCAGAATCCTTGAAAGCAGAGAAAATTTCCTTAGGGGAAAAAAATGTTCTGTGAGATGTGTGCTGTCCACCTCATGGCTTCATCTTGGTTGGATTCTTTTTTGGCCACAAGGGTGTAGTAGGGAAGCATTGGTTAATACCAAGGAAAAGGGAAAAATAATCTTAGCCAACAGAAAGAAAGTCTTTCCAGGGTAAGTTACAAAGTGGCCTTTCCAAAGATACTGCCATTAAGATGGGACCTAATTGGTGAAGTCATCATCACTATGGGGTGTGGTGGACAGACCAAGAACTGAGTTCATTGGAATGCTGGCTGGCCTGGGCCCACCATGACCCCAAATCATTTCCATTCAGTCAACTGTTGATAGCTACTAGTGAAATGAGGTAGTGATTGTCCAGGTCCTTCCTGAAGCTAAACTTAATTCCTTTCTCATTGCCTCATGTAAAGGAGCACAAAAGATACCTGGAAGGAGTAGATTTGGACAATGTCAAAAAATGGATCCATTTGGATACATCCAATGGTCGAATAACATGAAGCTCAGGACAACTGTTTCTATCTTTAGGAGCAGAAATTAATCTTCAGCAAAAATATTTCCTTCAATTCAACAAATTTTATTAAACTCCTACTGCATTCAAAGCATTTTGTTAGGCACTGTAAATACTAAGACAAGTGAAATAGTACCTGCATTTAAAGATCTTACCTTTTACTAGAGAGTGAGCAAGGGGTGAAATATAGCATGTATATAAGTAAATACAAAGTATGTACAAATGAGTTCAAAAGGTGCAGAGTGTTAGTTAATACAAAGGAGAAGCAAGGGGTCAGAAGGCACCTGAGCTGAATTTGGAAGAAAGCTAGAGATTCTATGAGGCAAAAGTGAAGTGGGAATGCATTCAGGATGTGGAACATCATTTGTGCAAAGACAGAGGTGGGAAGATGGAATGTGAGATAGTCAATTAAAGCCTAAACCAAAGAATAAACCTAAAGAAGCCAGAAGAAACAAAAACAGTCCAGCATACAATATAGACACAGTTATATAGACATATCCCATTTCCCCTCAAAACTGAAAATCCAGGACGATTAGCACCAGCATATATACAAACATATGAGACACCAAAAAAAGAGAATAAAAAATTTTGAACAAAGACATGAATGATGTATATGTTATAGTTTAATTCAGGCCAATGTGGGAAGAGGAATTGCTGGGGAATTAGTTCAACGGGTTCTCTTGTTAACTCTAGTCATCCAGTTACTTATTTCCTACCTCCATGGATCTGTGACATCTCTGAGGTATAGACCATAATCCATCCAGGCCATGTCCTATAAATCCTGTATAGGGGATATTTCCAGCACATTAAGGGTTGTCCTCTTGTTCCATATGAACTTTTTCTTTTTTAAAATTTCTGTTGATTGCATCTGCTTATACTTTTTTTAAAGTTAATTTATTTATTTTTAGTTTTCAACATTCACTGCCATAAGTTTTTTTGTTTGTTTTTTTTTTTGTTTTAGCAATTGGGGTTAAGTAACTTGCTCAAGGTTACATGGCCAGTTATTTCTGGGTGTGCTGCTAAGTATCTGAGCCCCGATCTGATCCCCCAGGTCATCCCGACACTCCAGCCGGTGCTCTTACTCGCTGTGCTACCTGGCTGCCCCAACTTCCATAAGTTTAAAGTTTTTCCCCATCTTTATCTTCCCTCTCACCAAGACAGCATGCAATCTAATATAGGCTCTGCATATACATTCCTATTAAACATAATTTCACATTAGTTATGTTGTATAGAAGAATTAGAAGGAATGGGAGAAACCATGAGAAAGAAAAAACAAAACAAAGAAAAGAAAATAGTCCGCTTCACTCTGCATTCAGACTCCACAGTTCTTTCTCTGGATGGCATTTTCTATCATGAGTCCCTCTGGATTGCTTTCGGTCTTTTCATTGCTGAGAAGAGCTAAGTCTATCAAAGTCAGTCAGCAAACACTGTGGCTATTATTGTGTACACTGTTCTCTCCTGCTCTGCTCACTTCACTCAGCATCAGGCCATATAAGTCTTTCCAGGTTTTTCTGAAGTCCTCCTGCTCATTTTCTTATAGCACAATAATATTCCATTACATTCATATACCACAGTTTGTTCAGCCATTCCCCAATTGATGGGCATCCCCTCAATTTCCAGTTCTTGGCCACCACAAAAAGAACTGCTATAATTATTTTTGTACATGTGGCTCATTTCCCCATTTTTATGATCTCTTTGGGATACAGCACTAGAAGTGATATTGTTGGGTCAAAAGGTATGCACGTTTTTATAGCCCTTTGGGCATAGTTCAAATTGCTCTCCAGAATGGTTGGATCAGTTCACAACTCCACCAACAATGAATTAGTGTTCCAATTTTCCCACATCTTCTCCAACATTTATCATTTTCCTGTTTTGTCATGTTTGCCAATCTGATAGGTGTGATATGGTACCTCAGAGTTGTTTTGATTTGCATTTCTCTAATCAATTTCACCTACTATTTTCATGTGCAATTCTTCATTGGTAATATTTTGAATCAACCATATATCTCTCTATTACCTTTTCCCTAACCCATAGCTTTGATTCTTTGGAGAATTTGGAATTCCATTATATGTATACATGTAGCATCAACAGAATAATATTAGTGCTTTAAAATGGTGGAATTTTATTTCAGAGAGAAGTTTGGGAATATTAAAAGCAGTATTTATTTTCCCAAATGAAAAACTGATACTCTATTATAGAAATTTTGACAAGAGTTTTTCTGTTTTTCTTCTGTTTGTTGACCTCCTTCGAGCTTTATCCTTAAATTGCCCAGTTTTACATTACTGGTATATATCAAACTCTCTCTAAATTTTTTTTTCTTTCCATTGCCTCTTACTTTTCAACTGTAAGATTTTTCAAATGAGCTTATAGTCTAAATTCCTATTGCCTTTGGTTACCAGCTTTCTCTGTTTGGCAAGGAGATGAAGTGTTTGCTAGTGGAAGCAGTTTCTAGGCCCTTTTGGCTGCTTTGTTGAGATTATTGCATAGGAAAGATATTGCCTTTTGTACTCCGTTTTGAATAGATCAAATAATATTCCATAAGTCAAAAGATCACAGAATTTTAGAATTGGAAGGGATCTCAGAGCTCAAGGAATAACTGAAAAAGAACCCACACTCCAACATACCTAAAACTCTTCAAGCAACTCTACTTGAATACAACAAGTGAGAAGAACACTATTACCTTCCTAGGTACTACTCTACTCTATTTACCTACTCTATTTTGGCGTAGCTCAAATTCTTGGAAGTTTTCCTGACATCAAATCTAAATTTGCTTTTTGCAGTTTCCACCCATTGTTGCTAGTTTTGTCCCCTGGAATCAAACAGAGCATGTCTAATCCCTCTTCCACAAGAGAGCCTTGTAAATACTTGCATACATTGAAGAGTTTTACTCCTTCAAAAGTCACCTAATATCCAGCTAAGCATCCCCACTTCTTTCCACTGATCCTCATGTGACATGTATTAAAGACTCCCCACCATCCTGATTGCCATTCTCTAGACCCTCTTCAATATAACAAAGTCCTTCTTAAAAGTACCTTTGTACCTAGAACTGAAGATGGTACTCCAAAAATGGTCTAACAAGGGAAAAGTACCATGGGACTATAGCCCCCTAATTCTGGAAAGTGATATCCTTCAATGCAGCCCAAGATCAGAGTGGTTTACTTGGCTGCCATATTATTTGGTTGTTTCTTATTAAGTTTGCAATCCACTAAAACTCTCAGATCTTTCTCAGTTCATTTGGCTGTCTAACCATTTTCCCCCATCTTACTGAAGTCGGTATTTTAAACCCAACCGTTTAAAATGTTAAGTGTTACCTTTATCCTTATTGAATTTCATCTTGTCAGATTTGGCCCAGAGTACTAGATAGTCAAGATCTTTTTAAAACCTGACTCTGTCCTCTAGCATCCAGTTAGCTACATAGACAAACTAGGCATTGCACATAGGAGAGGATCACAGCTTTCTCTGATACTCTGTTCTCTGGATCTTTGAGGTAACTCTTAATCAGTAACCTGACTTTGGGAAGCTTTTATTTTTGTAATGCTGGCTTCCCTCCACAAGGGCAACATAGGTGGAATTTGGGGGAAACGTCAGAGCAGAAGTGATCCATAGAAATTCAGGGAAGTGTCAAACAATGAAGATAAATATGCCCGTGGAGTCCTATGTACATAAATGCCAGTATTACATTCCTTGGTCTATCAAAGACCTGAGAAAGTTTGTGGCTAGGAGGACCTTGGACATTTATTAGTCTATGAACTAAGAAAAAGTCTCTCCACATAAACAAAAGCCCTTCCATTTCTGGCCACAAAGCAATGACTATTATTTACTCCTGCTCTCCATCTAATTCTCAAGAGAGGGCTCTACTTTTGACAAAACTTTAACCAGCATTGTTATGAGGGCCTTTATAGATTTCTTAGGCTCTGGTTCATATCAAGGACTATTAATGACTTCTCCAGACCAAATTGTGTACCTGTAAGTAAGCAGAGGTTTTTGCATTTTTAATGTCCAGGCAAAGTTCACATACCGTATCTGTTTTCACTTTATATGTCTATCTGGCCATTTTCCTTTGCTGGGCTACCTCAGCTTGAGGTGATTTTTTTTTCCTCTTTTGAATCAGGTGTCTGTAAGTTATGGTGTTTTTGTAACCTCCCATGAGAATCCCAACATTTTGACATCAGAGATGAAAGAAGCCATATTTTTTTCAAGAGTTCAATAATATCTTTATTAAATAACAAAAAAGTACCAACAGAAAAAGAGGGAAGAATGATCTCAGATGTTCCTGTTAAACCGGGTATCACATTTTTTAAGACCTTATTCAATGAAGAGTTTCTTGATAGGACTGTTGTCATATTTATTC
The DNA here is from genome assembly GCF_028583685.1 of Petaurus breviceps papuanus. Lineage (NCBI taxonomy): Eukaryota > Metazoa > Chordata > Mammalia > Diprotodontia > Petauridae > Petaurus > Petaurus breviceps. The sequence goes on from NW_027186296.1 coordinate 44,414,518, forward strand.
CATTTTCATACCTACACTACCTAATACTGTGCCATGCATATATTAAGCTCAATTCAACAAGCATATATTAAATCCCCTTCTATGATCAAGGCCCCATACTAGGGGACTGGAGCCCAAAGACAAAATAAAGAAAAGACTGGCCTCGTACTCAAGGAGATTATATTCTTCTGGGAGACAGACAGGTGAACTAGTAAACAGATTAGTAAATATATTACAACTGGGAGAAGAAGAAATAGAGAGGGAGAGGAAGAGAGAGGGGGGAAGAGAGAGAGAGGGAGGAGAGAGGGGAGAGAGAGAGAGAGAGAGAGAGAGAGAGAGAGAGAGAGAGAGAGGGAGAGAGAGAGAGAGAGAGAGAGAACACTAAAAAGAAGGGGGATGGAAACAAATCCTTAGAAGTGGCCACCAGAACTGAGACTTATAGAAAGTTAGGAATCGTAAGTATCAGAGGAGAATATATTCCTAATGACTAGAATTCATCCAAGTTGAATTGGGATTGGGAGATAGTTTAAAAACAACAACAACAGCAACTATAACAACACACCTCAATTCCTCATCACACTAACATAAAGTTCATCTGGCCTAGAGAATCATGTAGCAGGCACTTTAAAAAAGCTTATTAAAAATAACAATTGATTATGTAGAGTACTGCACTAGTTTGTGTGTAGTACCTAATAGATACTTACTAAATCCTAATTGAATTGTCAATAAGATATGGCTGTTGCACTACTTGAGTCTATACCCACAGGAAAAGATCCAGTACATACACAAATAACTAGAAAACGAATGTAGCATGTGCTCTGAAACTGCTCTCCCACCCCCTTCTTGAGTTGACCAGTTGGTCCAAGAGCACAGTGGTTACATATCTACTCAGAGTTTAGGAAGTGAGGGGCAGTTGTGATATCTTTTCTGTTGCTATTGCTTATGAGCCCCCACTAGTACTTGCCACCACAATTATTCACTGGGATCAATTAGTCAACCACACTTAATTAGAAAGGTATACCTTTTAGGAAGCTATATTTGCTAAGGTAAAATAAGAACAATTGGTACATTTGCCCAAAGTCTTTGATAGACTTTCCTACAAATACAGAGTCTAGAGAAAGGGGTATTAATTTTAAAGAGCTCATGTGGCAAAGGAGTGTCTTGGAGTCTTCAATATGTTTCCTCTATGATTGGCATAGTTTTTGTTGTTTTGTGTTCTTTTTTCCTTTTGGGTTTTTTAGAGAGACTTGAATCTATAGCCAGTCTGTCCTTGGCCTCAGATGCAAGCATTGATATTAGCTGTTCTGGGGATCCTGATAGAACACCAATGGGAATATGAAAAGTCCAAAGTCCTGTGGACCCTTTGAAGCTTATAAGGTACTTCTTCAGCCAAAGGGGTTGGAAAGAGGCCAAAACCAAGGTTTTCTCTTTCCTTTCCCAAATTACTCCTTTTTGGAGGCTTAACCAGAACTACTCTCTCTCCTGGCTTTCTGATTTCCCAGATCTCTCAGTTTTGACCCAGTCTGCTATTTTATAGATGACCCACAGGACATGACCCATTTGTTTCACCCATTCTGAGCACATTGTCACTTCGTTTCATCCAATGACTTTTATAGATTTTTTACGCATAGTCTAGAGTGCTTGATTGATTGAGACATCTTACCTGATTAAGTTATCAGGGTATATAATGTATTATAAATACCATCTTAGCACTCTAAGTGGAATCAGATAATTAGTCAACTGACTCAATGCCCCCATCCTTACACAGAGAGTAATTTAAAAATACACATTAAAATTACAAAACCAAGGTATAGGAGGTTGGAAGAAGAAAGAATAATTTCCCAGCTCAGGAAGTCAAGAAAACATTCAGTAACCTCCTCTCAAAGTAACCTCCTCAGTAACCTAGGTTCCTAGAAAGAAAATATTTCTTGTCAACATCAGCTCCTGAATTTTATTGAAGTATCCCTGGTGTTTTCTTTTCACCTTATCTGTGTATTATTAGGTAGTTATTTTCACTTTTTCTTCCTACATAAGGGCAGTCTCAAGAATCTCTCCCTTTAATATATAGCTGTACCCTGGCACAGGTATTCCAGAGATCCCATGGGATACAAAAATGTGTCATAGCCATTACTTTTCTATTGTGATATTATTACATACTTGGCTTGGGTGTGCAGACAGTAATACTAAAAATTAAGTCTATGCTCCACAACTCAGTTGTTTTTTTTTTCTAGAGGGGTATAAGATTTCTTTCCCATCCTGGTTTCAAAATCCATGAAAATACATTGAAATATAGGTATTGCCCTGAAGTTATTTATGGTCTTCAATCAGGAAGCAATAAGTAATACAGTCGGCCTGCTTGCACGTAAAACTCTTCTCCTGTTAGTTGTCTTGTTAAAATATCTGCAAAAGTATAGGGGCAGCTAGGTGGCCCAGTGAGTAGAGCCCTGGCCCTGGAGTCAGGAGGACCTGAATTTGGATCCCGCCTCAGACACTTAACACACACACACACACACACACACACACACACACACACACACACACTAGCCGTGTGACCTTGGGCAAGTTACTTAACCCCAATTGCCCTCCAAAAAGCAAAAAATGAAAAATATATGTATGCAAAAGTATCAATGTGTCACCACAGTTTGGGCAAATGATCAAAAAAAGGAAGCACCCATTAGCACATTAATTCACTAGTATCCTGTTGGCAATTTCATTATAAATTGTTAGAGGTTGACTGAGTTTCTGTTTGTATTCCCTTACTATGGTTCTCCTCAGTGTTCAATTTATACATACTTGAGAAATTAAAGAAGATTTTCTTAGGAGACTGGTGGTAATGGATATACTAAGCAAAGACAACTTTCTATCTCAACCCAGAGTTTCAGTTAACAATAAAAGTATAAATTGAATCCCAGTGAATAAAATGTACCCATTCCTCGGTTTGCAGATATTAGTACATGGTTGTCTTTTGCAACCTTTGACCCTGAAGGCATGAAAGTAGTTTGAGTGGTTAAGAATTTTAAGAACTTTGATGGTCATTATGGGATCCCCTTCCCTGGCAACAATACAAGATAGCTGTCAACTCAAAGAAATCATATTTGGTCTTACTAGGCAGACTTTCTGATAATATTGTTAACATGATTTTGCCTAAATGTCATGTGTCTCCTTTCTACCTGTTGAGTTGCTTGTAAGAGATGAGCATTGACAAAGACCAAATGATAACTAATACTATCTAAACTAGCTACCCCACTGGGGCTGCCTGTTGGGATACACAGAATCTTAATGGCTGTAGTGCAGTCAGCTAAGGTAAAGTCACTGCAGGTGTTCAGGTTACCAGAGTGTTAATTAGCTGCAGATGAGCTTGGAAGTAGAGCACTGGAGGTGTGTAAGAGAGGAAAAGAGGGGGAGGGGAGGCTTTGATAAAGGAAGGCTGAGCTGTCTTGTAACCATTACGAAGGTAAAAAGAATCCAACCTCTTTCTGTTGCAATTAATCCACAAGAATGTATTAAGTGCCAAATAAATGCTAGGTGATGGGAACCCCTAAGACAAAAGTGGAATTGTCATTGCCCTAAAGATGCTTACATTCTATAGGGTAGATAATGAGTGTGTATGTATACATATGTGTGTATGGATTATATGCAAAACAGATATTAAATAAATGAAAAATGATTTTGGAGCAGCTAAGGGGCTCAAGGTGAAGCTTGAACTGAGCAAAACATATTCTATACAGTGGAACAGATTCTAGAGTCAAAGGTCCTGTGTTCAAATCCTTTTTCAGTCACTACCTGTATGAATTGGGGCATGCTACTTAGCCTCCTTAGTCCCCTAATCTATAAAATGAGGGGGGTGGACTAGAATCAGTCCAAGTTTTACAGAACAAATCCTTTTATTAAGAGGATTTGTTCTGTGAAGTTTAGATTCCATCAAAAGGCCATATTCAAGGACCTAGAAAGCCACATGTGGCCTCAAGCCCCCAGGTTTCCCACCCCTGGTCACTAGATGGTCTTTGAGGTTGTTTCTGGTTCTAGATCTATTAACTATAAATTATGAGGTGAAAGGGAGTTCTTTCCAGGAATAGGAGATGGTGATAAACAGGGCAATTGTACAGACACAGGAGATAGTGTCATGTATGAAGGACAGGAAAAAGACCAATTTGACTGAACCTAGAACGGAAGACAGGGAAGGTAGGTTAGGCCCAGGCTGTGAAGAGCCACCTTCCCAGAAGCTTTTGCTCTTTCTGTAAACCTTCCTCAGTATCTCAAATAAGAGTCCTCTGAGCCTCCTCTTTTTCTACACAGAAACTCTGAAACCAAAGTCTTTAATAGATATTATTATGTGAGAGGTCTCTGTCTTGAACTCTCTGAGCCATTGCCTGGATTGTATAGTTCTCCTAAGAGCTGAAGAACGCCTCTGATCATTGCTTATTTAAGTGGTTGCTGTTCGTCCTTCATGGCTTAGTGGGAGGGAAAGAAACCAAAAATATGTTTGAGGTCACTGCTTCCTCTTACTCCTTTGCTGAAAGCAGAGCTTTTACTATCAGGGCTAGGCTTTATCATAGGGTGCAGACCTCTGCTGCTGGTTCTTCCCTGTGGCAACAATCATTCCCACACTTCACCTCACATAGATATTCCACTCTACAGTACAGTGGACTGTGGCCAACCCTGTTCAGGGTCATAACCACATCTCTCAGAGGGTCTGCCTTTCCCCTCCTCCTCCCAGAAGAAAACCCTAATGGGGAAGAGGTTGATCACCCCCTCTGCCGCTGTGACTGCCAGTTTTCTCTCTTCAGACCCTTTGCACCATCACCTCACCCACTAACCACCAAGGTGATAATAGTCCTAATCTTGGCCCTTCATTAGTTGTCTTTAGAGACCCCCACCCTAGCTTGTAATCCCCAAACAGCTGACAGCATCACTGGTATCACCCTTGGCATTGATGTGGGAAAGACAAATAAATGTACCATCTTAAAGTGCTTTGGAGCTATCCAAAAATAGAGGGATGGGGCTAGGTCATTTTAAAAGTTTGCTGTTGTTATTGTTGTTTTAAAGGGACTAGCATCCTAATTCATCCTCCTTTCTGTTCATCACTGGAGTCCTGCTTCAGACAAACATCTGCTCCATACTTGGGAAATGCCTTCTTTGAGGTGGCAGTTGAATAAGATCATTAGAAAAGATGACAGCTAAAAACGTCATAGATCATACCCTCTTGTGAAGGGCATGGATCCTTCTAATCTACTGTGTTGGGATTTGAAGATACAGCATTAGATTGGAGATTTGACAGTCATGTCAACGCTTATTTCTCCACACAGTGAATCAGCCATGGCAAAGATAGCGCTTTATTGCTTTCCCAATATTTAACACCAAATCCCAAATGGAAAAGTGGGCTAAGTTCATTGTGAAGGTTTGCTCATATTGTTGTCCGTACCCAGAAACTTCCTCTCCTTTACCCTTTAGTTATCCAAATGTTCCCCATCTTCTCCCTGAAGCCTCTGGAGACAATTCCTGTCCACACTGATCTCTCTTCTCCAAATTCTCATTTCTTGCAGTTATTGCCAAAATCTTGCAGCCCAGCTCTTAATTAACCTTTTACCTTGTGTATTATTCTCATGAATTCTCCCCATTTCACTTTCAACTCGATTCAGGAGAACGCCTGAAGAGCAAGGCTTCTGTTATACATATTCTGTATGGCTTATTAACAGAAAATATGCCTTTTGTGAATTTTCATTGATTGGATCATTTTTTGGTAAATGATATGTAGAAGGTGCGTGTTGTATCTCAAATGAGAGATCTCTGATCTTCTTAATTTTCTACACAAATTCTGAAGCCAAACACTTTAACTAGGTCCTATTGTGTGAGAGATCTCTTTCTTGGGCTACCTGGGTCATTGCCTAGATGATGTTTTAATGAACATTAGTCTTTGAGCCAGAAGACCTTCTCTCTGAACTGGACTTCCATCTGTCTGAACCTTAACAAGTCACTTAATTCTTCCTTGCCTTTCCCATCTCTAAAATGGAAAAAAAAATATGCTCATAATACCTATTCTCATAGAGCTGTTGTCAGGAACATGCTTTCTAAACCTCTAAGGGTTAAATGCATGCACCTTGTTACTGATTTCTGTGCTTCCCTAGTGCCCAAATTACTTTCTGTTACTCCATCAGGTGTTTTTGGAAAAGGTGCCTTTATCCTTTCAGTCACAGATCTTTTCATTACTGAAGCAATATCCTCAATGGTAACTGAGTGCTCCAAATGTCCTTTATTAGAAGGATTATTCCAATTAGTAACACTAATAACAGTGATAACATTTATGTAGCACTTTAAGGTTTACAAAGCAATTTACATATGTTATCTCATCAACATAACAGGCCTGTGAGGTAGGTGATTGTTTTTATTGCCATTTTACAGATGAGTAAACTAAGGCTGACACGGGATAAGCAATTTACTCAGGTTTAAACAGCTAGTAAGTGTTTGAGACAGGATTCAGTTTAGGTCTTACCAACTCCAATTCTGGTCTTCTGTCCCCTGTGCCACCCATAGAACATAATTGTGGGGCGACTATAAAAATTTTGTTTGGTAAAGGGTCAGATGTTTGCTTTGTCATGTTATGAGAGTCTCACAGAGGTTTTTGGAATGAGCAACAAATCTTTCCAAGTTGATAACGTCTACAAGACATGTTTTAAAACCCGAAATGAAGAGTTACTCCTTCTTCTCTGACATATTTACATTTTCTTGTCTTTGTGAGCTTAGGAACTGTGATTCTTTTCTCTCATGTGAAGAGATTTTAAAGTGTTTGTTTTTGTTTTTAGTTTTTTGTTTTCCCCTGAGTACTTTATACTTCACAGTGATTTGCTTCTATAAACTACATGGCTAAAGATTTGCACACTTGAAGACTTTCTTTTTAATTCCTTTATATCCAACTGTGGTGCCTGTAGCCAGTAGTCTACAAGTCAGGTCTGAGCGCTCATGCTAGAGAAAATGGAACAATCACAGCAGAATCAGGAGCAGATCAGATGGTTATATTGGCTATGCAGAGGAAACAATTTAATCCATCATTGCCATGAAGTCTCCGATGAATTTGATTTGTTCTGTCCCTCTGGTAACTGCATGGTTACCTGCCATAAGCTTCTATAGAGAACAGGGAAGTCATTGGTAAGAGTATTGATAGTCACAGCACCATCATTTCATTGAACCTGTCCTGCACCCAACAAACACTTTTTATCATTTATACTTCAGTGAAATTATTGCTTTTTCCCTATGTCCAAATTTGTTAATGTACCACTGGTCTCTTTCTAGCTGTCCTCATGAACAAAAGAAAAATGCAGGCAGAGGGAGAGTGGAGAGTAGGGAAGGTCTTCCTTGGGTCTCATTCAAGATGTTCTGCCCGGCATCAACAGACAACCAGGAGCATATTCTGCCTGTCATCAACAGACAACCAGGAGCTGAGTGCAAGTTACCAAAAGGCCCATTTGGACTTGATGTCAGGAAAACCTTCCTAATGATCAGAGCAATCCGCAAGCTGAACGAAGATGCCTTAACAATTTAGCTAGACTGGCCCTTAGATATACTTATAGTACATTGCTAGGCTCAAAGCCTTCCCAGTGCGATAGAACCAAATAGAGGTGGCAGAGTGGATAGAGTGCTGGGCCTGGAGTCAGGAACATGAGTCTTCCTGAGTTCAAATCTGGTCTCAGACACAGACTAGCTGTGTGACCCTGAGCAAGTCCTCTAACCCTGTTTGCCTCAGTTTCCTCATCTGCAAAATGAGCTGGAGGAGGAAATGGCAAACCACTCTAGTACCTTTACCAAGAACCTCCCCCCCATGGGATCACAAAGAATCAAACATGATTGAACAACAATTATTTTAATTGTTAATAGTTTGGGGGGCTCAGTCAACATAAAAAATATAAAATAGGCAAAGAAATTTGGAACGCCCTGTTTCTCTTCTGTCCCTCTCTCAGTGCTGCTTCTCCCCATTTGGTATTCCATCTGCCCTTACCCTCCTCTTTTATCGCAGTTTCAACCATCAAGTACCCAATTCTACTGCACAGTTTCATTCTCTTGTCAAAGAGGAAAATATCTGATTAATTAATTCATGCTTAGCTTAGAAGTGTTCAATGTGTTACTCCTCCAGGGAGTATTTGCCCTTTTAAAAAAGTAAGCACTAGAAATGGCATTTTTAAGCTGAATGAATGAATTTCTAATGGTGAAATTTCCCACACTAAGGCTGGGAAGGAAGTTTGGGGACACAGGGACCTTCTTGGCATCTGTCAAATCAGGTCAGCTAGCTTATTAAAGACTTCACAACCCATAATACCACCCCTAATCATGCTTCTCTATTTAATTTCATTAGCCCAAACAGGGTGCATCTCAAGTTGATAAGGTCTTAGTTCCCTTTGCTACTTGGTGTTCTGGAGATTTCTAGTTCCTAAAGCAAGAGCCAGAGGAGAAACTAGGGTGGGACTATTTGGAGCTTTTCTCCAAGCTACCAAAATTTAGAAGGATCTTACAGGTCCTACATTCCTTTGACTTTGAAGAAATAACAAAGCTTAGTGCTTATTTGTTTTGTTTTCTTCTTTTCTTCTTTTCAGAGGGGAGAGGCCAGGGTAATTGGGGTTAAGTGTCTTGCCTAAGGTCACAAAGCTAGTAAATGAGTCAAGTGTCTGAGGCCACATTTGAATTCAGATCCTCCTGACTCCAGGGCTGGTGCTCTATTCACTGTGCCACCTAGTCGCCCCTCTTAGTGCCTATTTGAAAGGAATAATTAGCAAAAATAGGAAAATACTAAAATCCTCATGTAGTTCCTTGTTCCCCTCCTTTACCCCTACCCACCAGGGATCAGCCTCTCCCAAGTCCTGGCACAACGGTTCTCTTCCCCTTAAAAGTGATTTGAGGGGCGGCCAGGTAGCACAGCCAGTAAGAGCACCGGCTCCAGTATTGAGAAGACCTGGAGATCGAATCCAGGCTCCAACACTTAGCACCCACTCAGAAACACCTGGCCGTGTAACCTTGAGCAAGTTTCTTAACCCCAATTGTTTAGGGGTGGCCAGGTGGCTCAGCAAGTAAGAGCACGGGCTCCAGTGTCGGGATGACCTGGATCAAATCCGGGCTCAGATACTCAGCACCACACCCAGAAATAATAACTGGCCGTGTAACCTTGAGCAAGTTACTTAACCCCAATTGCTTTAAAAAAAAAAAAAGTGATTTGAGGGTATATTTTGTGAAGCTGGCCCCAGGGTAACAAAAATACTATTTAAAACACTGACAAGTGTTATTTTCAAGTGTCCTGGGGTTGGGCCTAAAATCATGCAAGTAGGATGGTCCCCTTACCCACTACTGGAAATAAATTGTTGCTGAGTCATTTTTCATTTGTGTTCTATTGATCCTAATTCCATTTTGAGTTTTCTTGGCAAAGAAGATTGGTTTGTCATTATCCTCTAATTCATTTTACAGATGAGGAACTGAGGAAAAAGGGTTAAATGACTTGTCCAGGGTCACACAGCTAGTAAGGGTCTGAAGGCAGATATGAACTCAGGTCCTCCTGACTCAGGGACAGCACTCTATCCACTCTACAACCTGACTTGGCACCATCTATCTTAAGCTTTCCTCTGTGGAAAAGTTGGAGGAAAAATAAGAGTCTGCTGTTGGGTGACAGATCATTTGGAAGTGGCAGCTTTGTCTTTTGTCTCATCATTATTATTGTGTTCAAAACATTAGCTGTTTACTCTTGTTGTTCATGGTTATGTATTCTGTTATGACAAGAGGCAGATGTAAAGGATGGCATGTCATTACTGGGACCATTCACTACCTCGCTTCACTGCCAACCATATTGCTGCTTCCTGAGACAACGGGCAGAGAGGAGAAATCTGACGAATGCAGCAATTTCCCATGACTAAACCACTTCCATTTTCAGTAGGAATGTATAAAACAGAGGGAGGAGATATTTTAAATAAAGGCTAATTACCCTAATATTGACCATATCTCTGACTGCCTTAAAGTTGGATGGGTCTTTGGCATCTTTTCAGATTTCATGCCCATCATTTGAATATTACAAGGTCTGCAGACTGTGTGACTGTGTAGACTGTAACATTCAAATTAGAGCCTGTTCCAAATTAGAGGCAATCCTAAGATAGGCTATACGAAGGCAGAAATATCTCTCATAATGGTCTGATCTTCCCACATATAGAGTCACTAGGATAAGGCATCATCTCCAGATGGTCTCAGTTAAGATTTTTTTTAATGTTACTGGGATACCATTGTTATGGATTAGTTTATCAGAATAGTTAGGTGTGACCTTGGGAAGAAGGCCCAAGGATCTGCAGGGGAAGAAGAGATGGGGGAAGGATGGCATATACAAGTCAGTTTTAATAGAATCACTGAATTCTAAGGGACCTCATAGGATATTTTGCCCCATCCCCTCATTTTATAGGTGAAGAAATTGAAGACCAGGGAAGTTAATGTGACTTACAGTTTCATATAGGTAGTGTTAGAGACAGGATGTGAAACCAGTTCTTCTGACTCCCAATCCAGCCCTTTTTTCATTGTACAACACCCTGCTCTAGGAGTCTTGGAAAGGCAGGCCTAGGAGGAGTACTCTCTCCAAGAATTTGGGTATAATAAATAAATTCTGAAATAAACTTCATCTATATTCCAATTTTGCCTAGGGTCACTTCTGTTCTGATAAAAAGATTAATTAAATACCATAATAAACCAGTAAGGAATTGTAAATACACCATCCCCTGGAGGTCCTTAGAAAAAGACAGGTCTGACCTTGTAAGCTGATTTAAGTGTAGAGACGTTCCAGACACCAAGAGGGCTAGACTAGGAAGTTCCTTATAATTCTGAGAGTCTATATAAAAGATAAAATTGGGCCTATGTAATGAAAAGTGGGGGAAAAAAATCTTTGCTCTCTTCTTCTATTTTAATTCATTTGCTCACTTTGCTAAGTAGGTATGTATATGGACATTTAAGGAATGCTTTCCTCCTCCCTTGTTTTGGGAGTGTAAATGAAGAGAATGTTTTAAGGGTGAAGTGGAAAAGTACCAGGGCTTCACATCTATCTGTCTATAGATGTATCCTATCTTAGGGTTCACTTAGATGTATGGATGAATGAATGCATGAGGTTAATTAAGAGTCTAAGCACATTCATTGTAGGCAAGGATTTTGGTTTTATATTTTGTTAGTACTTTCCATTAAGCTCAGGATAGTACTGGCTACTTGCAGGTGATTACTAAGTACTTGCTGATTGAATGGTTAGGAGGAAAATGTTCTGAAAGTTATTTTGAGTTGTCCTTGTGCAGAAGGGGGAGAAGGAAAGAAGCCTGTTCTTATCTCATGAGGAGGAAAGCATAATAAATTCTAAGTCGAGAATTTATTTGTCAAGATGGGAAGTAACCGACTGTTTAGTTCCAGGAGTCTGGAAAAGGATGGATAAATTTCCATGCCATCCCCTTGATACAGAGAAGTAAATCACTAAGCTCACAAGCTCATTAACCTTAGTTTCTGTTATCCTGAGTCAAAAGGGGGATACTGGCCAGCATATGTAGTCATTTCAGTGTATCTGAAGTGAATTTGCAATGAAGATATGGGCAATGCATTCAAATACAGAACACCTTGAAAATGCTGTGAATGTCAGGACTGGCTGCACATTTTTCCTACGGCTTCACTAGGCATGCAGACTTCCCATAGGAACCAGTCTCTGACAGTACCTCATGGGATCTTGAGACCCCATTCCTTCTCTTAGCGAATGAGAGGAAAAGGGGAAAAAAAGGAAACAGACAGATTGTTTTGTCTCTTTTGCCCTTTTAAAAAACAAAACTAAAGAAAACAAAAAAATCTTCACCTTAAACAAGCTATTCTGGGCCATTTTAGTCATCTCTCCACAGTCTTATAGTCCCCTTACTTCCCTCCCCCATTCTAAAGCTAGCCTTGTATTATGTATGCATACTTCCCCATTCTATTTTCTAACTTAACTTTTCTAGTTAAGAATTCCAGGCTTTCATACATAAGGCATCAGCCATCTGGGCAAAGAATGTGAGGTTCTTTATTTTGGATGGGATCTGGGTAGAGTCTGTTTGAATTCTTGATTTTGTTTGCAAATGTTAAGAACCATTATAGAGATGTGTGCTTGGTGAATCTAAGCTGGGATCTGTTAGTGAATGAAGGTATGTTGGGAATTCTGTATGTTTGCAGCCACAAATACTCCAAGTTTTATTAAAGGTGTAAGTGAAAGTAGCAAAGATATTATGTGGATGGGAGAGGAGGAGAGCGAACAATTGAGTTCCCATGCTAGTTACTGCCAAAACCAAAAAGGAAAGTGCTTGGGCTGATTGTAGCCCAGCAGTAAGTAGTATTAGCTCCTGGCAGAAATATTTGTCTGGTTGGTGATAAACAATAGAGGTAAACACAGGGCTCTATGGGAGAAATAAAATAAAATAAAACTAACCTGTGATAGCTGTTCCCGGAATGTTCAGAAGAGTTCCAGATCAAAATGATTGTGAATGTGAAAGTTATTGCTGCTCAAAAAAAAAAAAAAACACTTTATATCAGGGTTAATTATAAGGAGATTCTGTAGTATAATTAGTGTTCTTTCTATGGAGGATTAAGGGGCCCTCCTAAATGGTCTTTTTGATTGCCTCCTTCCCTTTTTTAATTTCCTCCTTGTCCTTTTTGATTATCTACCCCACGACCCTCAGGGCTCCTCAATGTAATACAATTAAAATAACATTTTTGTGTTAGAGGGTTTTATTTTATGAGCTATTAACCCCCTGCTTACCATGAGGATTTTTTTTTTTGTTCCTCCCCCTCTCCCCTTATTCTCTGACACAATGACAAACTTAACATGGATTCAACTGCCAGAGCAAATGTACCACCCTCTACTGTGCGACCAAGGAGATTGTAGAGTGGTAGATTGGGGAGTTAGCATAGATTAGTCTTGAGAAGTTGATTGGATGCTGTCTTTCTACAGCTGGATCTGAGCAGATAAAGGGGAGAAGAAACCAAATAACCCTAGTTCTAGTTAGTTATGAGGTAAATTGTTCACTAGTCATTTTCATTTTGGGTGTTATCTGATGTTGTACAGGGGTAACCAATTTCCTTTTCTTTTTCTTACCTTTTTGTAGCTTGTCTTCTACCATTTGCAAATCCTCATACCAAACAGGAATTGAAAATTAATGTTATCTTCCTGATTGACTCAGTTCCCATTCACTTGTTAGATTTATTAGTATTTTATTGCCCCTGCCCCATCTCCGGTCTTTAATGTTGTTTCCTGTATAGAGATAAGAGAGCTAATCCATTAGATTTACTTCTGGTCAGTTGGGATATGCCTCACTTTAGAAGTCAAGTTGAATTATTCAGCTATTAAAATGCAGCTAACCATCTCAATGACCTTTTTGTTCATTTGCTGTTTCATTTTTTTTTCATTTTTCATACTCATTGTTTTTTTATATTGTGTTAATGAGGACCGATCAGAAGCTAAATGGAAGGAGGAACAGATTTCTTTTATATGACTTTATATTACTGCCAGTTTAGTATCATTGATTACTGCTGTTGGTAGGAGGGAAAGATACATAGTCTGTGCCCTCATAAAGCTTACATTCCATCTAAGAAGATTTTTATATTAAAAAGTACAAAGTGAAAAACCAGCTTTAATGAACAATTCAAGATAACAGGAGGAGAAATGTCACAATGCAGTAAGAGGCTCAGGCCAAATAAGTGTTGCAGACAATTCTGTAGGAGTTCAGAGAAGAAATTCATCATTTCAAATAGACCTGGTGAGGAAGACAGACTTTAATGCTGACTACATTGCTCTCCAGTGAATTAGGTCAAGAAGTGCACCCTGATCATGTCACTGGCAAAGGTATCTTTTAATCAGAAAGAATTAGTCCCATCCATTCTCGAGGTGCTTTTGACTAAGGTGGACTTTATTTTAAATCAGATCAATTAAAAGTCACCAATTAGGAAGATCATCTTTTTTCCCCTTAGAAAATAAACTTTCGTTGTTTATTATAATAACACATATTGTTTATGATTCAATAGTTTCATATTTAGGGAGTTTACCTTACAGATATAAAGCAGTGATTTTTTTTATAACTACCAGAAAATGTAAGAATGATTTAATTCATTTAACAGGTCTGGATTAGGAGTCAAGAGACTTGAATAATTCAGTTTGGGTTTGACACTAACTAGCTGCGCTACTTTGAGGACGTTCCTCACTTCTTTGGCCTCGATATCTTTATTTGTAAAATGCTGGAATACTTCATGGATTTATACTTCATGAATTTATTTTGTCATCATTTTGGATACTCCCTTGTTGTTGTTGTTGTTGTTGAATCATATCTGACTCTGTGTCACTTGTTATTAATAGGCCAATGCTTTCCAAGGGGTTTTTCTTGGCAAAGATTCTGCAGTGGTTTTCCATTTCCTTCTCCAGTGGATTAAAGTAAGCAGAGGTTAAGTGACTTGTCCAGGGTCACACAGTTAGCATTTGAACTCAGGTCTTCCTGACTCCAGGCCCAGCCTTTGATACTCTTTACAACAGTACAAATTGCAGCCTATCTACCTCTTCTTGTTGTGGTCTGTGTTCTCTAGATGCTTTATGTAGGGTATTCCTACAGTGTCTGTTGATACATCCAATGTGCATGGCATCTTCCTTTAGAGCTATTGCTAGTATATAGATGCCAGTGGAGTACACAGGCTATCTTTCTGTTATCCCTTACTCTCTTTGCGATCATCCCACTTCCTTTTCCATTTATATATTTCATTGATGATCTCTGTACCACTTTATATAATTCTTCATGGGTAATATGTTTATACCTGTTTATACCATCACACATCTCTTTATTTCTCCTAGAGTGACCCAAAATTTTAATCCCTTTTTTTTAACAGGGTTAAGTAACTTGCTCAAGGTTACACAGCCAGTTATTTCTGGGTGTGGTGCTGAGTATCTGAGCCCGGATTTGATCCAGGTCATCCCCAACACTGGAGCCCGTGCTCTTACTCGCTGAGCCACCTGGCCGCCCCTAAAATTTTAATTCTTTAGGGATTTTTCTCTTTAGATTATTTTCCATGATTCACAACCATATAACATCATGAGAACAACATTTGCAGTCTTAAGAAACAAGTTTTTTTTTTTTTTTTTAAAGCAATCAGGGTTAAGTAACTTGCTCAAGGTTACAGGGCCAGTTATTTCTGGGTATGGTGCTGAGTGTCCGAGCTATGGATTTGATCTCCAGGTCGTCCCAACACTGGAGCCGGTGCTCTCACTTGCTGTGCTACCTGGCCGCCCCTAAGAAACAAGGTTTTTATTTCATGAAAATGTTTATAACACTGTGCAGTTTTCTTGGCCCATTCTTTTCCTCCTTTTCAATTCTGGCTCCACTTCTTTGTCCATTTGCAATGTCTGTCAAAGATATAGGTAATGACTGATTCAACAGCTTCATGAGCTGCCCATCCAACTGTGTATCATAGTCTGGATAATAAGCATTCTTTATCCACTTGGTTTTTCCTACATAGATAGTTTTACTGCAGTTTTGAGTGATTGTGGATCACTTCAGTTTTCCTGGTCTTGTTACTATCAACACAAAATCATGTACAAACAGGAATGGCAGGAGGATGTTACTGTCTATAGGGAACTCCTATTCCATTTGTGCTCTGTACTGGACATGATCCACAAACAATGGAAATATCTTGCTTCGTGCCATATTTGATATTAACAATTAAGGATCATTGATCAAATACATATATGTTGATGCATGTATCTTTACCAGGAATGTGGTATGATTTTAACATATGTGTGGGAGACCCCTCGTTAGAAGAGAGCCATTAAGGGAATGATTTACTCTACCAAATAAAATTCTGTGCTATAGCACTCAAACAATAATCATAGTGGGACCTTGTATTTGCTATACCCCTTCAGTCATGTGTAACTGTAAAGATATGGTTTGCTTTATAATATTGTTTATAAAAGTCTACCTATTCATTTCTCATAACTTCATCAAGGATGCCTTTCAATGATACTCATAAAGATTTTGTAGAGATGGGAAAGTAGGCATATGAGTTAGTAATTATTAATATTTTCTCAATTGCTTTTCAGTAATAATGTCTGTGATTTTTTCCAAACATTCCTTATTCTCCCTTTCAAATACTTTGCAAATCTATTCCTTAATGACAGCAGAATTGTTCACTTTCAGTGAATATATTTGATTTATTCCTACTGTTCTTCCTATATTTGTTGACTGTGATGCCCTTTCTATTTCTTCATACAGAACAGGAACTGCGATACTGCATTTCAAATGAGGTGCCTACATTGGAATTGATATTAAAAAATTGTTATAAGCTTTTCACAACAAAATTATATACATACATATTTTTTTATAAAATTCTCAACAGATATTTTCATTTATTTGTTTATTTATTTTTAGTTTTCAACATTCCCTTCCACAAGATTTTGAGTTCCAAATTTTCTCCCCATCTCTTCCCTTCCCCCATCCCAAGATGGTGCATAATTTGATATAGTCTCTACATAGATATTCATATCGAATGTATTTTCACATTGTTCACATTAACAGATATTTTTATTTTTTATCTGTTTACTACCCTCCCAGTTTCATCCTTAAGCCAAGTTGGGATGACTCCTTTACCAAGCATTTTTTTTCTTATTTCCTCACAGATGGTAAAGAGGTCAGCTTGCTTCCTTTTTCAGTATCCATATGATTTATTAATCTAGAATGAATCTAGAGAAAGAGAATAGTCTTCTTAAACTTATGTAACAAGTTCCTCCTAATAAATCTGTATTGTGTCAGTAGTATCCTATCTTAGTTTCTAAATTTGATAGTTGGTATGATAGAGGGATGCCTGCTTAGTACCCATAGTATTGGATAATATTGCCTTGGTGTAGTCGATTATTGAGTATTTATAGGACTTATCACATTGTGGTCTGCATTATGGGCCCTCAGTAAATATTTGAGGAATGTTAGATGGCACAATGGTTAGAGTACTGGGCCTGGAGTAAAAAAGACTTAAGTTCAAATCCAACCTCACTAGCTGTGTGACCTTGGGAAAGTCACTTCACCTCTGTTTGCCTCAGTTTCTTCATCTGTAAAATCAGTATGATAATATCATCTACCTCGCAGGATTATTTGGTCATGTATTTGGTCATGAGGACCAAATGAGATGTTTTATAAAGTACTTAATATGTGCTTGGCACATAATAATTGCTATATGAATATTAGTTATTATTGTTGTTATTTGTCGAATAAGTATGACAAAGAGTGAATGGAATTTAGAAATAACAAATTGTTATTTGTTTTCTTACATAACAGTATATATCATACTTCTGGGCACATAGTTGGCATTCAACAAATACTTGTCAAAAGACTAAACAAGGCTTTGTTTCTGTGCTAGTCAAAATTGCTGTAAATGCTTTGGGTAAAGGAATAAACTTTGCAGTGATACAAACTGAGGAAGGATAGCCGGCACATTGGGTGACAATCAGCATCCAAAAGAATATTAAGTGAGCTAGAATATTAAGCTGAATTTAATAGGATGAAATTTAATAGGGGGAAGTGACTTGCATTTGGGTAAAAAATACCAGCTTTACAAGTTCAATATGGTGGAAACTTGGCTAGACAACAAGTCATGAAAAAGACTTGGTAGTTTTAACTGACTGCAGGATCACTGGGAGGCTTCAGTGTGACATGGCAGAAACATTCAATTCTGTCTCAGACAGTGGCATAGTGTCCAGAACAATGGATGTGGTAACTAGGTGGCACCTCCAATAGAGTGCTAGACCTAGAATCAGGAAGACGTGAGTTCTAATTTGGCTTCGGATATTTACTAGCTATGAAGCCCTGGACAAGTCACTTAACCTCTTTCTCCCTCAATTTCCTGTGACGATCAAATGAGATAATGTTTGTAAAGCACATAGAGCAGTGCTGGACACATAATGACGACTTGATGCTTAATATATTTAAGAAAGGCTTGTTTCCTTCTCTCCTCCTCTGCTCTAGTCAGACCCCATCTAGAATATTGTGTTCCATATACTCTAGGAAATATGTGCTGGAGTGGGCCCAGAGGAGGTTGACCAGGATGGTGGGAGGATTAGAAATCACAAAGTACAAAGATTATTTAAAGGAACTAAGGATGTTTAGTGAAGAAGAAAAAACAAAGATGGGGGCTGAAAGAGCTGTCAATATTTGAAGGCCTATCAAAAAGGGATTAGATTTATTTTACTTGGCCCCAGAGGGCAAAACTAGAAACAGTATTCAGTTGGATTGAACAACTGGAAGTATGGCCACTGGTCAGAGATGTTGTGGGTGTGACTTACCTTCATGGAAAATTGGACATGGTGGTTTCTTCCAACTTTGAGATTTTGTATTATGTGTGTATGCATATATTTATATTTATATTTCTTTCTCCTCTGTTAGAAAAAGCAGTAAGGGAATTTAAATGACATTATGTGTGGTTGGGATTATTGGTAAATATTAAGTACCTACTCTGTGTCAGGTATTCTGCTAAACTCTGGGAATACAAAAAAAAGCAGAAGATGGTTCCTAACCTCAATGGATTCTAATGGAGTCTACTGGATTATGTATAAAAAATAATTTTTCTGACGCTACAGAATATTTAGTAGTGGGACAAGTAACTGAGAGACAAATCTTCTTCTCTGGAAACCTTTAAAGATAGCCTAGCTCTCCACCTTCCCAGAATGGGCTTACTCCTAGTCAAAGTTAGGATGTTAGATTACATGAACTCTTAAGATCCCTTAGATTTATAGTCAGTCACAGGATTTTAGATCAGAAAGGTACCTTAGAGATCATATTCTCCAACTCCCCTCTATTGATAAATGAGCAAACAAAGGTGTAAGTAGAAGTGGCTTACTCCATTTGAACTCACATAGTTAGTGAGTGATGATTCAAGCTTTTATTCAGTCATGTCAGACTCTTCCTGACCCCACTTGGGATTTTTTTTTAACAAAGAAACTAGAGTGGTTTGTCATTTCCTTCTCTGGTTCATTCTACAGATGAGGAAACTGAGGCAAACAGGGTTAAGTGACTTGGTCAAGGTCACCCAGCTATTAAATATCTAAGGCCATGTTTGAACTCAGGTCTTCCTAACTTCAGGCCTGGCACTCTATACACTGTGCCACCTAGTTGCCCCATAAGTGGTGGAACTAGTAATAGTAACAACAATAGTAATAATAATCATTCATACTTTGTATAGTGTTATCCACACAACAATCCTATGAGGTAAGGACTGAAGGTATCATTATCCTTGGTTCATTTTGTTTTGACAGATAACCTCCTAGAAGCTTAATGACTTGCCCAAGGTCACATAATGAGAAACTGATAATCTCAAAACCAGATCTGCTAACTCCCAGCCTGCTGCTATCTCCTCTAAACCACACTGCCCCCTTCTCACCTCTGCTTTGAAATGAAAATCTCTGAGGGGACCTAACTGCCTGGGACATTTCATTTGTTCCTCTTGCTGGGAATCTAGTGTTTGTTGCCATTTCAGTTTGGGTTTAAGGAGGTTTTCTTTTCACCAACTTGACAAAGAAGGTAGTGATTTCTTTGTTGTGGGAGTAGTTTTGATTGGGGAGCATTTGTCACCCCCAGCCAGTTTTTAGACATCAGAAAGTTCTTGGTTTTCCTCTGTGTCAGCAAACTTTTCAACCTCTATGCCTTCTGAACTAGAGAAATCTGCTGCTTGCTAAAAATGTATATGTCATATCCTGAGCTATTTGATTTCAACATTAATGTTGAGCTTTTCAACTTTGTAAAATTCAAGTTCATGGCATTAACTTACTTGGGGATGATTGACATGCTTGGGAAATTGTCAGCAGTTGGGACTATTTGACCACAGGAGAGATTATCCAGGGAACTTAGGGCTTCTTATTGTCCAATCTTGGCAACAAAGCAATGAGAAAAGAAAGTGAACAGCACTACCAGAGTAGGAACAGCTGATAGCCCTCATTACAATTTCACATAAAAACTTTCCTCTGGCTCCACATCTCACTTTACCCAGACAACACTTCAGGGAAATTCTGTAACTGTTTCTGAGATTTCATAGATATAGACCTACAGGGGCCCTTAGAGGTCATTTATCCAACTCCCTCATCTTATAAATGAGGAAACCGAGGAATGGGAAGGCTAACAGTCTTCTTAACGTCACAAAGGTAGTTAGTAGCCAGGTTAAGATTCAAGTATCTTTAAAGTCAATACTCTCCTCTGGGAGATGGGGGGAGAGGGGAAAGAAACATGGTTCTTATTATTGGTCAAGTGAATAGAAGTATGTGATACACAGTGTTTGCTTCACAGGTCCATAGTTACTTCATTACCTATAAATATTTTCCTTTCACACCTGTCTCTATCATGATGGACAGTGGACCAGAGGGTGAAGATGTCAAATCCACCTAAGTGAGGTTTCTGGCAAAAACCAGAGGTCTAGATATAGTTGAGGTAAGCAAAGAAGGAGAAAACAACCCAACAAGAAGACAAGAGATACCAAATTCAATCACAGTAACACTCAGGCATGGAGGTGGAGGTGAACCCTTTGCTCTAGTTTATTTTGGATGACTTGCTTTCTCATATTTTATCCAGAACATTAGATTGGGAGTGGCCCTGGTTCTCAGGGTGCTAGCCTTGACCAGAAACAGGTCAGAAGTTTCTGAGTGCCCTCTGACTCTAAGGCAGGGCAGAGGTGAGGTGATCTCACAATTCCAAATCAAGGGAGGGCTAGTATGGGTTTTTCCCTTTGTATGAATATAATAAGCATCCAAAGAGAAAGAGCTTGAGCTTGGGGCAAAAGGAAGAAAGTAAGTAAGGGCAGGGTGGAGAGTACAGAAAAAGGGCTCTGGAGGGAAATTCAGGCCTTGGATTTGAGCTACAAAAAAAGTTAATAAAGTGAAACCATTTGTCCTAGTGATCTTTGTTCTTGTTCAGCCCAGAGGCCAAAATGCAGAGTCCTTTCTTAATATCACTTACCTCAATAATGGGCCACATCAGGATAGGCTTAGAGAGGATTTTTGTTTTGTTTCCTTTTAGAAAGCACAACAAGAAGAAAGGTAAGAAGGGTGTTTGGGTGAAATAAATATTCTTTATCAATTTGGAAGGGATAGTGCCAGGAAGAAGAAATGATGATAACATGAACTGTTTCCATTTTATTTTGGCAGTTTTCTTTAAAAAAAAAAAAAGATGTACCATAAAGTCTAACTAATTCAAAAATGATGGCCATTTAGCCTGAAGTGCCATTGAAATTTCCTTTTGTTCCACAGATGGGTAGGAAGGGAGGGATCTGATATGCAAATAAATAGTGATGCCTTATTTAAGCAGTAGAGGAGTTTCTGAAAAGTCATGTTTTAATCCAATTTTTTGTAAAGCAAATAAAGAAATCCTAAATTGAACCCTTTTGTAAAGGCAAAAAAAATTTTTTTTCTTCTTTAATGAATAATCATCTCCTGAGTTGTCTGTTTTGAAATTCCAATATTGATTGATCTGGTCTGATTAAAGCAGTATATACAGTAGATTAAGTAAAAAAAAAAAATACAAGAATATTTGCTTACTTGTGAGCAAAATAAAAAAAAAAAAACATTTATATAGCTCCTACTATGTGCCTGGCACTGTGCTAAGTGCTTTACAAATATTCTCTCATTTGATCTTCACAAAAATCCTGGGAGGTAGATGCTATTATTATCCCCATTTTACAGATGAGGAAACTGAGGCAAATGGAATTGAAGTATCTTCCCTGGGATCACCAAACTACTAGGTATCTGAGGCTGCATTTGAACTTAGGTCTTCCTGACTCCCAACCTAGCCCAGCCTAAACCTCTATTGACTGCATGACCGTACCTCCTAGAATGTATAGTTTTTGGATGAGGGAAGAATATAAGACCAAATGAGAGAGAGAGAGAAATAGAGAGAGAGAGAGAGAGAGAGAGAGAGAGAGAGAGAGAGAGAGAGAGAGCATGTAAAATGAATAATTTTAATTACATTAAATTAAAAGGTTTTGCACAAACAAAGCCAATGCAGCCAAGATTAGAAGGAAAGCAGGAAACTGGGGAGAGGGGGAATTTATAGCAAGTTTCTCTAATAAAGGTCTCATTTCTCAAATATATAGAGAATTGAGTCAAATTTATATAATGATATGGGTCATGTTCCAAATGATAAATGGTCAAAGAGATAGTTTTCAGAAGAAGAAATCAAAGCTATCATCATATGAAAAATTGCTCTAAATCACTATTAGAGAAATGAAAATTAAAACAACTCTGAGGTACCAACTGATGCCTTTCAGACTGACTAATATAACAAAAAAGGAAAATGACAAATATTGGAGAGGATGTGGAAAAATAAAGGAACTGGTAGAGTTGTGAACTGATCCAACCATTCCAGAGAACAATTTGGAACTCTTCCCAAAGGGCTATCAAACTGTGCATACCCTTTGGCCCTACAATAGCACTACTAGATCTGTATCACAGAAAGAAAGAAATCACAGAAAAAGGAAAATGACTTATATGTACAAAAATATTTATAGTTCTTTTTGTGGTGGCAAAGAATTATAAATCAAGGGGATGCCCATCAATTGGGAATTGCTGAACAAGTTGTAGTATATGTAATCATGAAGGAATATGATTATGTTATAAGAAATGATGAGCAGGGTGATTTCATAAAAACCAGGAAAGACTTACATGAACTGACACAAAGTGAAGTGAGTAGAACCAAGAGAACATTGTATACAGTAATAGCAATATTGCATGATGATTAACTGTGAATGTCTTAGCTGTTCTCAACAATACAATGATCCAAGAGGATTCCAAAGAACTTATAATGAAAAATGCTCTCCACCTCCAGTGAAAGAACTGATGGAGTCTGAATGCAAACTGAAGAATGCATTTTTTACTTTCTATTTTTCTTGGATTTTTGGGGGAGAGGGTCCTGCATTTTCTTTCACAAAAATGGCTAGAATGGATATGTTTCATATGACTACACATGTATAATTTATATCATATTGCTTGCTTTCTCAAGAAGGAGGAAAGGGAGAGAGGGAAAGAATTTGGAACTCAAAAAAATTTTTAAGGAATCTTAAAAAAGTTTTACATGTAATTGAGAAAAAATAATAAAGAAAAAAAAAGAATGGATAGTTTTCTAGTACTTTAAAAGCAGGTTTTTACAAAGCTCTTTTAAGGAAGGGATCTGGTATAGAAAACATCTCTGTAAAGGCTCTTGTACCTGGCTCAGGGTCTGATACTTGGTAGCTGGCTACTTAGTACTTTTTGGGGAGCCAGGGAGAAGAATGTTAGAAAGAAAAGTGGGCCAACACGTAATGTGACTGTATTGTGAATAGAAACTAACACACTGAGGCATGTGCTTAAAAATGCAAATTCTAAAATTTTCTTTCTTATTTGTAAACTGCATACTTTCAACTAGACACCATTTTGTTAGCCTCTGTTCCAGTCACTATACTAGAAAGGGCAGTATTAATAAAAGAAATACAAGTGTGTTTTCTTAAATATATTCTGTAATTCAGACTGACCTTCCACTGGCCCCACTTCTAAACCCAGTTAATCCAAATTAAGGAGGCTCTTATCATAGGGGTTAATCATATAAAGACCAGGAGGTAGAATGTTCAGTGTTCTCTTCCCTATCCTGGCTCAGACTCAGTTGATGACCTTCATGTATAAGGATACATCTAGAACAGGGAAAGTGTTTGAATTGATCACAGTTGAGAACTGAGGTTTCTGCTTTTTTCACTAAATTATTTGATTGATGGTGCCTGATTCAGGGAAAGCAGGGTCAGTGAGACTCTCAGGTGTGGGGGTGGTAGGTAGTAAGTTCAAGAATCTCGAAAATGTTCTCTCCACCTAAATCGAGAGTTGCTTGGGGTTTGGGGTTAAATTATACTTAAACCTCTGACAGTTCCCCAGTCAAAATATGGCAACTACAAAAGCAAGGAAAACTGTCAAAAGTCACACCCAGCAAAGGATGGGAAATTACCAGTGACGGTTATTAGTCATCCTTACGGGCAGTAGAGATTTTTTTAAATCTTCAAATCTGATGTTTTGAGGAAAAAGCACCTCTTTCCTGGACAGGATAATATTGCCAGAATTTATCCTGTCAATTAATGGACTTTCTGCCATTTGGTTGACAAATGGTAATATTTCTTGTAATGTTATGCATACAGGTAGTTATTCCTAAGGTTCACGGGAGACCAATGATATATTGCATCCCAGGACACCTGGTATATACCTAAGTAATATATGTCACGAAAAAGCGATCCCTGCTTGACCAAAAATGAGGAAGACTATAAGAGAAGAGATATTTCCTCTTGATGGGGGATTTGCCTATTTTTTTTGTTTTAAAAGGTCCATTTAGCCCTTAACTGACATTTTTCTTGGGGATTCATAATTTGCAAATTTTATCATTAGAGTCCACAGCTACATGAGTATATCTGAGCAAGGCAGTGGGGAAGGGTGGGCCTATCTAGCATGTTTCCACTGCCTTAAAAAAAGACCATCTTTGATTCCTTTTGTGAGACAAAATGTCATTCATGGAAGCTTCATCCTCCCTCCCAGGAAGGGAATGTGTGTGTGTGTGTGTGTGTGTGTGTAAATAGTACATCCTCAGAATGGAGTTTTTCCTCTCCCTCACACCCCACCCCCAACCCCAGACTACCTTTTGTTACTAATTTGGATCTCACTTTTGACCAAAATTTTTCCCTTCTCCTTCCCAGCTTCCTCCTACCTCTCCCTGGACAGACATGTGCAAGACCCTACATTTACCCTACATGCACTTCTTTCTCTTTTCTTAAAACCATAATAATAGTCTTTCTTAATGATAGTTAGCTTTTTGTTTGGGGGAGGTAGGATGTACAATGGAGGGGAGGATAGTGGAAGTGTAGGGAACTGGCACTAATTCAGACTATACCTTATGTTCAGACATAATAGAGCTGGAAGGGCCCTCAAGAAATCATCTGGTTGGGGCAGTGAATAGAGCACTGGCTCTGCAGTCAGAAGGACCTGAGTTCAAATTTGGCCCTCAGACACTTAACACTTAACTAGTTTGTGACCTTGGGCAAATCACTTAACCCCAATTGCCCTGCCTTCCCCCCTCCAAAATGACCAAAAAAAAATCATCTGATCTAGTCCTCTGCCTTCAAAGAGGTGAGGCGTTACCATCCCCATTTTTTATAGATGCAGTGCCTAAAATCTAGAGAAAACCTGTGGAGGGAAGAGAATAAGCATGAATAGCACCTAGAATGTGGCAGGCATTGCGTTAAGAACTCTATATGGTTTTACCTCATTTGATTTTCACAACAACCCAGCAAGGCAGATGTTGTTATTATTCCCATTTTACAGTTGAAGAAATTGAGGCAAAGGCAAAGTGACTTGCCCAAGGTCACACAGCTAGCAAAGTACCTGCGACCACATTTGAACTCAGGTCTTCCTGACTTGAGGTCCACCTACCTCTGTGAATTGTTCCAGGTAATGTAAATGGGGGATGTACAAAGCTACAGCCCTTCCATGTTGCACCCTCATTCTACTGTGATAGAGAAATGAAAAACCCAGATTTTTTTTATTTGTAGACTGTGGATGCCTAGGTAAGAGGGTGCAATCTCTAAATAAGATTGCCACCCTGGGAGGGGATCACTCTGAGCAATCAGCTCTGAGTTACACTGTCTACCTCTTAAGCAAAGAAATTTTCTCTTTCACCTATAAGAGCCAACAAATAAAATACAATAATGTTAAATTCCAAGTGCCCAAGCACCCTGGCCAGTCCTTAAAGTAAGAGAGACTATGAACTGAGTTTCCTAACAAGCTGACTTTTCAAAGGGTTTTGAGCTCTCGAAAACATGAAAGCTCTGGTTAAAAATTTAAAGGCCTGATATGTTCCAGTTCTGTGGAGCAGCAGCAGGATGCAGCTTTTTACAGAGCCATAATTCCCCAACCACCAGCTCTTTAAATTAAGATGTTTGTGGCAGCTGCTTGCACTTCATGGAATGCACATAGGCTTGGTCATTAATTATTGCGCTCTGCCTCCCCCCAGTTATTATTCTCTGCATTCCCCATATGTATGCAGTTCTAATCCTGCTGCAGTCAATATTGCTTGGCAAACATGTGTGTGTGTGTGTGTGTGTGTGTGTGTTTGCACAATTCACTTTGAGAAGCGTTATTTTGTGTGTGTGTGTGTGTGCTGGATTTAAAAAAAAAATTACTGGAAGAAAACTTCTCTATAGGAACAGACCAGATTTCCTCCTGTCTTTTTTTTTTTTAATGTACTCTGGTCCACCCAGATGACCCTCCTCTTCACCTTGGCTTTGAAAGCAGCCAGGTAGAAGCCTAAGAAATGCCAGTCCTTGAACTGCCCTCTGCATCCTGCTCCCATCACAAATCTGATGTGCCCCCTCAAACCTAGCTACTTTGGCTTCTGGTGTTAGAGGCTGCCACACACTAAGGGGGTGTGAGGCAGGGAGGTGGAGAGAGAAGAAGGGGATGATTTGGCAGCAAAATGGAACCTCCTCCAGCTTTCCTGCAGTAAATATTTGTACAATTCCCTTTTGATTTTCATTAGTAAATGGTACTCACTCTCAATGTGTCTTCAAGGGGCCCCCTTTCCACATATTAATGACTTCCTTGTCTGCTTCCTGCCAAGTTTTGTACTTTAGGTTAGAGAGAGGTCAGGACTTGGATGTTTAGATGAATTTCCTGCTCACCACTCTTTGTGAATCAACTTCTCACTGTTCCACTTTAGATCTGGTGATTTTTCTAAAGCAGGTTTGCAAAACTGGGACTGTTTTGACTGCAAATCCAAGCTTTGCAAAAGAACATTATTCATTTAAATGTGAATGAGTTGGTAGAACAGGCAAGTTAAGCCTTCCATTTGTATTCCATTAGAAAATCTTAACATTGGAGTGATATTTCCATTTACTTTGTAAGTGTGTGTGGGGGGGAGCCTTTGGTTTGGTTTGATTTGTTTTTTTTTTTTTCTGGGGGCCTGTATTCAATACCAAACTAGAAAGAGCAGTAGAAAGATAAGAGAAATTAGCTTCTCATCCCAGCTTAGCCCCCTAAGTCACTCGAGTTAGCTATGTGATCTTGGGCAAACTTCTTTCTGGGCCTCAGTTTCTTCATCCATAAAATGAGGACATTGGACTAAATTGGACCCTAAGATCCTTTCCAACACTGGAATTCTGTAATTTCTTGATTCAAATTGGGATTCTACAACCTAGGTTGTAGATGCTAGAAGCTGTAGAAGTTAGAACCTTTAAAAGAAAGGTGTTTTTCATCAATTGCATCTGAATGTAACATGAAAGATAACTATGGGAGATTAGAGCATTTTAACAGTATGTTGGTCAGTGATTCATGGCAGAAGAGAAGGGGAAAAAATCAAGGGTTATTGTTTCCTACCTTAGGGGTGGGATGTGGAAACATATTTAGCATTAAGTCTACTATTGTGAACTGGATTGGGCTGCCTGCCACAAAGATCCAATCTATCAACCAATCAGTAAGCATTTATCAAGGACCTACTATGTGCCAGGAAACAAAATCTTGATATTTATATCTTTAAAATGACAATTTTTTTTCATGTCCTAATATGTGGTGGTTATCCAGATGTTACAGACTCAAAGTATAACATCTAGAAGGATGGCTACTTCCTTCTGATACTATCTTTGGTATTAATCATCTATAAGCATTTATTAAGCACCTACTACCAGTTGTTACCATGTGGTAAGAGCTTAATAAAATAACTTTTTATTCATTCATTCATGCTATGTGTCTGGCTTTTTTCCTTGCTTTGAGAATACAGAAACACACATGAGACAGTCCTTCCCTCAAGGAGCATACAGCCTATAGAGGGATACAAGGTGTAGATATGTAAGTGTATACAAAATATAGATGTAAATATGTACGATCTTTTGGCATCTTGAAAAGTTCCACAAAACAACATTTAGACATAACTGGAGAAAATGGCCACCTCCCTGGCCACTCTCCTTTTGCTTGACTGTGTAATCCAAGGGAGGACTGGAAAATTTCTGGGGTTTTAATTGCCTAGACTTTGTGATCCATATCTATTTCATGATCACATTCATGTCAACTGATAGTTTTGTAATGTCTTTTTTCCTCCCCACTCCCAGTTTAGCAATAGAGAGCAGTCCCTCCCTGCTTCTGATGATAAAAATCCTGTATCTCCTCTTAAGATATGTATGTAAAATGATGGAGCAGTGGATGGAGGGAAAGGTTTCAGTTTGTGGGGAAACCAGTTTATCATTACTCTTACCTTCCCCAAAGCCTACCTGGTATCTAATTATAGTTCTTAATTGACTGAGGTTTCAACCATTAGTATTTAACCATTAACTGGCAAGGCTTTAGGTATGACCACTATTTCCTCTTACTTGCTTTTTTTTTTTTCTTTTTGAAGGGACTCTTGAAGACTTAAAAGAATGGTGTAAAATGGTTGTGGGGTTGATTTTTTTCTTATGGGGGAATGTAATAGGGAAGAACCTGGTAAGCTGCCCCCTCAAATATCATGCCTTGGACAACTGCCTATTTATGACCTTTTAAATAAATGGGTTTACCCTTTTGGGAAAAAAATGTTGGACTGTATTATCCCTTAGGTAACCATGGCAGTCAATCAGCAAACAATGATTTCTTCACTGATTAGTCCTCCAAGGACATTGCATCCTAATAGGCCTGGGTGGGGAAAAAGTTGCAATGAGGTGTCTAGAGTAATCTGCAGGGTTCTTGGTTTACATTCAGGGGCTGCTTGGGCATGTTGTTCTACTGTTAATGCCATATTAATTGTACAAAATGTCTGTTCACAGGCTTGCAGGCTGTTCTGTCAGTCAGTCAATATGCATTTATTAAATGCCTACTGTGTGCCAATCATTGTGCAAAGCACCAGCATACAAAGAAGAGCAAAAGACAATCCCTGACCTGGAGGAGCTCAGAATCTAATCAGGAAGACAACATAACAACAAATACGGACAAACAAGCTAGATAAATAGGATAAAAAGGAAATGACTAAACATTTCCAGGTTTCTCAAACTTTCTATTTCATTTTAACATTCAGACATCTATTAAGTACCTACTCTCTGCAAGGCACTGTGCTAGCCCCCAAGGATAAAAAATATACATAATGCAGGACCTGCTCTAAATGAGCTTATAATGCAGTACAGGTAAGGGAATTAAAGCATTTACACTGATAAGTGATGCAAAGACTTATGTGGCAAGTGCAAATGTAGTATGTTGAAAAGAGCACCGAATTAGAAATAGGAAGATCTGGGTTCAAGTCCCAGCTTTGTAACTTATTACCTTGTATGGCTTCTCTAGGCCTGTTTCCTCATCTCTAGAGAGTATGATATCTTCCATCTCTAAATGTGATGTGAACCAGGCAAAGTGTTAGGAGAAAATTAAAGTGGGAAAGATCACCTTGAGGCATGTGTTGGAGGTGGAAATGAAGCCTTCATGCAGGAGGTGCTATTTGAGGTGACCTTGAAGAAAGGGAGGGACTTGAGCAAAAGGAGGTCTGCTTGGAAGAAACCCATTCTCATTATGAAGAATAACACGAAGAAAATGCAGAGAAATGGGAGAAAGCAGAACAAGAATTGAGGAAGGAGAGTATTAGAACATAACTTGAATACAGTTTGCAATCTAGGATGAAGGGTGTGCAAGTGATATCCCTATTTTAAAGATGAGAAAACTGATAGTGAGATGTTATTTGACTCCCCCAGTCAGGGTCACCTTGTTAGGGTCACTGTCTGACGCAGGATTTGGACCCATTTCTCCAAACTCTAAGTCCAGCATTCTCATAAAGGCTAGTAGTAATGCAACCAGGCTGGAAAGGTAAGCTTGAGAGGCTTTTAATGCCAGGATCAACAGATTCTATTTGCTTTGATAGGCAAGGGAAGCCATTGGAGGTTTTTGAGTAGTAGAGAGTCATGATAAGTGCAATGCAATAGGAAAATCAGTTGAGTAACAGCATGAAGGGTAGATTGGAGAGGGGATAGACTAAAGGCAGAAATACCAGTTACAAAGTTACTGCTAGGTTGGATAAGAAGACATGCCAGAGCTACTAGGCCAGATAAGAAGAAATGCCAGTCTAAATGAGAAAGAGTACAATGGGGATAAAATAATGTTAGCTATATTGCCAAGGTTGAAGCAAGAGAAGTTGTATATTAATTTCATATATGGCATGAAGGAGGGGGAAGAGTCAAAGATACTACCAAGGAGATAACTCTGGATGACTAGAAGGGTGGTAGCACTAGGAAAAGAAATAGGGGCATGGCACATTTGAAGAGGAAGATGAAGAAATCAGTGTCCCCCATGTTGAGTTTGAGATGCTGGTCAGACATCCAGGTAGAAATATCCAACAGGCAACTGGAAATACATTTTTGAAGAGAGGTTGAGAGTAAAGAAATAGATTTGGGGATAATCTTCCTAAGACATGATAAAATGAGGGGAATGAATGAGGCAAGGGGAAAATATAAAAAGAAGCAAACAAAGGATAGAGTCTGGTGGGACAGAGATGGGAATGGGATGAGAAGTCATAAAAAGGAGACAGAGGAGTAGTCAGAAAGGGAAAAGAAAACCCCAAGAGTAGAATATTATAAAAAGAAAAGAAGAAAATACCCAAAAGGAGGAAGTCCCAACAGTGTCAAATGGGATAGAGAAATCAAGGAAAATAAAGGACAGAAATAAAAGTCATCACATTTTGTGAAATAGAGATCGTGGTAACCTTGGAAAGAGCTATTTCAGAAGAGTAGCAAGGACAGGAGCCAGATTTGATGAGGCTGGAGTGTGTTTTGAGGAAGAGGGATCAGAAAGTGTAGACTACACTTTTTAGAAATTTAGTACTGACAAGGAAAGGTAGAATGATAGCTTGGCAGAGTAACAAGAGTAAAGAAAAGTTTTGTTTTGTTTTGTTTTTTCTTTAAATGCTAGGAGAGACCTGATCATGTTTGTAATATAAAGATAAGGAGCTAGCAGTCAGGAAAAGATCGACAATATAGGAAAGAAGGAGGATAATTATGTTGGAAGGTCACAGGAGAGAGAGAAGATGCCAGTCAGTGGACAAGGTGGTATAGTGGATATTAACTTTGGCAAAGACCAGGGCCACCTTTTCCTCTGAGACAGGGGAAAGAAAATAAGAGTATGGCTAAATACCCTGAGAGATTTGGAGGTGGAGAGTTGAAGAGGTCAAGTCAAATGGTCTCTGTAGGTAATCCCATCTCCTAAAAGAGATGGAGAGAAGTGAAAGATTCAGGAGAGATTTCCTCCTGGTGTTAGGAATACAATGGAAAGCCTGTGAGATGAGTAAAAGGATTCACTGGGCAGGCACTATACTAAACTCCAGTGATAAAATTACAAAAGAGAGACAGTCTCTGCCTTCAAACAGTTTACATTCTAATAAAGAAAGACAATATAGGCAGGAAAAGGATAGATCCAGAAAGGGTTTTGGTCTCCGAAGGCACAGAATGAGGAATAGAGCAAAAGGGGGTAGGTAGATGACTAGGGTGAAGCATCTGGGACTGGCTAGACACAATGAACTCTCACCAGTCAGGATAGCATGGCCCTGGTGAGGTAGTTCCAAAGCAGAGTGACTTAAGTTGTCCAGGACACAGTCTCTACTGATGCAGCAGTAGGACACCAGTGTGGGTAGACGACAGATCGGTCACAGAGTGAAAACTAAGCCAGCAAGTATCATGGAATAAATAACTGGTGATCAATCAAGTTGTGATAGAGAAGAGAAAATCAAAAGGGAATAGGCAATTCACCAGCCTGGTAAGGTCAAAGGAAACAGCTTGAATTATTTCCAGGGGGTCAAGTTGTATCCATACAGTGGAGTAGGGCCTTTTAAAAAGAAAGGCTCTGTTATAAGTTCTCCAAGAGAAGGAACTGTGCTTTATTGTTTTTGCACCCCTAAATGACTTAGCACAATTTTTTTATATATAACAGGACCCCAATAAATATTTGGACTGACTGGCTTTGAAATTCATGGTTAGCTCATTTCAGTCTTCAGTGAGGGCTGGTATTTTCAGGGAGTCTATATCAACCACCAGGCAAGCTCTGATTTCCTCTCCTCCAGCTAAGGAAAGAGTCCTCTGAGTCTGTCTAGGGATACAGTGCTATTCCCAAAAGAGTGACCAGGGGAGATCTGTAAGGGATGAAAGAAACCCAGAATTCTCCAAGTATCCAGGTCCTGCCCAAGCATCCCTTAGAACTAGACTAGTTTGCCCAGTGCTGTGCCATAGGAAGACCCAAACTTCCCAGAAGTAGTTTAAACAGATACTAAGTAGAATGTAAGCTCCTTTCAGGTAGGAAGGACCGTGCTTTGTCTCTGTATTCCTCAAACCTGAAATGGTGCCTGGCAAATAGCAGATGCCTAATAAGTGCTCATTAAATTGAATTAAATAGATAAAAAGAAAGGCCAAGGACAGATATGCTTACAGCCAGAGAACAACTTGGAGATCTGAGGTTTAGTCAGACCTGCAGAGTTGAAGAGAATTCAGATGGCCAGCTGGACAGTTTAAAGGTCCGCAGGAACCAGAGCAGTTGGGTAAATTAGGCTGGAGAACAAGGAAAAGAGCTCTCACAACAAAGAAAGGACTTTGATAATGGAGTTAATTTGTTGTCAGCCTACAGTTGTCCTAAACTGTCATAACACTTAGAGGCATAGTCTCGAACAAATGTGTCCTAGAGCGGCGATCCTTAACCTGAGTTTCTAACCTTTAAAAAAGTATTTTGGTAACTGCATTTCAGTGTTATTGATTTCCTTTATTAGTCCTATATGTTTTACTCTATACCCTTGAAAACATTATTCTGAGAAGGGGGCTCATAGGCTTCACCAGACTGCCAAAGTGGTCCATGATACAAAAAAAAGACTAAGAATCCCTGCCTTAGAGGATCCGGGGCAATGAAAATTGCAGTTAGAAGATGAGGAATATGCTTTTCTTGGTTCTCCATATATCAGTTCATATAAACCTTCCTATATATGGTATTTCCTGTAGGTATATGGGATATACAAGGAAGACTAACACCTCTCCCATGAGTACTCCTGTGAATACTTGCCTTTGGTGTCCACCTGGCACTTATCTCTCACCTGTGGCTTCAAGAAGCTGTAACATGTACAATGGCCACACCCAGGCAAATAAATAGTCTCAGCCGATGGGCTAAACCAGATTGAGGGTAACCGACAGACCTGAAACATGTTAGTGAGTTAAGGGGGTGTCTACACAAAGTGTGAAGACTTTCCTCAGAGGAATGAACAGATGAGATCAATTTGTTCCAAAAGTCATGAAGATTTATAACTTGGTCAGACAGTTGAAGACTCCAAGGTCATTCACTGCATCCAGGGCCATCCACCGGTCATCTTGACTTTTGTCTTGCCCCTGGATGTTGATGTCACTGGAAGAGAGAGTGAGGAACAGCTCTGTGAAACTCTGCCTCACTTAAATCCTAGTTCTGCACCCTGAATCAAGTCAAGTCTTCACCCTGTGATGTCATTGGTCCTTTTTGAAAACACCTTTCCCAGTACCAGCCGCAGTTCATGTCTTCCACTCTCAGTGTGCCTTCCATTTACACTTTATCATATGGCTTATGGTTGGTGGTATTACCTAGTTCTTTGGTTGTTGTCTCCCACAGTAACAAATACACTTTTCGAAGGTGGGAACTGGTTTTTTTTGCCTTCCTTTGTATCTCTAGCATTTTGCATAGTTCCTAGCACATAGTAAGGATTGAATAAATAACTGACTGACTAGACAACACAGGGGTGAGAATCTGAAAGGAAGGAGAGTCTGAATATGACATAATCAAACGGTTCTATTCAAAAGAGAAAAGCACTAAGAGTCAGAAAACCTGTTCAAAATCCAATTCTCTCCCTAAGCATGTGACCTTAAGCTAATAGAATCACAGATTTAGGGGAGACTTAATGATAATCTCCTTACATATTTTACATATGCAGAGACAGATGCCTAGGGGTTAAGTGACTTGCCCAAAGTCACACAGGTCATGCGGCAGAACCAGAATTTGAATCTAGGTGTTCTGACTCCTAATACAGTGTTCTCTCCATTGTGCCTGGCTGATTCCCATATCAAGTCACTTAAACTCTCTAAATTTCAATTTCCTTTGAAGGGATTAGAGTAGTTCCCCTTAGTGGGCCTTTCCACCTCAATAGATGGTAGCCCTTGGACCTGAAATCAGAAAAATCTGACTTCAAATCTTGTTCATTTCTTACCTAAGCAAGTCATTTAACCTCTGTTTCCCTCAGTTTCTTCATCTTTAAAATGCGGATAAAAATAGCACCTATCTTGAACGGTTATTGGGAGGATCAAATGAGATAATCATTGTAAAGCCCTTAGCACAGTGCCTGGCACATAGTAAGTGCTATATAAATGTTAGCTATTGTTACTAGCTGTATGACTCATATCTCTCTCACATATTACCTCTGTGAACATAGATGAGTTATTTAACTGGAATAGGTGTCATGGTAGAAAATTAAAATTTTAGACTGTAAGTAATCTAGTCCAAGTGGTACAGTGAGTAGATAGAGCACTGGGCCTGGAGTCAGCAAGGTTCATTCTCCGAGTTCAAATCTAGCCTCAGACACTTACTAGCTGTGTGACCCTGGGGAAGTCACTGCCTCAGTTTCCTCATGTGTAAAATGAGCTGAAGAAGGAAATGGCAAACCATTCCAGTATCTCTGCCAAGGAAACCTCAAATGGGGTCACAAAGAATCCAGCACAAGTGAAACTACCAATCAGCAATCTAGTTCAATGGCCTCATTTTATAGATGACCAAACTGAGGCCAGAAGTGTTAAGAGATTTGCCTAATGCTACAACAGCTAGGAAGTAGGATAGTTGGGATTTGAACCCAGGTTTCCTAATGCTAAGTCCAGCCCTCCTAGGCTGCTTCTTTTCTTTTTCTCTTTTTTGGATGGGGGAAGGCAGGGCATTTGGTGTTAATTGACTTGCCCAAGGTCACACAGCTAGAAAGTGTTAAGTGTCTGAGGCCGGATTTGAACTCAGATCCTCCTGACTCCAGGACTGGTGCTCTATTCACTGAGACACCTAGCCACCCCAGCTGCTTCTTTTATTTAAAAAGATTATAATACTTGAACAACCTTTCTCATGGAACTTTTGTATAGAAAATACTTTGTAAACTGAAAAGTCCTATGACAATGTAAGGATTTATTCCCTGACAAAAGTGGTTAGTTTTCTGACATCAAAACCAAGATAGAAATCTAATTTTTAGTGTGTGTGTGTGTGTGTGTGTGTGTGTGTGCTCACGCACATGCATTTATACATAGCAAAGACAACTTTGAATTTCTAAGGTTAGTTTAAAACAGAAAGCAGATCCCTTTTTTTTGTTGTTGGCCATTCTGATTCCCAAACAGATTTCATACAGGAAAGTGAGTGTTGGGCTGCTCCAGAAATTTGCTGCACAAACGTTTCTAATGGCCCCTGGGTTTGGAGGATTAGGAGAAACCCAAATATGATGTCCTTATGCTCTTTTCCTAAACATGGGGTTCAAGATTGTTTTTTATAGTGGTAGTTTAGATAGATAGATAGATAGATAGATAGATAGATAGATAGATAGATAG
>NW_027186296.1:44450089-44484631 GCF_028583685.1 Petaurus breviceps papuanus
TAGATAGATAGATAGATAGATAGATGATAGATAGATAGATAGATGATAGATAAATAGATATAGGTGATAGATAGATAGAAAGATAGATAGATAGATAGATAGATGATAGATAGATAGATAGATAGATGATAGAAAGATAGATGATAGAGATACAGATAGATAAAGATTAAAGTTATAGATATACAGATAGATATAGCTAATAGCTATATAGATAGATTGTAGATAGATATGGATAGGTAGATTTAGATAGATATATAGGTATAAATAGATATAGGGAAAGAGAGAAAGAGAATTGAAGGTAGCTATATCTATATATATATAGTTTTAAGTGTGCATAGCAAGCCTGTAACATGTACCTTGTATATACCAAATAATCCCTCAGTTATGAGATCTTGTATTTTCTGCCCTTGTTTTCTGACATTTCATCTACTCCCATTAGAATATCCCAAGGGAAGCTTTTGTTACTTTGCTGATAGGATGCCTTGGCAGATAACTCCGTAGACTTTCTGGGAGATTTTACCACCCGCTCATTCCTATGAAGGTTTAAGAAGAATGTGAAGGAAGATATTTTCCAGCTGTTCATTCTGTATATAATCACTGGAGGGGGAAAAGAATCTCAATATGCATTGTTAACAGCATCCAATCTAGCCAATACATACCAGTAAGTATTTTTAAGTGCCTCTGCTCGGGCACTGGGGACAAAGCACCAGCTTCGGAGTTTGAAAGTACTGGCCCTGAAAGCACTATCTGTGTGACCATAGGTAAATCACTTAACCTATCAAGGTATCTGGCAACTCTCTAAGACTTTGAGTTACAAATAGTTGCCAGTCTGTATCACTAGAGGGAGTTTCTGCAGTGGGAGTTTCCCTACCCCCAAGAATTTACAGATCTTACTAATGGTTTCCCATATGAGTTGGCACATGAGCTGAGTTTGAGGGAAGCTAGGTATTCAGAATGAGCATCTACTTTTCCCCCCTCTTTCTGTCACTTTTCTCATTATTACCTCCCTTTGCTATGGGTGAAATGACCTGTTTTACTGAAAAACAGAAATATTTGCATTTTTAGAAAGTATAGGCTAGTCTGCCTTATCAAAGGCCCACAGAAAGTTAGCATTTATGTAAGATGTGTTTAACTACTAAGATAATCCACTCTGTCTATATAGAGGCTATTTATACATAGTTGTTTGCATGTGCCATAGTACTTGGCATGTAAGAGTCACTTTTAATAAGTGTTTCTTGATTTGACTTGACTCTATAGGAGAAGTGGAATGCAAGGCCAGATAACTTTGGCTCTGCCACCATTATAACAAATCAAAATTGGACCCAACATAAGAAAGACCAACTGACTAACCAGTGAGACTATTTTATCTTTGTAACTGGTAGTCCTTACCTTGGTTTGTGTTGGGCCTTTACCGAGGCCACTTTGATCCCCTTACATGTTTCCCCAAATCTCAGTTGAGAGAATATCAACCTCTGTCTATTACTGATAAATTGGCCTTCCCAGGAAGACAAATTTTTATATTTATAAATTCCTGCATTGTGTCCAAGAAGATAGTGGTAGAGATCTTTTTTCTTAAAAAAATTGTTGATGCCGGTCTTTTCTGACTATCTCTCCTACCCCTGAAATGAATCCTTCCTTGTGACAAGGAAAAACATAGACATAGATATGTGATATTGGTCATTAAGTTTACTGGTTAAGAACTGACTCCCTTTAGTGTTCTTTTCATTCATACTATTTTAGGCATGGTGTATCTTCTTCTTTGGGTTATGGTTATTTCACTATGAATCAGTTTAAATAAAATTTCTGATGTTTTAGTTTTTTTTTCCCAGATTCCTTTTCTTTGCCATGTATTACCACACAATGATATTCTATGACATGCATAAGCCTGAGTCTGTACAGCAATCTTTCGATCAATGGGCACTCATTGTGTTTCTAGTTCTTCCCTATGTATAACGGTGCTGTTATGGATGGATATACACACATGCATACAAACATACACATTATACATACATGTGTATATATATTACATATATATGTGTGTATGTGTATGTGTATGTTCAGTTGTCTTTCAGTTGTGTCTGACTCTTTGTGACCCTATGTGGAGTTTTCTTGGCAAAGATACTGGAATGGTTTGCCATTCCCTTATCTTGCTCATTCTACACATGAGGAATGTGAGGCAAATAGGGTTAAGTGACTTACTCAGGGTCACACAGCTAATAAGTGTCACACAGATAATAAAGGCCAGATTTAAATTCAGGAAGATGAGTCTTCCTGACTCCAGGTCCTGTACTCTATCCACCGTGCTGCCTGGTATATGTGTATATATAGACATATATAACATCTTCCCTTCTGATCATGACCTCCTTAGTCTATACATGCCCAATACTGTCTACTAAGACAAAGGATATAAAAAATTTAATCTATCTTCTCACATAATTCCAAATGGGATCATTGTTCAAATAGAAACCATGTAAAAAGAGTGAATTATTTTGGTGATTCTCAGGCCCACTCGGTGTCTAATTTCCTTTAGGTCCTTAGAGTAGTGAGAAAATATTCAGTTGCGTGACCACAGGAACACATTTTGCTGACTGAGGATAGGAATAGAGACTGGATCTGTGATTTCATTGGAATAAGGAACTCCTAGGTAAGGAAACTCACTCCATCAATATAGGTAGCCACCTTCCATGAGACTCCCCTTTCTGCAAATTATATCATAGAGCACTGAGAGGTTTAAAGACTTGCCCAGGGTAATAGCCAGTATATATGAGAAACAAAACTTGATCTCAGGTGTTTTGGGTTTTGAGGAAAGGCTTCTTTCCACTAGGGCCCTGCACTAGGCCATATTGCATCTCTGAGAGCATTTCATGAGATCAGTCACATGAAAGTAGCGAAGAGGCCATTAAACCTCTATTTTATAATTCAGAAAATGTTCTCCCCAGACATCATCCCTAGGAATCGTGACTAAAATCCACAGAAAAATGTTTTTTAGTGAATTTGTAGCCCAAAGTGATTCTGTGCTGTAGCTTCCATCTCTCATTCTGTAGAAACTGATAAAAATAAATAAATCAGGTGACTCGTGTTTTTCTTCTTTCAAAACAATTCCCATTTTCTTTATGGGAGGCTCTTAATATGACAAGGTTAAGGGGATGGTGCAGGGTTAAGGGAGCAGAAGAAGGCAAGATGAAGGGAGACATGAGAAAGGAAATATGACTTAAAATTATTTTTTTTCCTCTTTTCTCCCTTTTGCTATGTTTCCTTCTCAGTTTCACAGAACACTTCAAAGACCTTTTCAGTGTTCCCTGAGAACTAGGAATGTGGTCAGTAGGAACCAAGAATTTTAAGTACAGAATTAAACATTCCCTTAGTCTTTTTGCCAAACTGATAAGGGTGCCAACAGCTTTCTAACTGGGTAAAAAAGGACATGTCTTGCTGAAAAGATCAGTCTTAGAGAAAATGGTCTCTTCTTTCACGTTACTATGGAATGGTTCACTTACTGGACTTGTAGTCACCCTAATAAGGAAATTAGTTCCTGGTTTTTTTTGACATGTGTTGATGGCTTTGTCACATGTTGCAAAGTTTGTCACATTCATTTTCTTTTAGGAGCATAGTTGTATTAATGATTATAATCTTCCTGCATAATTTAAAAGTTTTGGTGCTGTCATTGCTGGCCAGTGGATCACAGCCATCCTGGAAATGTGGAAAGACATTTAAAGGCTGTTTCTTAAAAGGCTTGCTGATGGAAGTGATCAATTCCTTCTCTCTTTCTTCCTTTCTTTTTTGCCCCACTTGGGGTCAAGAGCATACATTCCAACTTCAGAAGGACAAATTTTAGGCACCATGCAGGGAGAGATGTTTCAGAACCTTCCTAGTTAAGTCAGTTAGCATGTATTAAAAACCCCAGTACTATGGGGTAGAGGAAGTCATAGATTCTCCGAGGGATCTTCAATTAGGTTGGGGAGAGAAGACTAATACAAAACAACCACATGCTAGTGTATGACCCCAATAGGTGAAATAGTACCAGCTATGAGCACTAGGAATCATTGCTAGGACAATCACAGAAAGCTTCATAAAGAAGGCGGGGGTGGGGGAGCTAAACTGGACTTAGAAGGACATTCAAGGTCTAAATTATTTGATAGGATGTAAGCTTCCTGAGGACAAGAACTGCCATTTCTTTCTTTGTATTTCCTATGCTCAACATGTGGTGAGTTATATTGGTAAGCACTAGTAGGAAACTAATAAATGATTACTGATTGGTGGAATTGGGATTGAGAAGAAAACATTCTACTCTGAAAAAAATTACAGAGATTTATGTCAGTCCTTATTCATCTCAAATTCACAGTGAAATGTTTCCTCAGAGAGGGTTCAATTCCAGATGTATTACTCTAAAATAAGTCTTTCATTGTCCAAGGACACTTATTAAGCTTTTGCTATTTTTACTATTTGAGGTGTATACCCAATATTAAGATAGTGGATACTCTTTCTTAGATAACCAACTCCTATCATCTCCAAATGGAAAGTAAAGAGTTGATTGTTGACATTTTAGATTCCCTTTTTAAAAATGTATTACTTGATCCCAATATCTCCAAAAATGATTTTATGATATTGCTTTTAAAAATATCTTAAACCACCTAGTTGTATTGATTACTACTTCTGAAACTCTAAAATCCATTCTACCTTGAGACTAACATAGGAAGGCTAGTAAATTTGAAGCATTTAATCAAGTCATTTGCAAAGGAGTATTTTTAGTTTTCTAGTAAGCCTTAATGTCTTGAATGAAAAGGATAGTGGTAAGACGCTTTTGAAGCATTGAGAAGACAAATCACAGATTATCAGCCATCTGCTGTAAAGCAACTGTCATCTTTGTTAACCAAGTAAGGATGAAGGTGTTAGAAATGTCATATGGCAGGAAGAGAAAAGCAGGTGTTATAAATTAGGGGGAAGACCGAGCATTCAACAGCAATGTGATTAATTGTACCTTGGGATTCTGATGGACCATAATTTCATCAATAGATTCATAATTCCTCTACACCTATTCAATTTATGTGATTCTCACCATATTTTCCCATAAATCTTGCATGTAGAATTTACTCAGATTGCTTGAAACCTTATTCTCTCCATATCTCATATTGCCACTGTCCCTTTTGTCTATCATCCTTGCTACCTTTAACCAGTCCACCTATTTTCAGATTATACACAGTCTTGAGGATGTCTTTTCCATCACTTCTTATAATCAGTCATTGTTATTACCATGCTGAAGCTGATTTAAGCCCACCATGTATATTTCCACTGCTCTTTACTTTATTTATAATCTCAATTTCTCCAAGATCATGGTTGGAATTCTAGGGCTGGCAACCACATAGTAACTGATTTACTGTAATAATTCAAAAATCCATTATTTTATCTGTCTAGATGTACTCCTAATACTGACAAAGATCTCATCAGCCTCTTCCTGCCTTAGTAGACTATCTTCATGCTTTGCTTTGACAGAAAAAAAAATTTTGTTACATGGTCAGTTTTCTACATCTGATTATTGACTTGCCTGGTTTTTAAATACAGATTTAATCTGCCATGGGGGCCATGCTCTGTGGCATTACCTAGAGAATATGAATGTTAGAGATAGGCTCTTTCACCCTGAGAAGATTAGGTTCATTGAAATCACAGTCCAGTTTCACAAAGGCAATACATCTAACCTTCTGCTCCTCAGTTCTGGCCCAGCTCACCCCCCATCTTCAGCACGTGTCCAAGATATATATATGTATATAATTATAGACTCATTGGACAGGCTCCCTGCCTGCTGTATTTCATGCTGTGAGTAATATTTCAGTAATTCAATGGATCTATAAGCTCATACTCCCTTTAATGGTGCTTATTGCAATGATACACACTTTCTTATCATGGACAATTCTTGTCCTTGTTGCCCATAGGTTCTTCATTGAGTTTCCTTCCAATATGGTACAGGCCATCTAGATTTTTTTAACTTTCTGGAGATTAATATTAGTGCACCACTCAAATGGGACATCTTTACATAAACAGAACATTTCCTTTTCTGATAATACATTTCCTATGTAACTTTTATATCTGTGAGATGTCTCTTCCTTTCCCAATGAGTCACATTCAATTTTGATTTTTTGAAAATTGGGGGGGGGTCCAAGATTCATAGCCATATAAAATCAGTAGGATAATGTTGGTATTAAAAACATGTTTTTTGTTTATTTTTTAATTTTGAGTATCTTGGAATCATTGAAAATACCGTGCAATTTCCCAAATATAATCCAACCTTCTCTCTGTATCCTATTCTGAGCCTAGCATTGCTAGGCTTTTATGCATGGCCAACTTATATGTGCCAATAGACTACCTTAAGGAGCTTCACATCAGTTTCATGTCATAGAACAAACTTTTTTTTTTGCTTTTGGGAGGGCAATTGGGGTTAAGTGACTTGCCCAAAGTCACACGGCTAGTAAGTGTGTCAAATGTCTGAGGCTGGATTTGAACTCAGGTCCTCCTGACTCCAAGGCCAGTGCTCTAGTCACTGCGCCACCTAGCCGCCCCAAACAAACATTTTTCATCCATTTGTTCATTGTTGTTGTTTTTCTCTATGTATTGTTGGACCAAGTTCTTTTAAGTATAATGGGGTTTGACCTAATAAGGAGGCAGCTGGGTGGCAATGATAATGTTGACCTTGGGGATAGGAAGATCTGAGTTGAAATCCTATTTCACTTAACTTCTCTGCACCTTAGTTTCCCCTTCTATGAGAAGAAAGATTAGAGTTAGTGACTTCTGAAGTCCCTTCCAGCTCTAAATTTATGGTCCTATGGTCTTGTGTTATTTGCAGGGAAAAGCATCTGTATGACCTTACTACTTATAGATAATCACTCTTCCATTTAAAGTCTTTGCTGGGACATCTTCCACAGCTATAGCAAGCACCTTCTACGAATGTAGGCATTACTTTATGCCTTTCTGGATGTTATCAAATAGGGTCATTGAATGGAGCTAGCTGTTTGGTTGTCATGAGGATTCATGGTTGCGTCCCTGAGCAATATGCATTTTTAATATACTTTGTTTTTCCAAAATGGATGGGCAGACCAATCTCTGCCACATTGCTGTGAAATTCACTAAGGAAATTTCTAATCTATAGATCTGGTAGTTTAATAGCCTTATAATCCTTGTCTTGCTTGGATATTTTGCAAAATTTCTTCCATGACATTGACAAAAACCTCAGATGAACACACAACTCTCTGAAAATAGTAAATTACATACCTACTATTAATTAAGGTGCTTCCATCAGAATGCATTGTGATGTAATAGAAAGAGCCTAGGTTTTTGGTCAGAAGATCAGGATTTACATGCCATTTCTGATGTTTACTATCAGTGTGAATTTGGGCAAATCATTTAATGTTCCTGGGCTCCAGTTTCTTTATCTGAAAAGTGTTGAACTAGGTAGACTCTGAGGTCCCTCTAAATTTAGATTTTCATCCTATGGTCGTTCTACTCTTTGAACCATGGTCTTTCTGCTTTTTTTTCCCCTTCAAATCAGCTATGGGACATTTCCATTTTTTTTAAATAGCCTCTTAGTTCACGGGAAGTAAGAGTAGAGTGAAGATAGAGGGGAGCAGAAGAGGAAACTCCTACCCCTGCTAAATTCATATATATATGTATATATGTATATATATATACATGTATTACAATATATTTTATTTCTTAAAAATCTCTTAATTCAGCTTTCTGCAAGCCAGCTAGGTGGCATAGTGGATAGTTTAAAGTCATGAAGACCTGAGTTCAAATCCTGCCTCAAACATTTACTATGTGACCCTGAGCAGGTCATTTCACCACTGTGCCTCAGTTTCCTCATCAGTAAAATGAGGATAATAATAGCACCTACCTCATAAGGTTGTGAGGATCAAATGAAATCACATCTGTAAAGCACTTGAAAAATCTTAAAATGTCCTATAAATGCTAGGAAGCTATTATTACAGGTGAGAAAACTGAAGCCAAGAGTGTTATTGACTCCTCCAGGGTCTCACCAGGGCAGCTAGGTGGCAGAGTGGATAGAGTACTGGGATTGGAATCAGGAACATTCATCTTCCTGAGTTCAAATCTGACCTCAGACACTTACTAGCTGGGTGACCCTGGGCAACTCACTTA
Organism: Petaurus breviceps papuanus; assembly: GCF_028583685.1. Taxonomy (NCBI): domain Eukaryota; kingdom Metazoa; phylum Chordata; class Mammalia; order Diprotodontia; family Petauridae; genus Petaurus; species Petaurus breviceps. Next base: position 44,458,232 of record NW_027186296.1, read on the forward strand.
ACCTTGTTTGCCTCAGTTTCCTCATGTGTAAATGAGTTGGTGAGAGAAGGAAATGGCAAACCACTCCAGTACCCTTGCCAAGAAAACCCCAAATAGATTCATGAAGAGTCAGACATGACTAAAATGATTCAACAATAGCAACAACCAATGCCTCTCATAACAACAAAGGTCAGTTAAGCTTCTGCAGCCTGATAATGCCTACCTCTTTGGATATATGCATAGCTTTAAGCAACTGGGAACAAAGGAATTTCCAACCACAGTACATATGAAAGATGTGGTTAGACTGAAGCCTAAACAGAGATGGAAGGAAACTGGTGCAAATACCCCAGAAAGACACTGCATAGAAAGCTTGTCACGACCTTGTTCAGGGATTTCTCCCTTCACAAGACTGTGCCAAATGACACAAGGAGAAAGCTACAGTGGGACAACAGTAATGATATTCCAAAATGTTCTAACTGCCTGCCTTTCCCACCAAAGGGTCTGCCAGAATAAGAACATTCATTTCTTCTCTACTTTCAGGGATGTATGGTCATCCAGATCCTTTCTGAATATCTATGGACCAGGGCACTTGCTGTCTCACAAGATAATCTTACTACTGTTAGCTTTGATTTTTAGGAAGTTATGTCAGGTAACTGCCTACCAATAACTTTCATCCATCTGCCTGGTTCTGTCGCTTGGAGCACTACAGAATGTAGTCGAGACCTTCCACTAGCCAGTCCTCCAGATGTCTGAAGTGATAATGATTTCCCTTGATCATCCTTTCTGTAGCCTCAACATGCCTAATCCCTTCAACTCTTCCTAGTTATAAGATTGATTCAAGGCCAGGTGGCGCAGTGAGTAAGAGCGTCTGCCCCAGCGTTGGGAGATCCGGGATCTGTTCCGGCCTCAGATACTCGGCACCCACACAAAAGTAGTAACTGGCCGCTGTAACCTTGAACAAGTTACTTAACACCAACTGCTTTAAAACAAAAAAGATTGATCAAAATGTTTCCACATTCTGATTACTCTTCTCTAAGAAGATACTTGAATTTGTCAGTGTTCCTTACCACACCAACATAAGATAGAGAACCAGAGAGGTTAAACTTACCCACAATTATTCATCTTCTTGCTATCAGATCTCCAGACTAAAACCCAGAGCTCCTGAATCCCAGTGCAAGGGTTCTATTTATTCTACCAAGTTATTGCCTTTTCTCTACTCAATCAAAAAAGATGCACCTACTATTTACCAGGCGGGCAGGTGGGTGGCTCTGTGAGTGACCTGGAGTCAGGAAGATTCATCTTCATGAGTTCAAATCCGGCCTCAGACACTAGCTGTGTGACCCTGGGCAAGTCACTTAACCCTGTTTGCCTCAGTTTCCTCATCTGTAAAATGATCTGGAGAAGGAAATGACAAAACCACTCCAGTATCTTTGTCAAAAAAATTCCCAGATGGGATTATGAAGAGTCAGACATGACTGAACAACAATAACATTTGCCAGGCACTGGTGCTGGGTGGTAGAAATATAGTGCCCATAACAACAAAAGACAAAAAGATAATATAACACTACTTAAATCTAGCCTAGGGGTTCTGAATCTGGAGTCCATGAAGTTTTGACAAATGTATTTCAATATAATTATGTCCTGTTTAATCCTATGTGAGGGTTTTCCAAAAGTCTTAGTGGAGTTTTATACTATTAAGATTTCAAGCTGCACTAAGACTTTTGAAATGACCAATATTTTATTTTATACATTTAAAAACATTATTCTCGGTAGGGGTTCATGGACTTCACAAGACAAATGAACAAAGGAGCCTTTAACACAAAAAAAAGGTTAAAAACTTCTGACTTATAATAATCTAAAAAACAAATTACAACCAGTATTTCAAAGAACTATTTTCCCATCTTCCTAAACATGCCAAGACATTTACTCTCTCAATTAAGACTACCATAGAGAAAACAGTTTTCAGCATGATGAACTAACATGAAAGAAGGTTCATGATGAGAGGGAGAGAATATGTGTAAGTATGGTAGAGAGCTGGATGTGAAGTAATTAGGAAAAGAAATTCTACAGTGCTATTCAGTAGTGTCTACCTCAAAAAGAAAGAGATCCCTGCAGCTGCATATTGACTCAGAAAACCACAAATTAACGTTATCTATGTCGCATGTATTTTTAGGTTTTATGGATGACAAAGTACTTCATTTTGCTGATGAGAATATTGAGGCTCAAGGAGATTTGGTGACTTATCCATGGTCACCAAGCTGGGGAATATTCAAAAATAGGCATATATATTCCAACCTTAGTCTCCAGATTCCAAGTGTTATTTCCACTAACCTATACCCCATTGTCATGTACCCTATATTGGCTGTCACTGACAATTGTATTATTGTATTTAAGATGTTTCTTTTACAATCTGAGACATGGGCCCCCTCCACCTCATTTAGAGACTGTTAAGAAGAAGATGCAAAAAGAAAAGTATTTTTGCATTATCATCAGAGCTTTGGGATCCCACCCATGCCCTATTTAAAGGGCAAGATGCCTAACAATCTTTCTTTTCGGACTGTTGACATAAAAAACAAAACCAAGCTCTGAGATATAAATAATTCTAAGTTTAATTCCAAACAGACTTTATATTACAACTGCTTTTATACTCAGGGAAAGGAGGGTGATCAGAGAAGCCAAGAGAGGGGACAAGAGGAAAGCATGGGTGGGGATAGAGAAAAGGTCTGAATTTGTGTGGAGTCTGGTGAATTAAGTAAAAGAATTTTGGTGAGGTTAGGATGGAAAATTCTTTCTCAGCCTTTTAATACAATAGACTAATTACAAGTGTTTGTCCCACCCACCTTGGGACACACACAAACTAGGAAGAAAGAAGACCATGAAAGCCAAAATACATCCCAGCATTTTGTTTGCATCTGTGTATCATAGATGGGCAGTCAGGTGGTGCAATGGATAGAGTACCAGGCCTGGGGTTAGGAAGATTCATCTCCCTTGAGTTCAAATCTAGCCTCAGTCTGTGTGACCCTAGGCAAGTCACTTAACCCTGTTTGCTTCGGTTTCCTCATCTTCAAAAATGTGCTGGAGCAGGAAATGGCAGACCACTATAGGTTCACAAAGAGTCAGATATGAGTGAACAACAACTGTATTATAGTTATTTATCTGTCAGTTTCATCCGCTATGCCTGATTATAATATCCATAAAGACTAAACATTTACATCTCCTTCATTGACTGTGGTGTGGTGTTCTGACTCCTAATGTAGGAACTTCCTCCAATCAAAGCTTTAACTAAGAATTTTTGTGCACTGGGCAAGTATAATCACAATACTTGAGACTTTTGGCAATACAACCTCATTTCAGGGGAGCGAAATCAAATACCCTAGCACACTGGTATAAGGCCACCACTGGGGAGTCCACTTGGGCCTGGATTAGGGAGCAGGACCAAAAATGGAAGAAACTCCATTCTACTCTCTGGTAGCTTCCCAATTTAACAAATTGCTCCTGCTGGGTGGGTACTAAATGCAGTGCTTTCCATGTTTCTGAAGGATTTCAAGTGGTCTTAGTGCCCACTAAATTTAGCACCCTGGGACAAAGCCCTAACCACTCCACCCTAGTTATGGCTCTAAATCTAAGACAGTAAGTGTGGTATAACAGGATAGTGTGCTGGACTTGGAGTCAGGAATGCCTAGTTCAGATCCTGCTTCTGACACATCCTAGCTCTGACCCTGAGGAAATCACTTTTTCTAAGCCTCAGTTTTCTTATCTCTAAAGTGGCAATATTAACCTCAGTTTCTTTATCTGTAAAATGAGAATAAATCTCTGACAGGGTCATGAGAATCAAATGAGAAAATGTATGTAAAGAATTTTGCAACATTTAAAGTTATATATAAATTTGAGTCAACAATGTTAACCTATTCAGTGCCTGGCACCTATAGTATGTAATAAATTCTTGTTAACTGTTAGTGAAGATAAGTCATAAGTGGTTAGTTGTCCAGGCTTCATAGAGGTTAAGTGACCTGACCAAGGTCACATAGCTAACTATCAGAAGCACATTTAAATCCAGGTCTTTTGAATTCCATGTTCAGTACTCTGTCTACTGTGCCATGATGTCTCTCTCTGTATGTAAGTTCTTTTTTTTTTTTAATCAGCCATAGTTCAATTTATTTGTTTATAAAAAACCATCTATGTGGTTGCCACAGCATCTGCCTGGGTCCTCTGGACAGATACTCCAGTGTGAGTCTTCACAAGATGGTCGGTGAATTCCTGATAAGGAGACTTAGTGAACACAGTCTCCTTCCACAGATCTGGGGTTAGATAGCTGTATGTTTTGGAGATGGCATCAAAGGTAGCTTTAGCAAAGTTGCCCAGAGTGGCAGTACAGCCTCTCGCAGAAGTGTAGCAGTCATCAATTCCAGCCGTCATCAGCAGCTTCTTAGGCACAGGAGCTGAGACAATGCCAGTACATCTAGGGGTGGGGATCAGGCGCACCAGAACCGACCCACATCACCCAGTGACCTTGCAGGGTACTGTGTGAGGCTTGCCAATCTTGTTCCCCCAGTAGCCATGTCTCACAGGAACGATGGACAGCTTGGGCAGAATGATAGCACCTCGAATAGCTGTGGCCACTTCCTTGGAGTACTTGACACCCAGACCAACATGGCCATTGTAGTCACCAATGGCCACAAAAGCCTTGAACCTGGTACGTTGTCCAGCTCTAGTTTGTTTCTGAACAGGCATGATCTTCAGAACCTCATCTTTCAATGAAGATCCCAGGAAGAAATCTATGATTTCAGACTCCTTGATAGGAAGGGAGAAAAGATAGATCTCTTCCAAAGATTTGATCTTCATGTCCTTGACTAGCCGGCCCAGCTTAGTGACAGGAACCCACTCCTTGTCTTCCGCCTTTCCTCCCCGGGCCCCATGGCCACAGCCCAGCCTCGACCTCGGCCCCCACTGCCGAAGCCAACGCAGAAGCCGACCCGGCCTCTAACGCCGGGGCCCCCGGGGCCTCCCGCACCTCCTGCAGCACCAGCGTAGTCTGCCATTTGGTGTTCACTAGAAGTAGAAGCTGTATGTAAGTTCTTAATAAGTATATGGTAAATGGAATTGAATGAAACTCATCTTCTAATTCTGAGTTACGGTGAAACCCTGCTTCAAGCAGACAAGGGAATAGATGACAGGTCTTGACACTACTATTACTACTACTGTTCTCCTCCCCCTCCATCCCACAAGGGTAATTATGGGAAAGGACACCTGTGAGTAGAGGACATGATTAAAGGATTAATCAGAAAGGGTCATCAAAATGTTACCCAGGGATCCAAAAAAAAAAAAAATTCTAAAGCCTGAACAAGAGTCATGGCATTGGTGAATGGCCAGTATAGCCAAGTAATGTCTAAGGCAACTGCCTTATATGAATGAAAGCATGCCTCCTCCTCCTTATTTAGGGCATGCTTCCTGCTAGTGTTTAGATATAAGTACTTAGGAGGCCTAATATACAGGCAGACAATCTGTAAGAACAATAATGAGTGAACTCTGTAAGTAGACCACCATATTATGTATTGGGGGCATCAACAAAGGAAATAATTGGCATGGTTTCTATATTCAAGGAACTCCTAATAGTAATTCATTGCATTTACATTTATATATTTTCTGATTACAAAACACATTCATCTCGATTATCTCATTTTTTTCAACCCAAGTAAATTAATAGTATCCCCATTTGTGAAGGTTTAGAGGACTTAGTGATTTGCCCAAGGTGACATAGGTGAGTATTTATCCCAGATTTTCTAAGCCCAGTTCTTTTTCCATGAATCAATCAAGGAAGATTTATTAATTGCCTACTATGTGTCTGACACTGTGTTATGTGCTGGGGATACCAAGACCAAAAAAAATATACATCCTTGCCTTCAAGGAGTTTACATTCTACTGGTAGAGACAATGTATATATAAATATGTACAGAATAAACATCAGATACTATATTCCATTCCATTTATTTTCTGCCTCTCTGAGGAGTCAAAGACGAGGAGCAGAAAGAACTACCCATGAAAAATTTGTGCAAATATATGATAAACAGTCAATCAAATTAATAACTGTCCAGAGCTAAATGTAATTGTGGCAGTGGACTTGTGGGGAAGGGTGATAGCTGAAGTAATTAGAGTACATGGAATTAACATGGGAAGACTTCTCAGAGGAAGGAACCAGGAAGTTTGGGGCAGGGCAGTATTGAGACAGAGATATGAACTTGACCTGTGATTTTATTGTCATAGAGAACTCCCAGAGGAGGAAATTCCTCCTACCAATGTAGATCAGCAACCTCTTTTCAACTTTAAGTCTTAAAGAAGTTGTGTAGTGAATAGAGCACTAGCTCTGGAGTCAGGAGGACCTGAGTTCAAGTTGGCCTCAGTCACTTAACACAAAAACTAGCCATGTGACCTTGGGCAAGTCACTTAACCCCAATTGCCCTCCAAAAAGCAAAACAAAATAAAATAAGTTGTGACTTGCTCAAGGTATGGGTCTTCTTGGTTCCAAGGGCCAGCTCTGTATCCAACACACTACACTGATTCTCACAGAATTAGTGCCATAAGTAGGGTGGGATGCCTGGGGCTTTGTCCCATGGTGCTGAATTAAGGGGCACTGATAATACCTGAAATCCTTGGGAAGCATAGAAAAGATTGCACTTAGCATATGTGTGCCTCTCACAAAAGAGTAGAGACACTTGAGGGAAGCATGGTCTAGGTCAGGACATAGTAGAAGGAGAAAATAGTCTGGGGTAGTTTTGGAGGTTTTCTGAGAAGGTTAGAGGACAAAAAAAGGACAAAAAAGAGGTAATTAGTAGAGAGGCTTCCAGACACATGAAGGGTTTGGATTTTACATTGTGGCAATAGAATGGGGAAAGCTAAATTTCTGAGCCCTGGAGGGTTAGGCTAAAATGAATGCTTAGGGAAACTACTCTTGTTTGGACCAGGGAGAAACTAGAATCAATCAGGCATGTTGGGATAAATGGTTTCCCCCTGGAAGCAGATAATAGGAGTTCTCAGTATCAGAGCCCACTGGGACACGAGGACTGGGAGATACAGCAAAGATGCCATTGGTTCCCTCCCCATTTCCAGAGACAAAGTGAAAGCCACAAATGGCTATAGCCAATATCCTTAAGAATTGAAGGTAATTCAAGTAACATAGGTAGTACCAAATTTGAGCAAAAGTATGCCTTTCCCTTAAGACTATTTTATTCATTTGATATTTTTATAAGACCCAACAACAAGGTTACACGCTCCAATGCTAGGTAAGTATGACTCAGAAGCTATTTACTATAATGTCAAAAACAAAAAAAAAAAGTAGTTCACTTCAGAGACAACTAGTTTATTAATTTGATTGATATTTCTCTTGGGGCTTTTTCTTTTGGGGAACTAAGTTTAGTGTTTTAAGAGGAGTCTATAGTCCCCAGGGAGTTTGGCACTAAAGCATTCTGAAATTAGGGAATTCCACTTTGACTTTTAATTTAAGCTTTAATCTATCTCGGCCTAAGCACCCCCTTCCTCATTCTTGTGTTATTGATCAAGACCATGGTGTATGTTTTCCTCTCCAGGGAGAGGAAAAGAGTGCAACAATGGGAAGCTGATATCCGCCGGTGGCATGTTTGAAATAAAATGGAACAGCACTTAAAAGAGTACGATTCAGCAGACTTGCCTCTGCAAACCCTGAGGTTTCGATTGTCTGCACATAGCACAGAGTGAAATGGAGACATGGCAATGATCCGATTGGTTTGCATGGTGTGGACCGCCAAACCAGATCATTCCGTCCCCCCACCCAAGCGTGCACTTTGGGGGCTATACAACCTTCATTGGCTCTGCTTACAATCAAAGAACAATAAATAGTAGAACTGGAGCTGGAACCATATGGGGGAGACTTTATTTGATAGTATAGTGTCCAGCACAAGATGGAAAAACTGAGTTTTCATATCATAAGTGTTGTCCAAAATAGTCTTCTGACTAGACCACCAGGCTGAAAGTCAGGAGATGTGGGTTCTTTCCTTGGCACTACCATTCAGACTGTGTCTATATGATACCAATATAACTGGATTTAATTTTTTTTTGTAAGTTCAGTCAAACAACTGGGAAAAGTTGAACTGTTTTTCCCCTTTTCGCTGAATTGACTGGCTGTTTTGGTGTCATGTAATCAGAACCTAATTTACTTGGCATTCTCTCTCTCTCTCTCCCCCTCTTTCTCTCTTTGTCTCTCTCTCCCCCTCCTTCTCTCTTTGTCTCTCTCTCCCCCTCACTTCTCTCTCTCTCTCTCCCTCTTTCTCTCTCTCTCTGTCTCTCTCCCTCTCTCTGTCTCTCTCTGTCTCCCTCTCTCTCTTTCTCTCCCTCTTTTTCTCTCTCCTTCCCCCTCTTCCTCTCCCTCCCTTCACCTTAGAGATGATGATAAATCTTGATAATACCTGCCACCTACCTACCACCTGGGGATACAGGGAGGATTAATTAGGTAGTGTCTGTAATATGCTTTGAGCTCCTTGGAGAAAGATACTATATAAAAGCAAAGTATTATTATTTCTAAGAGAGATGATACTTATGAACTCCTTGTAGAATCATTAGGCAAATAGATAATGTTTCCCTTCAGAGAAATTATCACTCAGTTTTCCCAATTCTTACAGGATAGTAAGGAAAATGTACACCATTTTTTTTTGAGAGGGAAGGGTGAAGGGAGATTGTTAATAATATGTAATGTCTACTTTTAAAGGTCATTACAATACCAAAAAAATACATAAAAAACCAAAACCTTTCTCTGCTTTTTCTTAAAATGTCCTTGTCCCCTTTTTAATAATTATATAGTAAGGGCTGTTCTTCCTTTCAGGTTTGTTAATTTTATAGCTTTAGTTGTTACCAGTGTTGAATCCTGTGATTAAATTTTATTGTAGTTAAATAGCTATTCAAAAACCACAGGCTCATCATTACATTTTTGGGGTGATATTTTGCAAATTGATCATTTAAGTTATGGGTGGAAATTTTTAAAATCCAAACTCCTGTCTGGAAGAAGATTCAGGGAAAATATAAAATAGCCTCCAGAAAGATCACTGAATGATAAACCTCATTTCTCAGAGACAGGATTAGATAAAAATTGTCCACTTGGCTATTTGAAATAGACCTGGACTAATATAACATGTATTTTGGTTAATTTATCACAATCAGTCACTAACTGGCTAGACTTCCACCATAGTTTCTCAGTAGAGAGGTTAAGACGTTGATGCTTGTTCTGACAGAAGGAGATCACAGTATGTGAATGCGGGCTTTCCTAGGAGAGAAACTCATCATTAGCATTAGGTCTCAAATGAGTTTCAGGGAACCAAACTGGAAACAAATTGTGACAGTGTCACAGAAAGCACACGAAGGGCATTGACTGGCACCCAGCAGTCTCACACATGGAAACTCATGTGAATCAAATCTTAATCCATTAAACTCATTCAGAGTAAAATACAATGTAGGTCAACTACGGGAAAGAGCATGATGTTCTATAAGAGCTCATTCACAATACAGCATGATATGAGTCGATGATATTCAATATGGTGCAAGCAGAGCCAATACTAAATAATAATGAAAGACAAGGAGACTATTGAGCTGAATCAATAACCAAGATGTTGTGATTTTAGCTGATCCCTAATATGGTAGTCTACAAATAAATAACCAATACACTTAGATTATATGTATCAAGCCAAGCATTTGGAATGTCGCTACAGTGTTTATTCCCTTCTATTCTCTTTCCCTTAGACTGATTTAAATTATCCTGAATTCAAAATTAAAGGGTAAAATTCCTCCCTAAGTCATTTAACTCCTGGAGTAGTGATAGGTGACACTTTGGAGAAAACTTTTCCCCAAAACTATTTTTGTACTTTGCTTGTCTCACCTACTAAAGATTGCCACTCTAACATCTTCAGAGGTTACACCCATTACTCTATACAGGGAGGAAGCAGAGTTAAAACTTGCCACTTATGTGGTTTTGTGTGTCCTCTGCATGAGTGAGATGAAAGGACACCGATGACACCCTTCTTCTTTCCCCAGCCTCACTCTCACACTTCCCTCCCACGTATTTCAACTCAGCCTGAAACAATGAAGAAATAGCCCCCAAACCCAAGTGTTAAACTCTTTCTGTAAAAAGATCTAATATACCCTGTTTGGTCTACTACCATTATCTCTTCCATATCAATGTTGCTGATAACTAGATGATAAATTCCAAGATGATTTCTTCTTAGAGTAAATGTTATATTCTTTTTTAAAGAGTCTTCATCTTATATCCCAAAGCCTAAGACAATTGGCTATATGGCTAGAGTGCTATCCCTGAATTTTTTTATAATTGTGAATATTCATTTCAATTCTACAAATTCATTTAATAATTATATACTATGTGCAAGACCTGAGTTCAAATCCAGCCTCAGACATTTAATAGCTAGATGACCCTGGGCAAGTCCCTTAACCCTGTTTACTTCAGTTCCCTCATCTGCAAAATGAGCTGGAGAAGGAAATGCAAACCACTTCAGTATCTTTGCCAAGAAAACCCCAAATGGGTCATGAAGAATCAGAAATGACTTAACAACAACAGACTAAGCACCAAGTCTACAAAAACACAACTCTCCTTGCCCTCACAGAGCTTACATTCTACTAGACTACAACAACACAGTACATAGACCAGTAAATACAATATAGGTTGAGGAGGGAGAACATTAGCAAATGGGGGAGAACCAGGAGTGGGGGATTTAAGGAAGTCTTATCTGAGCTGAGCCTTGGAGAAAAATGAGAACAGTTAGAGCATAAGAGGGATAGCTTGTACAAATACACAAGGGCAGGAGACAGAGTGCTCAGTTCAGGGAACAATAGCAAATAGTCCATTTGACTAGAATGAACTTGATGAGGAATTATGTGAGATTCAGCCAGAAAGGTAGGTCAGACCCAGACTGAGTCTGACTAAAAGCCACTGTGGCATAATAAAGAGTTCTAAACTCAAAGTCAGGAGAAATGTGAGTTAAAAGCAATCTCATCTCTGATACTTCCTAGTTGTATATTAGAAAGGATGAGTCACCTTCCAATCATCCATTTCCTTATCAATTTTTTTTAATTTCTTGCTTTTTGGAGGAGGGAAAGCAGGGCAATTGGAGTTAAGTGACTTGTCCAAGGTCACACAGCTAGTAAGTGTTAAGTGTCTGAGGTCAGATTTGAACTCAGGTCCTCCTGACTCCAGGGCTGGTGCTCTATTCATTGTGCCTCCCACCCCTTCCTTATCAATCAAATGAAGATAAAAATACTGTACATATCTTGTAGACTTGTCCTGAGACTCAAATGAGATAATTTATATATAGCTTATTGAAGTGTGAAACGGAATTAAGGCTTTTTGAACACCCTCTCTTGATAAGTGCAAATCTTAAGGCATGCTATAATATCTATAGTTATATCCTTGAAAAAATAGAGGTCTACTAAAGGCTATTGAGTAGAATGATGACAGTTAAACCTGTTCCTTAAGAAGATTATATTAGCAACTGTTGATCAGAGAAAGGAAAGACTAGAAACTAGAAGATCGATTAGGAAGCTATTAGAATAGTTGAGGCAAAAGGTGATAAAATGAACTAGAGGTGTGACTATGTGAATGGGAAGGAGGAGACTGGTTTGTGTGGGGGATGTGGGTATGTGTGACAGTTTTATAAAAGTAGAGTAAAGAAGATTTTCTAACTGATGGGATGAAGTGGGGAGTGAAGGAGAAGGAGGGAGAAGTCAAGGATGACTGAGGTTGTGAACCTGGTTGAAGGAAAGTATGAGTGTTATCCTATACCTCCATAGGGATTGGGAAGTTTGAAGGAGGGTCAGGTGTAGCAAAGAAGATGGTGATTTCCATTTTGGACATGATGAGTTGGAAATACCTACAGGACATTCTAGAAGAAATGGCCAACAGGCAGTTGGCAAATGGAAACTCAATAAAGAAATGTGAGCTGAATTTCTACATTATATCTAGGAGTCATGGAATCATGGCTATAGATCTGGAAGGGACCTCAGGAGCTATCTAGTTCAACTCATTCATTTTAGAGTAGAGAAAAATTGGACCTAGGAATGTTAAGTGACTTGTCCAATGTCACATAATCAACAAGCATCAGAGGTATTCTAATCCAAGTACTCAAACTCCAAAATCAGTGCTTCCCCCCACATCTGTTTAGAGATGATCCTTGAACTTCAGGGAGTTGATAAATTTAGCAAAAGAGAGTAAACAGAAAAGAAAGTCTATGATAAAGCCTTGAGGGCTACTAGCATTTAGGGGCCAAAAAATGAGTGATGAATCAACAAAGAACACTGAAAAGGAAGGGGCCAAAGAGGTAGAAAGAGAAAAAGAAAGGTAGAGAAAAGGGAGATGGCAGTAGGAAGGCTCTAGAGAGCAGTGGTCAGCAGTGTCAAAAGCTATAAAGATATCTGCTTTTTAGTATTATCTACAGACATACAATCAGGAAAGAATCTTTGATATAGGGTGACATGTCTTTGGTCCCTGAAGAAACGAGAAAATGAAGGCAGGCATAGCCTAACTATTTAAGCAGATTAAACATTCAGGTAAAGCTTTATAATAAAGTATACTTATTGCTCTTCTGATTAAAGCTGGTCTTCTGTTAGGAATGGAGTTTGAGAATTTGGGCAGGATTTTTTAAATTATTATTTCATTTCTATCCATTTTGTATTAACTGGGAAGATCTACATGCCTCAAAGCAGGGGGATGATTCCTTCTGTGCCTGGGTGTTTTCTGTACATACCATGTTCATTGAGGAAAGTGGAGCCAAGTTGGATTGGAGCCAGCAGAGCAATTGACTTTTAGCTATATAGTTCTGTAGCATATCGTGGTACTATATTTGTCAATGGGCTTAGTGTGTGAATGTAGTTCAGCTCAGAGAACTTTTCAAGGTGAAAGCCTGCCATCACTTGCATGGATGTCGAGGGTAAAATTCTTAACCTCACAACTTAATGAGAACAAAATGAAGGACTTCTTTAAGCAGCTTAGATTTATCTTGTCAATATAAGTGACAGGATGCTTCATTTTGAGCTTGAGAAAAGAAAGATTTTTTTTTTAATCTAAAGCATCGTCTCTTTGGTTGATTATGTCATTGTGCACACTGTTCCTTTCTGATAGACAGGGTTCATCTATTCCCTTGCTCTAAACTTAATTACTTTGCAATTAATTCTTTGTTGAAAATAGCCATCTCCCAAACTTGGAACATCTCATTGTGAGAAAGGCTGTTTATAGATAGAGGTCAAGAGGACGTACATGAGTATTCTGCGGTAGTGTCACAGATATTTTGAATGAAAATGGTGAGTGAAAAGACCCACTCAAATGAGAAAGGCACAGAGGAGTAGGAGCTGCAAAGATCTGTTATCTTTTGTGTGAGGTGGCTGTTGCGGTGGATAGTATTATCCAAACCTTAAGAGAAGTTGCAGGCTGATGGAATGGTCTCTTCTTAACTCAAAGATCCTTAGAAACACAATATCATCATTCTTCACGATCACCTAAAGAGGTCAATGGCAAGTGTATTAATGGCATAGATAAACAAAATAGCTATCTTTCCTGCCCTGAATTGTAGACTGGACATACCAACACTAGAAGTTCAGTTAAAGGCTGTGGATTTAGCACTAGGACAAGAATCTCTTTTTAATCAAAGAAACTTTAGGTTTTGACTACTGGCACCATTTTGGAGTTGGGTATGGGCAAAAGGAGATGAAAGAGAGTAAGTAACAGGGGGAATACTGCTGAGTCTTGGAAACTTTTCTTTTGTACTGGGGGTGGGGAGATAATGTATAGGTATTGGGGACTAGACCACTTTAAACTTAGAGAAACTAAGTCTTCCCCCACCCACAATTTGTTGTAGTAGCAGGAGAGTGTGACATAGAAAAAAGACCATTGCATTTGGAGTTCCTGTGACCTGAATTCTAGTCTTATCTCTACTACTTACTACCTCTGTGGCCTTGGACAAGTCTGTTGTCTGCAGTTTCCCCATCTATAAGACAATTGTACTAGATCAGGGGTTTTTAACCCAAGGTCCACGAACCCCCAAATCATCCATGGATAGATTTCAGGGAATCTATGAACTTGTATGGGAAAAAAATTTAGATCATTTTTACTAAGCTTTCACTGAAACTTAATGTTTTCTTCCACTATGAATTTTTTGGGGGTGAGGCACGTGGTCACACAGTTAAGAAATATCAAGTATCTGAGGACATATTTGAACTCAGGTTCTTCTGTCTCCGGGCTGGTGCTCTACACATTGTGCAATCTGGAAACCATTTAAGAAACCATTATAGCAATAAGGGAGCATTGGCAAAGGCTTCAGCAATCTGTGAAAGGGACTCATTATGCGATATGATCTAGAATCTGGTCTCTAAGATAATTAGATTCCATGAGCCAGCACTATATGGTCCCAACTCCTCAATCAACCAACCAATGAGCATTTGTTAAATGTCTGCTATGTCTCTACCTTGTGCTCTCAGAAAAGTCTCCCCTCACTACTCTGGTCCAAAATGGCCTCTTCTGGTTGTAATGGCACTTAGTGTTTGCACTGCTCCTTTTGGCATTCACAGGCTTATTTTATATTGTTAATTATCTTTTAACAGGGATTGCCTTTCTTCCCCCAACTAGTTTATATGGTTCCATGTTCTTTAAAGTTGGGGACTGTATCTTCTACCTCTTTGTAATTCCCAGGCCCACCAAGAATATTTGTAGGGGACAGGGGCAATAAAGACCTATGATTTTATCATTGTGAATAGCTTTTGGCGTGACAACTCCCTGCACTGTTGTACATTTGTTACTTAGGATCCGAGGCACTAAGAGGTTAAGTGATTTGTCCGGGGTCACCTAGTAACTATGTATCATCAGCCAAGATCTTCCTGAATCTAAGACTGGCCTTCTGTTCACTGAGACAATCTACTTTTTCTTGTATGTAGTGAAGAGTAAATAAATATTTCTTGTTAATGATATACAGGAGTCCTAAATTTCTGACTCTTAATGACTAATTACCATCCACCAAACTGCCTTTTCTCTCTTCAGATTATATAAAATTAAGGTTTTTTTTATATTTGTATAGGACTCAAATATGTAAAGAGCTGCTGCAAATAAAGTTAATTTCCCTGAATATTCTCCTTAAATCACCAAATTGAGTTTGAAGGGATCTCAAATGATATTTGCTCATTGTTTTGATCATATTTTTAATAGAAAGCTATGAAGACCTAATGGAACTGTGCACCAAACACTGATCCTGGGATGAGAGGACCTGAGTTTCAATTCTGGCCCTGCTATTTATCACCTGTGTGTAACCCTGAGCCCTCTTTGGGCCTTAGTTTCCTCATCTATAAAATAAAGGAGTTGGTCTAAATGGTCTCTAAGTCCCTTTCTTCCCAAATCTATATTCCTATGGTAGGATGGCCTCTGAGTCCCTCTCTATCCATTTTTGATGTCTTGTGTCTTCCTTTAAAAAATTCATTAATACTGGATTGGATTATTCAGGACCCCTTTTCCTAACAATCACCTCTGGCATGTGGGAGTAATAGAAGAAGCAGTTGTATTATATCAGGGAAGAGAATTAGACTCTTTTGAATACAGTAGTGAATTGTTCCTGAAAATCCAATTAATGGTCAGTGTGCAAATTATATTTCCCATGCAACAGTCTTTTCAGAATATGTTCCCTCCCCCTGCCCTGCTCCGTCCTAATGAGCATAATTTCTGTGTCTGAACAGGGGCACCTCTTTTTTTTTTTTTGCAATCCCTATTCCTCTTCTCTAGCGTCTTTGGGCTTTCTTTGGAGCACAATGGCAAAAGCTGCTATTTGTATAGCATGAGAAGTTTCACATCATGTTAAATGTGTGTAATTTGTTTGAAACCAGTGAATGGAGCTTTCTCAGCTCTTTGAA
This sequence comes from Petaurus breviceps papuanus, assembly GCF_028583685.1. Classification (NCBI taxonomy): domain Eukaryota; kingdom Metazoa; phylum Chordata; class Mammalia; order Diprotodontia; family Petauridae; genus Petaurus; species Petaurus breviceps. The sequence goes on from NW_027186296.1 coordinate 44,474,123, forward strand.
TACAATTCTATACGGATCCAGTGAACAGTGCCTAAGAGTTTTGTGAAGTTCCCAATAAAACCCTTTGAGTTGCAAGGTATATCACTGCGAAAGCTTTTTTTGGTAGGTAAATACTAAATAAGGTAATCCGGCAGCTGAGCTGAAAACAGTAACTCTGTAGAATATTCATTGCCTTTGGGGGGAAATATTAAACCTTGAAAAGGTCTAAGTACTTTTCAATCATTTATCAGTTATTTCTCACAATAACCATAGAAAATCAGATGGAATAGTTAAAGGAGCAGTAGATTAAGAACCAAAAGGGACCCTGACAGAACTCTAGCTTTGTCACTCCCTGTGTGGCTTTGATCAAGTAGCTTGATTTCTCTACCCCTAAATTTACTCATTTATATTTATTTTATATTTATATTATAAATTATATTATTTTATATTTATATAATTGCATGTTAATTATATTAATAATAAAATTATATTATGATTCCTCATATATATCATTTATATAAGATTTAGATTATATTTCATCTATATATAACATATAGATGACCTATAGGGATTTAGATTATATATAATTTATATGTCTTGTTTGGATTATATATAAGGATTTAGGTTATATATAGTCTAAGGTTTTTGTAGATTAGATATAAGGATATAAGGATTTAGATTACATATGATCTATATGTCATATAGATTATATATAAGGATTTAGATTATAGAATCATAGGACTTTAGAGGCCATCTACTCCAATTCTCTTATTTTACAGTTGAGGAAATGAGATTTTAAATGGTTTACCCCAAGGCACATACACAGTAAACAGAAGGTAACGATTCAAACCCTAGTCCTTAGACTACAGTTCCAACATTCTTTCCATTGTATCACGCAGGGTCACATCCATTCTTAGATGATTTCTTAGGATGCTTCTCATTCTAACATTTCTATGATTATAGTGTAACCTTAATTTTACAGGTGAGGTGACAAAAGCACTTAGAAGTCGGGAGTCTCGATAGACATTACACAGTAGAGCTGAATGTAGGACCCAGGTCTTCTGATCCTAAATCTTTATGTTTTCACATTACTCAGGGATCCCAGCGAGTTAGTTCAGCATTTACTGAAGTCATGAAGTTGACTCCCTGGACCTCAGTTTCCTCCTCTGTAAAATGAGGGAGTTGGATTAAAGACCTCTGAGTCCCCTCCCAGCTCTAGAATGATGATCCTAAGATTCTGACTCTTAGCTCACTTTACATGTAGTGCTAATTCAATGGGAGAAAAGAAGATATGGAATGGCTTCTCCACAAGCTAAATTAAAAAATAATGGGATAGTGTCTTACCTTAATCCACATCTAGATCCAATCCAATTTCAAGAATGTTTTATATTCAGATTTCCATAGTGGAAACACAAATACAGTTATTCCTTCTACTTTGCAACTTTCTATATCGTGAGTTTCACAATATCACTGGTTGGCATAAGAAATTAAATGGGGAGAGGGCAGCTAGGTGGCATGGTGAGTAAAGCACCAGCCCCAGAGTCAGGAGGACCCGAGTTTGGTTCCGGCCTCAGACACTTAACATCCACACAAAAAAAACTAGCCATGTAACCTTGGGCAAGTTACTTAACCCCAATTGCCCTCCAAAAGGCAGGAAAAAAAAAGAAAAAAAGAAATTAAATGGAAATTTGGGGGGAGTTTTGTGAAAACAGCAGACAACATGTGAAGGCCAGCAGACAACACAGAAAAAGTTTAGAAACTTTTAGAATTGTATAATGTCAATATATTTTATAATATAATAATTCAGATTTCTGGTACAAAGAGGGCCAAAAATTTTACAGGAATTTTCTAGATCATAGGGGCAGTGTGTCCCTAACCCCAGTGATGTGGAAGGGATAACTGTACCCTTGCCTTACAAAAGGCAGACACGTTCTCCATTATACCCAGTTACCTCCAAGACAGAGTAAAACTTTGAACCATTTTACATTATAAATGTAATTATAAATATTATTAACATATAAATGTGGCACCCCCACAAAATCTTTATTGTTATAGAAACGTCATTCTCATTTTTTTAGAGTTCCAAGAAGAACAAGCCTGTCTCTATCCTACCCATACTCTTTGGTATTTAATGTTTTGCAGAACACCGCACTAATCTCTAGCAAACCGATTTTTGTAGTTGAATAAAAGTATTACAGTGTGAGCCCATCTTCTAGAGGTACACTGAAAGTAACCTTGATACAATTTCAGTAGCAGGGACTATAATGGAGAAAACATGTACTTAGACCCGTCCCCCCATGATTTTTATTTTTTCCCACTAGGCATTTTTATTTTGGAAAATTTTCACTCCACCTAGCTTGGAGACAATAAAAACTTGGCATGATGATAACTATTAAAAACACAGTTCTTGAATTTTTACAGATCCATGTAATGTTGTACATAGGCAATTGTGGGCAACATTTTGGTCTGTGACCCTGCTCTGGTTTCAGTACAGTTCAGTAGCTGAGTTCTCCAGGATATTTGAGGTCATTTTCCATTAATATTACTATTTCTATTATTGTTGTTTGTTGTTACAGTAATTGGTATAATCAACCTCTCCCACCTCCACTCCTGTTGGTTTTGGTTAGAGTATGCTGCCTAGATCACATATACTAAAGGAGACTAGCTCCACACATGTCCCATGGGGCACAGTGTAGACAGAGCCAATGGGGTGTAGTTACATACTTTTTCTTGTTCTTCCCATTTTATGGGGCAGCTAGGTGACACAGTGAATAGAGCACTGGCCCTGGAGTCAGGAGGACCTGAGTTCAAATCCAGCCTCAGACACTTATCACAAAAACTAGCCGTGTGACCTTGGGCAAGTCACTTAACCCCAATTGCCCTCCAAAAAGAAAAAAAGTAGAATGCCAGGCCTGGAGTCAGGAAGAGTCATCTTCCTGAGTTCAAATCTGGCCTCAGACACATTAGCTTTGTGACCTTGGGCAAGTCACTTAACCCTTGTTGGCCTCATTTTCTTCATCTGTAAAATGATCTGGAGAAGGGAATGACAAACCACTACAGTATCTTTGCCAAGAAAACCCTAAACAGTATCATGAAGAGTCAGACATGACTGAAACAACTGAACAACCAAATCCCATCTTATATCTGATAGTATTCAGATAGAAATGTTACCGGGATAAATTGCTTTCTTAGTATTTTTTTAATATTTAACACTAGGCAGACTATTGTGCAGGTGGATAAGGTGATTGCTTTTTGTAGTTTAATAAAAGTATTAGGACATAAGCTCATCTTGTGTTGATTCACTAAAAGCATCCTCAGTATAACTCCCGTAGCAGCCAGGATCATGGAAATGATCTGTGCTTCATCCTATCCCCACATGGTTTGATTTCTTCTGCCAAGTCTCTGTTTTGAAAGCTTTTCATTCCAAATAGTTTGGAAGTTATGAGTATCTGACATGGCAACCTCTATTAAAAAGGGAGTTCTTAATTTTTTATGGATTAATTTTATTTCCAGGCAAGTATAGGCAACAGTTTTATCTCTAATGGTACATCACTGCAGTATAACATATTTATTTAATTCTCAAAAATATTAGGGGGTTTGTATTTGTAGTAATAGGATTTCTTGCCTGTTTGGTTTATGAAGGATAGCAAGCTGCCAGTGTATAATTTTGTCCATTTGGTCATGTCTTTATACGAATTTTTTATGTGATAAATTTTTGCCGCCTTCAGTGATACAATTTCTACCATTTCCTTACACAATCTATACTGATATGATTATTATTAATTAACTCACCAACAAGTGTGTCAAGATGACTGCCAAGCAAAGCTTTGCACATTTCCCCCCCAAAGGAACTGTGAATGAGATACCATATAATATAAATGATGAACCCCTCAGGCATCACATCAATTTATTATAAAGCAATAGAGTGTGAAACAACAAAAAATAACATAAAATATTAAGAAAAGTTTAAAAGTTAGAATACTTTTTCTCTTCCAGGTTATCAAATCCTTTTGAGTAGGTGACTTGGTTTCATTAGTACACCACATTCACACACACACATACACACACACACACACACACACACTGAAATTTGTTTAATTCATGGTACATGGGAGTGCTATGAACTCATGCATGTGGCTGTGAAGTTTCAAAAGTTTGGGAACAGAATATAGACATGAGTCAAGCAACTTTTTCTGACAGGAAATACCCTATATTTAGTGGGAGGGGGTTGGGAACTATGTCAGCTACATCTGTGAGAATAAATGTCATTGTTTCACTCTGTATTTAAAGTAGTCTTGACAAAGGCTCTGCTGAGAGGTCAAATTTGGGCCTCCTGTCGTAGTTGCCAGCAAGTTAGCATTCAAAGCTGAGGTAGACATGAGGGTTCTTAGAGGGCAGGGTGTAGGAAGTATAGCCTCTGACCTGGGTTTGAGGTTTCTGCAAAGGATAAAAATAACAAATCTGTAATGTCAATAACTTAGAGGTTGGTTGGCTTTTGCATGGCCCAACCCTCACTCTTCAGATGTTAGAGTAACAAACATGACTGGTATTGAAATCTCCATTAAGAATTAAAAACAAAGGCATGGTCTTCTTAGTTTAGTTATTACAAACAGAATTCCACAGAAAGTGCCATCTATACAAATTGAAGCCATTTCAAGTTAATTAAAGATGAAAACTCACAGAATACTTTCTTTCTCTAGCTATTCAAGGATCTAATGATTAAAGCTGTTGAATCGGCCATTCCAGTGGGAGGGTGACAAATAAAGCCCCTTCAGAATGGACAAATTGACTGATAGATACTTGTTGGAACAAATCGCCGACTGCTGGTCCCCTTAGTAATCTTTTATGGCCTTTAGGAAGATACTTTATCTGATTCAATTGGCCCAGATACAAAATGAGGATAACAGTATTTATGTTCAACATCAGGTTAACGTGAGGACTAGGTCAAATTTGTAGCTGTCTTGAAAAATGACCAGAAGGAAAGGGAGTACGCTCTTTGAGAATATAAATGACTCCATGATTAGCTCCACTCTAGAAAATCAGCTCCTTTACCATTGAACCTGCTTTACCCAGGAATTTTCCTCTACAGCAGAAAGATAACCATTAAGTCATTTAAAAACAGAGCTTTCATACATCTTATTGCAAATGTTCTTTTCAGGTGTTTTTACTTCACAAATGTTATATCTGAATTAGATTAAAGGCAATAAGCAGCGTCATGTAAAGACAGTATTTTGTTAACCCAAAGATATGCAAGCAAAATATTATTCACAGAACCATAGATTTTAAATCTAAAAGAGACTTTCGGGATTATTTAATACAACCCTCTGCCCCCCTTATTTTATGAGGAAACTGAGATTGCTAGAGATTAAGTGACTTGTCCAGGGTCACACAGCTGATAAGTGTCTGAGGCTGAATTTGAACTCAAGTCTTCCTTACTCTTCCTCTAGGCTACCAAGTCCACACAGGTATTAAGTAGCAGAACTAGAATATGAACCCAGGTCACCTAGATGGGTCACCTGAAAATATTACTAACCTAAGGCCTTGGGAAGGAAACTTTTGAGTTTAAATATTTTAAAACAAGGGTTATTAACTGGGTCCATGGATAGATATCAGGGTAGTTGCCTTTTAATCCTATGCATTTTTTAATGCATTTTAAAACATTCTCAGAAGGGATCCACAGGTTTCACCAGATTGCCAAAGCAGTCCATGATACAGAAAAAGTTAAGAACCCCTAAAAGATGGGTAGGAATGTGAGTTATGTAAGCCATTAATAACATGTCAGGAAGAACAGTTTTTGAAGCCACAGTGGTTCACAGAAAGTATTGGGCCCTTAGACCTCTAGTGTCTGACAGCAGAGGAGTGCCCCAAACAATCAGTTGGAAGAAATTTGGCAAAGTTACTTTACCTTTTCCAGAATGTCCTTTTTGTCTATAAGTCAGGCTAAGTAGGAAGAAAGTGGAACTCTAGTCAATGAATCAAATGGTAGGAAGGGCCAGCAGAGAGAGGATTGATTCCCCTCAGGATCCTATACATATCACACAGCTCCTTGGCTGCATTTCTAGTGTAGGTTAAATGAATTGTTCCCATTAGTGTGCTGATAGGACAGCTCCTTGAGATGAAGGAGACTCTGTACTTTGAATGTCATGGTAAGGAAAAGGCTTTGCTGGCAGGCAGGGTGACAGTGCCGCTGGTGGCAGGATTTTACTGTCAGTATGAAAACTGTATAAAGTGATGACTTACAGGAAGGCTTGGAGTTTTCAGTATAATATATAATAATAATAAGGCCTCTGTCAGATTTTAAGTGAGGTAAGAATTCTTCACACTTTGGTAGTTTATTGGGAGTGTGGTAGCCAAGAGCGGCTCTGGTTTCCCTTCAAAGCTCAGCTCAGATGCCACCCACCTACATGAGGCCTTTCCTGTTCTTTCCACCTACTAGTGCCTCACTCACAATTACATTGCACTTACTTTCTTTCTCTCTCTGTCTTTCTCTCTGTGTCTCTGTCTCTCTCACATTCACATACACACACATATACACAAACATACATATGTGTGTTGTTCCCCTAATAGAACATAAGCTCCCTGAGGGCAGGGAATATTTTGATGTTGTCTTTGTATCCACAGCACCTGGCCTATGGCTTAGCATGCAGTAAACTTCTCATAAATGCTTTTGAGATTGATAGTTACTCCACACTTTCTCCACCCAGTCTGTGGTGCTTCAGGAGCATGATTCTGATGCCCTGGCAACGTTTACTCACTTTGGGGCTCTTTAGGAACTGTGGAATGGGTCAGGATTTACTGTTCCCTGAGAATCTGTTTGTCTAATTTGTGGACTCTTTCAATGCTGATGCCCGTTTAAAGTCAACCATTTTTAATCATGAAGTTAAAACCAAAAAGTCCTACTCTTTTGATGCCTTATCATGGAAAAGATCTGAATTTGGTCACTTGAAGGATATGGCAACAGACTGCAAACCCAACAGGTCCTACAACCTAAGAAGACCTGAGTGCAGGCTCTGAAACAAAACTTTCTAGTTACCAAAGAGCTGGCTACCAGATGAGGAATTTTTTCAGCCTCATCAGTTCTTAAAGATCTTCTAGTAAAGGTATAAAGGGATTGAAATCTGAAATGGCAGAGGACCTATGCCTATGACAGAACTTCACTGACATTGGTGCTTCCCCCAATTCAGACTGCAATCCTTTTATTCTTTGGCTATTCTTTAGTTTTTATGAGCTACTGTGGCCAAAAAAAAATCCTCATGGTGTTCTTAGGTACTTTGCCTACTCCTAAGGATCTTTTAAAAAGTAAATGTAAATTATAGTGTCGTTGTTGGAAGGGAAGCCAGGTGATAGAGTAGACAAAGTGATGAGCCTGAAGTCAAGAGGATTAATCTTCCTGAGTTCAAATCTGGTCTCAGACACTTACTGTGAGACCTGTGAGACCCTGGGCAAGTCACTTAACCTTGTTTGCCTCAGTTTTCTCACCTATAAAATGAACTGGTGAAGGAAATGGCAACCCACTCCAATATCTTTGCCAAGAAAATCCCAAACGGAGTCACAGAGTCTGACCTGACTAAAAAAATGACTTGAACGACATTTGTTAGAGAAGCTTTTAGAGATTACAGGAAAAAGTTTCGAAGAAGTTCCCTGCCCCCACTTTCAATCCAAACCTATAATTCCATCTGTATGGTTAAATCCTAATACAGAACCCTCCTTCTACCCATGTAGATTGACACCTTACCTATTGATTATAGTTTAATTATTTGACAGATTGATTATAGTTTAATTATTATAGGTTATAGTTTCCTGTGACACTAAGGGATTAAGTGATTTTCCCATGGTTGCACAGCCAGGATGTGTCAGTGAAAGGACTCAAACCTAGATATTACTTGTTCCAAGACTGACCTCTGCCCACTCACTATACCATATTGCTTTGAGAAAGTGAGATTTCTTACTGTTGTGGCAGAATGGTGAAGTCCAAGGTTCTGTTAACTAAGACAGTTGTGGGACCAGAAAAATGTCCATGACCTTTTTTTTTTTTCTGTGATTGTGGGAACTGTGCCTTAGTGTCTATATCTGTGAAAAAGGATGAATGTATAGTATGATCTATAATACCAAGAGGTTCAGAAAATTACTAGGACTCTATACATAGTATTTAAAGACCATTTGAAATACAGAAAGATATATCCTTATATTATGGATTTGAGTGAGGGAAGAAATTCCTTTCTTGCCACCCTTAACTTAAAAGATCCTAGATAGTCTTCATCAGCCATAAAAATCACATTAGACCCAAAGCCCAAAGGAAATCAAGGTCTACCAAATGAGAATTCAAGCATAAATTGATCTTTTCCATCCTTGGTACTTGCATGGCATTTTATACTTCTCTTGTGAACTAATTATCCTCTCTCTTGTTTGAGTCATTTTAAATGTATCATATCCTTCACTTCAATTAAGTTTCCAAAGGATAGGGAGGGATCAGATCTAATATAAATTTCATACCCCTGCCAACACTTACCTTAGTACTCTGCACATAGTAGGAATTTTAAAAGTGTCTGTTGAGGCAGCTAGGTGGTGCAATGAATTTGAACCTGAGTTCAAATATGGCCTCATATACTTGACACACTTACTAGCTGTGTGACCTTGGGCAAGTCACTTAACCCCAATTGCCCTGCTTTCCCCCCTCAAAAAAAATGTCTGTTGAATTGAATTGAAATGTAGGACAGGAAATTCACCAGGTGTCTCTTGTCCTTTGCTTTTGGCTTAGTTTTCCTGGGAACCTGAATGAAAGATGGGAACCGAAGAAAGATTTTTAAGCTCTTTTATACCTAAACTTTTTAAACTCTCCTCATTAGGATAGTCATTGAAAAAGTCTGGCTTGTACACATAGATAAGATAATCCAAAATTTATAGCTTGAGCACTGTTTCAATTACTTTTTAAAAGAAGGCCACAAGCTAAATGGTGAGAAGTGCCTGTTTTCTGTCCATTAATGAAGGGATCCACCCAATGAGTTATTTCACTTTGTCTCTGTAGATCAGGCCATAAAAAGATAGAGGGAGAAAATAAATGTTCAAGGTCAAAGAACCAATTAGTGTCAGAGCTGAAATTAGAAGACAGCAAGGATACCTATCCAGATTAAGCAATGATTTTCCAATTCAGAAATTTATGCAGAACTCCCTTGGAGAATATACCTTGCTAGGCTCTGTGTGCAGCTGGTGGGGTGCGGGGAGAAGAAAGGAGATTAGATTTGGTAGATCCTGCCCTCAGGTTATCTCATTTTGATTTGAAATAGACTTCAAGAACATGACATCACAAGACAGCAAAGCAAGTATTTTCTGACTACAGATTGCTGTGTAATATTCTGCAAATGACTTAGAAGTTTAAGATTCTCAAAGACTTATCAGAGAAATTATTTGTTTATGATTAGGGTCAGCCTGTAGCTTAAAGGCTAAAATCATAAATTGACATTTTCAAAATAAAGATTGGATTTTGTATCAGACACACACCTAAAATAGCTGTTTGTGAGCGAGCCTTTTTTTTTGTTCATATTCCTTGTTTTTTGACTGATAGGACTTCTTTTAATTGTCTACCTGATACATAGTAAGCACTTCATAAATAACTTTTAATTTATTCATGTATAAAAATGCCTTACATTGATGTAGTGAACCAAAAGTATTAGTATAGTTTTAACTGCACACCCTCTATGGGACGCTAATGTTTACAAGGTACCTTCTCCTACATACTTGCCTCGTTATAATACAAACACATGTGTATGTATGAGTGAGCACATATGTATATATTCCTATATATATATGTTATACATGTAATTTTATGTCACACACATATATGGATATACACATTTATAAATCACATATATGAGAGGCAGTGTGACTTAGCCAGGGCAGCTAGGTGGCCAGGTCTGGAGTCAGGAAGACCTGAATTCAAATTCAGCCTCAGATCTTTATTAGGTATGTGACCCTGAGCAAGTCACTTAACCCTGTATGCCTCAGTTTCCACATCTGTAAAATGAGCTGGAGAAGGAAATGGCGAACCACTCCAGTATCTTTGCCAAGAAAAAAAAACCCACAACAAAATGGGGTTACGAAGAGTCATACATGACTGAAATGACTGAACAGCAACGAGTGGGTTAGCAGATAGAGAGCTGGCCTTGAAATCAGGAAGATCTAGGTTCAAATCCTGACTGATGCATTCTAGCTCTGTGACTCTAGGAAATACCTTTGACCTTTCAATGCTCTAGGCATTTCTTAAAAATACTCATCTTCAATTTAGGTAAAGACCTGGGTTGGTAGAGGGAGTTCCTTGTACCAATGAAATCACAAATCTAATCTCTGTCCCTTTTGTGTATGCATTAATTTACATTTTGACTACTCATAGAATATAAGTTCCTTAAAGACAGGAATCTTTCCTTCCCTTCCCTTCCCTTCCCTTCCCTTGCCTTTCCATTACTTGCCTTCCCTTCCTTCCTTCCTTCCTTCCTTCCTTCCTTCCTTCCTTCCTTCCTTCCTTCCTTCCTTCCT
>NW_027186296.1:44485031-44542446 GCF_028583685.1 Petaurus breviceps papuanus
GGAACATGCTTGCTGATTGATGGATTCCTCAAAGTAACCCTGTGAGATAGTGCAATACTCATGTTCCAATACTTGAGTGAATCCTTGATCTCACTGGTATAGACCCTCACTCCAACAATACAAATTACAACTTGTCTATCATTTTCTGGCTGGATAATTCTTGTCCATATCTTCCTATGAATCCCCCTTATTATCTAACGAACTATTTACCTTCTTCTCAAACTTTTAAGATTGTATAGATATTGATGGAGTGTTTATTATCTGCCTTTTACAAATGAAGAAACCAAGTAAGTGATTTGCCCCTGATCTCACAGTCAGTAAATGTCAGAGCTGGGGCTTGAATCTGTGTTCCCAGATGCCAAATCTAGGGCTTTTGGGGTTAAGGGACCTTGGGAAAGAGTACATAGGTCCAAATGCAGATTCTGTCACTCACAACTTACCTCTCTGTGCCCTGGATCCTTGATCTGTAAAATGAGGGTATGATTTAGAGACTTTCGAGGTCTTTTCTAGCTCTTGTTCTGCTATATCTCATGACCTATTTGTATCTGTATAGATGGAGTTGCTCATCCAGTCATATAAATGTGCAGGGCAGCTAGATGGTTCAGTGGAAGGAATATTGGGTCTGAAGTCAGGAAGATTCATCTTCCTGAGTTCAAATCCAGCCTCAGACACTTACTAGCTGTGAGACCCTGAGCAAGTCACTTAACTCTATTTGCCTCAGTTTCCTCATCTGTAAAATGAGCTAGAGAAGGAAATGGCAAACCAGTCCAGTGTCTTTGACAAGAAAACCCCAAATGGGGTCACGAAGGATAAGATGACTGAAAATGACTGAACTATATAAATGTGTGCTACTCATCTCGAAGAAGAAATTTAGAGACTAGGTTACCAATGATGAATGTAAAGAAGCAGCTCAGTCCATGTCTCTTTGAAGGTACGTCAATAGCAGCATTGTCAGTGGTATCATTGGCACAAGGTATTGGAAAGAGAACTGACTTTAGAATCAGAAGGCCTGGCTTTAAATCCCAGCTCTGCTACTTACTACATGCATAACCTAGTACATGCCATTTCTTGGGACCTCAATTTTTTCATCAGTTAAAAACAAAAAAGAGGAGGTTAGACTAAATGACCTTTTAGTTTCCTTCCAGCACAAAATCTGTTCTTGAATAGAAGATCGCATGTGGCATGGGTTACAGATTTACAGGATTACAGATTTAAAGCTGGAAAGGACCTGTGAGGCCATCTAGTCTAACCCCCTCATTTTACAGATGAAAAAACTTAGTCTTGCAGAAGTTAGGGATTTGCCAACGGTCGCACAACCAACAAGGGTCATCTGTGGGATTTAACCCCAAGTCTAGAACTCTGTCACACTAAACCATACTGTTTATTGAATGATTTTAGGATTTTCTCACTTGGCTAAAATTCCAAGAAGAAACTGAGTTAGGAAAAAAATGTTGGATTTTATGTGAGTCTATTCATATAGGTATTAGTAGATCCTGCTTTGATATAGCCTGATAGATTCTATAAATAATTTTCTTTTAAATAGTTGGAATTAGGTGAATGCAGTATGAGTCTTGTGAGCAAATCACTATAGCTCTATTTAAAAACTGTTCCTGTTCTCATTTTGTTCAATTTTGTTGTGAGAGGGGAGGCCTTAACCTGTGATTTCATTCATATGGGAAACTCCCCATGTGGAAACTTCCTCCCAGGACGCAGATCAGAGACCCGATTGTAATTAATAATCTTAGAGAGTGACCTGGTACACTGTTTAAGAGGTTAAAGGACTTGTCCTCCACCAGGATATGAATTCAGGTCTTTCTCATTCCAAGGACAACCCTTTATCTACATAAGGTAATCAGACGGCCTCTTACCTATGTGTGCATGGAAAGCATGGTTGCTTCCTAAAATCTAAGACCTAGATAGAGCAGAGAGTAATAAATAAGAGGAAAAAAAAGTTTGTCTATTTCTTTGTCTGTTTTTTTCTCTACGGGACTGGAGAAACACAGATTCTCAAAAAGAAATGGGAGCACCTATGGAAGTGTATGTGATCTTCTCTTCTAATAAGCTGCCAACTGGTAATTAAGCATCTTTGATGCCCAAACTGAAAACAGTAAACATTTGGGAAGCCACGTCCAGTCAGAGGTCTATGATTAGTTGATACCTAATTGACTAAAACTGAGAGAAAGTTTTTTTTTTTTTCTTAAAGTGAAGTAAGGAAAACTAGCATTCAGTTAAACGGTGATCTGTGACAGTTGACATTAAGAAAGGTATTCATTTGGAACCCTCTGTATGGTATCCTTATTTAGGGAAATATTTATGTGCTAAGCTTGATTTTAAATTTCCCATAAAAATTATTTTTATAGGAAATGTGCTGTTGCTATCATTGTTGTTTGCCTTTTGTTCTCAAAGAGGACCATGCCTTTGGGAAGGTGATATTATGACTTGTAAGTGAGTTGGATTTAAGTGAGGGAGAGCTGTGCAAAGTTACCAGCCTCACTTTCTCCTCCAGAGTCATCTGGGTCCAGTGGCAAGATATAGATCAGGACCATTGGAGATGGCCCTGGATGCAGTGGCCTTTTAAAGCTAAGGGTCTCAGTTACCCACATCTGGGGAAAGCTTACCTAGGAGATATAAGTGGTCTTATGTAAACCCAAAATGCTGTTCACTTGGTTCTTGCAACCCAAATTACTGACATGAGAAGAAATAAAAATTTTGGTCCAATTTATGTTTCCTTATTAAATCTAATATGCCATAAGGATAGATCACTTCATCTTTTAAACTCCCTTTGAATGGCAGGGATGGGTGAGAAAGGGTATACCTATAGTAAATATGGCTTGTGGCTGTTATGCCTGAGACAGTGCTTGCCCAGCCACCCAGAGTATACTCACCTTCATTTTTGGAAACCCAGCCTCCTCACCATAATGAAGAAATTAAACTGTTTTGATGTGCCATCACCAAAATGTCACTGACAAAAGTACTGTAGTTTGGAAGAATTGTGTTTTAGCAGATGGATAAGTGGGTATTTTCTGCAGATGTTTTATTACCTTGGGTCCAATATTTGATTAAGTGTTACAAGTCATGTTGTGACCTTTCCAACCTTCCTGGCTGCATATCCCTTAAGGATATCATAAAGATTTTGTAACAGACAAGTAAAACACGCCTATTTATTCAGCTTAGGCCATGGAAAAATTGATTTATGCTAAAACATATTTCTTAGGTTATATTCTTTCTTTTTAGTTTTCTTTATATATTTTGAGTTTCTTTTCAACTTCTCCAAATATTTCATATGTTTTCTTCTGGCAGCCTCTTTATTCACCTGATTTTATACATTCCTCACCTGCCTTTTGAGAGAAGCATTGTGGCATACTTGCTAGGGTACTGGGGAAACCATATAAAGACCATATAAAAACCCCATTCCCCTTAGTTTACTCACCTCTGCTCTAGGCAATTCTCTAAGACGTTTAAGTTTCAGAGAAGATCTACATTAGTAGAGAGAATTTCCCCCCCCTGGGAGTTCTTTGCACCAAAAAAATCACAGGTTCAGTGCTAATCTCTATACAACTATAGCAGAGAATTACAGTAGTGAGCTTGAATGTGGGTGCAAGAAAATGACAGGCAATTTAGAGTCCTTTGTTAGTCATTTGTAGTGTTTAATGTTAAGTACATCCTATAGGTATTCTTGGGTAAAACTTCAAATTCCATTAATAAAAGCTGGTTAAGTTGGAGAGGTGGTCCTTTGAGGTGCCATAGAAAGTGTATTGGCTGGGGCCGCTAGGTGGTGCAGTGAATAGAGAACTGACCCTGGAGTCAGGAGAACCTGAGTTCAAATCCAGCCTCAGACCCTTGACACTTACTAGCTCTGTGACCTTGAGAAAGTCACTTAACCCCAGTCACCCTGCCTACCCCTGGAAGGAAGGAAGGAAGGAAGGAAGGAAGGAAGGAAGGAAGGAAGGAAAGAAGGAAGGAAGGAAGGAAGGAAAGAAGGAAGGAAGGAAAGGAGGAAGGAAGTATATGGTTGGAAGTCAGGAGGACCCAGGTTCAAATCCCAGACCTATCCCTTGTAATTTCAGTTATCTTGAGAAAAATCACTTAGCATCTCTGGGCTTCAGTTTTCTCACCTTTTAAAAGATGGCTTCTATGGCATCTTTTAGCTCTAAATCTATGATCCTATGATTGTATTAGATGCCAATCTCTATAAACCAGTGTGATACAATGTGAGAGATTTGTGGGAATCAGGAAATCTGGATCTTAATCCTGAATCTATCACTAAGAGATAGGTAACCTTGAGTAAATAATTTAACCACCCTGGACCCCAGTTTCCTCATCTATAAAATTAAAGGATTGGATTACCCAATCCAAGGCAATCTACAAAGCTTTGAACACCTGCTATCTATAAGACAATGGAATTAGAAAGACAAAAACACTATTCTTTGCCCTCAAGGAGGTTGTATTTGTAAAGTAGATTAATGAAAGTCACACTTACATTGTAGCTCCTATTCATTACAGGGGTCAGTAATTTAACTAATATTTTATTGAATATGCACAGAATGTATGTAGTTCTAAGAACTAAAAAAGAAGTCATCAGCTGAACATTTAATTCAATAAATAGTAAGCATTAAGAAATATAAAGCACTATGCCAGAAGTGAGGTTATAAAGATAAAAATTAAATAATCCCTGCCCTCAACAGTTCTTATGTTTTACTGGGGGGCAGGGAAGGGTTCAAAATAATCAAAGTAAACAAAATAAGTCAGGCCCCCAAAAATACTAAGAATATTTGAGAATGAAGAGGTAGTACTGATAACTAGGAGAGGAAAGGAGCAGGGGGGATTAGGGAAGGTTTCAGAGCATGACTGGTGGGAACCCAAACTTCTGTGGGAAGTCTAACTTTATGAGCAGATATTAGAGGGAATTAGACCTCATAATTACTGTGCAAATTTTTGTAAAGACCAAAAATGTGTGACATGTTATATAGGATCATAGATTTGTAGGGGAAGAGACCTTAGAGGGTTTGACTGCCCACCTTATTTTAGAGAAAACAAAACTGAGGCCTAGCGAGATCTAGATGATTTTCTCAAGGTCACATGGAGGAGCAGAGGCAAGATTTTAACCTGGGTCCTTTGATTTCAAATCCAGCATTAGCCAATTGCTTTCCTCTTTATCTGCTACCTACAAACAAAACATATTCAGTGCATAGTCAGATTATAATTCAGCATGTGGATCATAAATCTAGACTGGATGCCAGAAGTCATATTATCTGACCCTTTGATTTTACAGCAAAAGAAAATTACATCCAGCCAAGTGATGTGACTTGCTTAAGGTTGTAAGGGTAAAAAATAACACAGCTAAAATTTGAACTCAAGACCTTTGACTCCAAATTCAGTACTCTTGAGTTCAATGCCCTGTCCATTGTACCTTGGACAGTGCCATACCATGAACCCACAGCTCTGCCTGTCCAGAAAGATAGTCTCAAAAGTTTTCCTAGCAGGAAAGGGATGTGAGATGGTCTAATAATTGGTTCAATCAAGGCCCTTTTTGTTTCATTTGAAGATAGTAATAATTCTAGTATTTTTAAAAATTTCTGTTCTTTCCTTGATATTTCCAAAGATCAGGAAAAATTGAGGTCCCTTCCTAGCTTCCAGCATGGAATTGACTTCCAGTATGGAACAAGGTTCATACGGGGTATTCCAAAAGTCTTTGTACAGTTTTAATTTTTAAATAAACTTTAAAACAGCTTAAACTTTAAAAGTGCATGAAGACTTTTGGAACACCCTGTATTGTCCCATATTGACAGGTTCTTGTCAGTATCTATGTTAGGGTCCAGTGGTTGATGATGAAGAATGCTTGAACCATGGAAGCTATTTGATCTGTGGGTCAGTGATGAGTTTGTAAAATAACCTCCTCTTATTCAATTCAGTAAACATTTATTAAATATCTATTACATACAAGGAAGAAGCAATATGACTAATGGCTAGAAGGCCGGCCTTGGAGTCAAAATACTTTGAGCTACAACCCTTACCCCATCACCTTCTGGCTCTGTGACCCTGATGAGCCACTTAAACTCTCTATAATTTAGCTAGCTTCCTAAGACTCTAAGTTGAAGAATAGGTACTGATCCATTTTGGTAAAGCATATTTCCTTACCTGTGGTTCCAATGAAATTGCAAGCCTTAGACATCTTCTCCCCTCAAAAAAAATGTGCAAGGTACTAGGTGCCAGTGACACAAAACAAAATAAAGCAGTCCCTGCCTGTAAGCAGCTTTCATTCTACTAGGGAAAACAATACAGATTATTGATGTTCAGCTATTTCTGTCATGTCTGACTCTTCATGACCCTGTGGACCTCTCTGTGGGGTTTTCTTTGCAAAGATACTAGAATGGATTTCTATTTCCTTCTTTAGTGGCAGAAGGTAAGTGATGTGCTCACGGTTGCACAACTAGCAATTTTCTGAGGCTGGATTTGAACTCAGGTCTTCCTTACTCCAAGTCTCAGAGCTCTATCCACTGCACCATCTAACTGCCCCAAATAGTAAAGATACAAAGCAGTAAATACAAAATGTATGGACAATAAATACAAAATAATTTGGGGTAGAATAAAAGCTAGCAGAATCAAGGAAGATTTCTTGCAGTGTATGGTAACCTTGAAGAAAGCAAGGATTTCCAAAAGTCAATGGTGAGAAGGGAGATCATTCTAGATGTGGAAGACAGGTTGAACAATAGACAAAGAAGTAGGAGATGGAATATTATGAATAAAGAAGAAGAAGTAGCTCAGTTTGATTGGAATATAGAATATTATAAGCCTGGAAAGATCAATTGGAGCCAAATTATAAAGGGAGTTATATGCTAAAATGAGTTTATATTTTATTACAGAAGCAACAGGGAACTACAAAGGTTTCTTGAGCTAGATAATGACATGGTCAGACCTGTGCTTTAAGCATAAAGTATTGCAGGAATTTATTTTGATTTGGCTTTCCTGTAGTATTTCTGAAGGCATCACTTGGTTTAGGAGAAATAATAGAGATGGCAATATATTACTGTCTTTGGGTGAGTGATTCCTAGATTTTTAGGTCATTCTCATCCAACTAAACTTGGTAGCTCTGATTTCAGTACCTGCTGTGCTTATGGACTTATGGTTACTGTTGTCTAGTAGAGTTCTTCTTGGTGCTTACTATTATCAATGGCTAAGAGAAATACTTACCACATTCTCTGGAGGTACAAAAGCTCGATTAGCTCCTAAATGATCATGGAGAAACCTATAGGTGTCTACTGGAGTTGACTAATTGCCTAGGGTCACTTATAAAGTAAAACATTCCCTGATTCTAGAATGAAAAGTTCACTTACTCTGTGTCCCTGCTATCAGCGAATACCATATTTATATCATGTCAGTGATCTTCTCTGATACATATTCAATATAGGGATTCACTAAAAGAAAATTGACAAAAAAGAACAAGGATCTTTAGTGATATGTTATTCTTATCATTACTATTCATTAGTTCTGATAGTGCACTTGGCACCACCAAATGACAGAAAAAGAAATGAGCCCCGTTTAGAAGATAGGAGCTTTACACACATACATGGCAAGTAGAATATTAATCATCAAAGGAGAGATGATTCAAGAATTCCAGATTCAGTATTTCCCATGCAAGTTTACTTTCTTGTTCATATTCCTTTCTAGCCTGGTAGACTTCTTATGTTGACCTTGATGAAGGGTCATGGGTAGACCTTATCCTTCAAAGAACTTGTAAAGGATAATGGTAGGGATTGAAAGAGGTGATAACTTTGCCCTTCTTGGTCAGAACAAAGGGAGATTTTCAGATATAGGCTCATCTGGAAAAAAGAAAGACTAAAAGGTAAGAAAGGAAATGGCCTGTTTTTTTCCCTTCCTATAACCATTTTTCAACCAAAAATATAAATCTGCTAATGGTATAAAAAACAACTTGGTAAAACTGCTGAATTACTACAACAGAAACAGTTCAACCCATGCAAAAGTGTAACTGCAAGAAAGCCAAGCATTTAAGATATTATTTATGCTCACAATTAGTATTTCTAAGTGAATTTTTAAAGGCTTTTATGCAATTACTGTATAGTTGATTGTCTAACTTTACTAATGCTTTGATACCTTGTATGTGCTGTCCTTGGTCCCTACAACCCTGGCACATAATTTACTTCTGTTTTGAGTGAACTATAAGCATTAGTGTCCATTAAGAATTTTTCGAACAAAGTCCAAAGATTACTTGGAGCACTTTCAGCAATACATACTGATTGTCATTAATAGTTCTTTTGTCCTAGACAAGGACATTGTTTTGTAACATCATTTTCTTTGGCTAGCCCATACTTAGTCTATGTTTCTGAACAGCTTCCTACATGTTTTTGTTCCTTGGCTTTTGACAAAGCAGGAGAAACCTATAAGACTTCTTAGAATTGGGAGGTAGGGAGGACACTGAAGAACTAGACAGGCCACAAGGTGGTATGCAGTCATTTTTCTTTGTTGGCCCATCTCTTATCTGATCTATGAGGAAATAACTGATGCCAGTTCTTTTATTCTTCATATTTGCTAGATTTCCTCAAGTGTTCTAGGGTTGCATAGACTTAGCATCACAGATCTAGATGTTGAAGGGACCTTAAAGGTTATCTAGTCTGACCTCTTTATTTTAGAAATGAGGAAACTGAATCCAAGAAAGGCAAAGAGACTTGCCCAAGTTCACATCATTAGCATATGAGCTCAGGTCCTTTGATTCCAAATCCAATGTTCTTTACTTTGTAGCCCAACTTTAATCCTTAAAGATTTCACTGTGACAATTTTCAAATTCCCTGAAACCCAAACTCCCCCAAATCTATAACACATCTAATAATGATGCATAATGCCTGCTCACACTCATCCAAGAGGGTTCCTCTATCTGACTGGTGCTTGATAAGACCAATTTTTAAGTGAGAAACAAAGCACATCCTTTAGAGAAGTAGGTGGAAAACCATTCCTAATGCCTATGAATTTAGAGTAATTTTCCAGGAAATGAAAGCAGAAATAAATTCACAAAGACTAGAAACTGAAGTTCAATATTTCTTATGACCTTCTGCAGAGATCTGTGCCAGAAAGAGGATTCTTTAGTTATCATTCAGCCAATTAGAATATAGGGATTTCTCCATCTTGAAATGTGGAAATTTGGCAGGTATAAAGAAACATCAGGGTTGAGTGTTTCATTGAGTTTCAGCTTAGCTATTATTTGGGTGGGCAACTCTGAGAATCAACTTGCCTTTATAAAATATCCAATCTCCTGGGCTTCAGCTCAAAAAGAACCAGTTATCTCTTTTAAAACCTGGCCACCCAAAGT
Organism: Petaurus breviceps papuanus; assembly: GCF_028583685.1. Taxonomy (NCBI): domain Eukaryota; kingdom Metazoa; phylum Chordata; class Mammalia; order Diprotodontia; family Petauridae; genus Petaurus; species Petaurus breviceps. The sequence goes on from NW_027186296.1 coordinate 44,494,354, forward strand.
CAGAGAGACTGAATATTGGCTATGGGACATTACCTTAGTTAGACTTGCCCATAAGTTTATTGCATATGGAAATGTTGCTAAATTATTTGCCTTTCCTGGGTAGAGGAAAAGGTGGTATGTCTTTTTTTTAAAGAGTATAAACATTCTGAGTACCAGAGAAGAGCCTAGCAACAGGAGTTCATTAAAGAAGTTAATTTGTCCAAGATTTGGTAATGATTGGGAACGTCGCATTGGACTGCTGAAGTGCTAAGCTCTGTGATAACTGGAACACTGAAATTTCTTCCTTACTGATAATCATGGCAGTGATGTATTGGTGGGGTTTTCATGACGTTTTCTTAGCCTTGCTTTGAAGCATGGTGGGTGAAAGTCAGAAAATCTTTCCATGTTAACAGCACTGATGTTTGGGCAGAATTTTTCTGGGTATTTTTTTCTTTCCCTTAACAGGGTGAAAATTGGCAATTTTAGACTGCTGTGATCTCTTTAGAGGGACACAAATCCATCTAAAATATTGGCTGGTCAAATGTGCTTATCTATATGTAGTAAAGCATGCAGTTTCTGACAGTTTTACCAAAATATGTTATCTTTTTATAGCCCAGATAAATTTTGTCAATGCCATTATTTTTTACTTCATGTTCATTTCACAATACCAACCTAGTGAAAAAAAATAATTTTATTCAATTTAAAATTTTTATTTAATTTAAATTTAAAATCAATTTAAAATTTTATTTAATTATTTTTTTAAAGTAGTTAAACATATAAACCATGTCCGATGGCATATACAACATTCCATACTGATAGTTAGTCACCTGCCTGGTGAAGGGAAGAAAGTACATTTTCTCACCTCTTTTCTGGTAGGCCAGATAATTTTAATATTGAACACAATCATTATTTTTATTATGCATCCTCTTATTTTCCTTCTGTATTGTAGGTTCTTAAGACAAAAAAAATTGAGGCTTTTTTTTTTTTGCTTTTTGGAGGGCATTTAGGGTTAAGTAACTTGCCCAAGGTTACACAGCTAGTTTGTTTGTTTTTTTCCCATGGGGGTGTTAAGTGTCTGAGGCCGGAACTGAACGCAGGTCCTCCTGAATCCAGGGCAATTTTGAGGCTTTTCTCTCCAAAAATATGACTTCTAATAGCCTTTTTTTTTTTTTTTGCTTTTTGGAGGGCAGTTGGGGTTAAGTGACTTGCCCAAAGTCACATGGCTAGTATGTCAAGTGTCTGAGGCCACATTTGAACTCATGTCCTCCTGACTCCAGGGCCAGTGCTCTCTACTCACTGTACTACCTAGCTACCCCTATAGTAGGCATTTTACAATGAAAAGTAGACATGGCTGCTACTTGTTTAGAGATAGGCAGTATGTTTTGGTCACTCAATAGCAGCAGAGTAAGGCTCCAAAGATTATTAAGAAAATCTTGAATCTTAGAACTTGAAAGGCAATAATTGAGCATAATTCATAATTTTATATTTGAAGAAACTGAGGCATAGAGGCATTAAGTTACATACCCAAAATCATCACCTTGTTAGGGTTTGTCTTATGGATGCTTAGCTGAATAATTTGTTCCTTCCACTACAGAAGCTAAATCCCAACCACCCACTATACAGATGCATAATTCACTGGACTGCCTCTTGCTGAACCTCTGGCAAAGCAAGCTGGTGTTATTCCAAGTCTCTTAGAAAAGAATTAAAATCTTCACAACAGCTGGACTTGGTTTGATACCCTTTGGTGATAGTGATCAAAGTTCCTCACCAATGCTAATTAGCAAATCACTGAGACTGTGCAGAAACTAATGAGCAAATATTTCCTTTTGGCTATAAGTGAGAGCAGTCTGGTTTGAGTTTAGGACCTAGAATAAACCTAATAACAATGATTTTTATGAATTTATCTACTTGCCTTACCTTCACTGGTAGAATGGAGAAATGTGTAGGCCACACAGTTTGTGGTTATTATAGCATGTAGAAATCTGTTTTGAACATCACCATTTCATTATTAATGTCTTGCTGGCCTCTTAGCATTACTAGGGGAGTTTAACTTACTGTGGGTTACATGACCTATCTGTAGTAGTGGTAGGAATGGGAGGAGGAGGAGAAGGAGTAGCAAGCAGCAGTAGTAGAAGCAGTGATATTGGTGTTAGGAGCTAATTAACCTTTATATACTATTTTCAGGTTTGCAAAGCGCCTTACATTTATTATCTCAGTTGACCCCCCACAACCATTTTGTGAAGTAGGTGCTATTATTATCCCTGTTTTATGGATGGAAAAACCAAGATATGAAGTCTGGTCGATTAGTAGTACATTCTCTATCTAGTTTACTAAAATCATACTTTAAAGTAGTGGTAGGTTGACTCAAAATTCGTTTCTTTTTCTCGAGGAGGGACAGAGGAATAGAAGTAGATCTAGGCAGGAAGGACAGGAAGAGCCAGAGGTTAAGATGATTAAACTGCATTACTCCCAAAGCTCAAAGAGAGAAGGGGAATAGCCAAAACCTCCTAACCTCCAGGCGCATCATTGCCTATTTGCCTGCCTATTTTTAAAAGGTCTGTTGATTGTAAGCAAGAGCCGAATCAGAAAAGGATCACTCTATGATTTGGAATCACATAAAGAAGGTTTCCTTCTTTTCAGAGTGAAAATTCTGAAATTTTTCTATTTCACTATTCTAATTAAATGGAGGTATTATCTCTTAATGATTATATCTGTATTTGAGTCTTACAAAACACGTCTAAGGTGTTGCTTCTTGATTTAGAAGGTCACAAGGGTGGGGGCCATGTCTGTTTAAATTAGTTGTTGGAGAACCAAGCAGAGTGACATACATGTAGGGGTATGTTACATATACATATATAATATAATACATGCACATATGTATACCATACAATACAATGCCATACATACACACAAATGTGTGTATATGCACACACAATATAGCTTTATGTTTAAAATTGCATTAAGACTTTTGAGATACCATATGTGTGTGTGTACCCATATCTCTATGTATTTATTTATTCATCTTAATACTTACATTTCTGTAGGAAGGGACCTATGTCACTTGATGTCCTGCCTCTATCAGTATTGAGGCCTAAACTTCACTTTCCCTAAAGAACTGTTTCCACTGGGTTCATTTAACTTATCTAAGTCTTGGCTTCCCCATTGTACCTTGAAGGAAACAATACCAGATGCTTCTCAGTCCTACTGAGGTGTTATGAAAATGCAATGGGAATGAGAGCTAACATTTTATATAGAATTTTTCGGATTTGCAAAACACTTTAAATATTTGATTTGATTTGATCTTCCCAACAATCTTGTAAGGTGGATGCTATTTTTATGATTTTTATAAATGGAGAAACTGAGTCTCAGAGAGTTTAAATGTTATGGTTAGGGTTACCCAGCTAGGAAATGTCAGGGCCAAGATTTGAACCTGGGCCTCCTTATTCCAAATCCAATCCCCTTTCAGTTATAGTTAAGTATTTATTGCATCGTGCTTTGGGCTTCTCTGAGGAATTCTCTTTTTATTTTGATTGCTGATTTTTTTTTTATTTGCTAGAGATTAGTTGGAAAAGCACTCTACCTTCCCATAACTGCCTAAGTGTTTATTTAAAAACAATCTTTCTTGTTTTTTTGGCATTATTGTTGAGGGTAAATGCTTTTAAAAGTTTTATCAGAATATACTTGTTGGTTGATTAGCCCACATTGAGAAATGGATGGTATGTGATTTGATCCTTGACTTACAAATAAACAAAATGAGGCACAGAATCTGTGATGTTGACAAAGTCATCACCACAAGATTTAAAGTTTTAACTCTCAGTCTCTTAACACTTCTGAGAGCAGTCAGCTTCCCTGGAAAGATTTTCAAAATCTATTATCAGTGTAATAATCATGAAAATATTTGATGAGAACACTGCCTCATGCTGTATAATAAATTTGAGTAGAAAAGTTGAAGCAGTGGTATTTTCATCAGTGCTTGGATGTCAGGAGAAAGTAGTTCCACACTCAGCGAATATAGATAGGTCTGTTTTGTGCCGTGTTAAATCCAATTGTGAGGAAGCCCTGAATAATCAGGAGTGACAGCATAAGCACTTTCTCTTCAAAGTGATTTTACAGAAAGCATTATTTCCTAAGAAAAGTACACATATGGATCTCATAATGCTGAAAGAGCACTAATGTATCAATTTATTGGTGCCGGTGTCATGAGTCGGAGTTGCAAATTATATTCAGATTTGAAACTTTCTTTTCCACTGTTGTTTGGTGAAGTACCCTTTCCATGATAAAGGTTATCTCAGAGGATTCTAGAATGCCAAGGACAGAGGGGGTCAATCAATGGAAAGAGCCTTTCAATGGCTTCTTTCATGATGCCAAACCAAACAACAGGATGAAAAACAATAGTTTCCCTCAATAATAAAAGAAAATACATTTGAGTTTAGGTTTCACTATGTAATTTCAGATTCCCTAAATAAGTCCTTTGGAAAGTTGTGTGGGGAGCAAGTGGATGATTTTGGTCTCAGAGCATAACTTTGGAATTAGCATTTTTTTCAGTGTCTAATGTGGACTCTGAGAACAGATTTCTACCCCATGTGACATGTTCCATAGCTAATAGGCCTGATGTGGGGGCCAGCTTTTCCAAAGTGTTGTACTTTCAGGGTGGAGGGTTTAATAGCTCTCTTAACTTGGAAGCCAAAAAAAATTCATTTTACCACTGTTCTTAGTCACAGGCTCAAATCTTTTTTTTCAGCACATACTATTCTAGTCCCTTTTCCTTTCCTCATTAGAATATTCCCTGAAGAAGGAACTATTTAAATTATAGCCCCATGACCTGAAGAAATGGCAAAAGTATGGTTTGCATTCAAACTTTTGTTCATTTTATGTCTGTATTATCATGGAAGCATTTAAATATTATTAGGCAGATAAAAATAGGATTAAAAAGTCTTACCCCAATACCTTTTCAAAATATCAAAATGACCCCAAGTTTTCAAAAACTTTGACTATGAGGGATCAGGGTCTATGAAAACTGAAATGTTTCCAGTGATAGACACTATCTGCTATCCAAGAAAAAGTCCAGTAAGATATATGGAGAGGCTCATCAGCTATAGGTTGGCCACAAGGGGATGAATTATTTGCTCATCCCCATATCTAACATAATGTCTTTCTTTTGACTCTTGCCTTCTTTCATTACCTCTGAAATGTCATGAAGGCAAATGTCTTGGGAATTCTTCTGCATTTTCATATGAACAAATGCCCATTTTCCATAGAAGTGGTATTCATTTACTTATGACCTCAGTGGGATCAAGCATCTGTGTTTTCTGGGTCATTCTTCTTCTTCTTTCCTCAGAATAATAACCACAAGACGTCACTTCCATTGAAAAGCAAAAGAAAGCATCACAGCAGGTTAAATGCTCTGTTGTCCTGACCAATCCTATCTCAGTAGGATGACATGTATTGATAAATAAGTCAAGGGAAGTTTACAATGGAGATGGGGGGGAAGCATCTTTCTATCTGCCCCTCCATCAATCACTTATTTTCCTTTTCAACCAAAAAAGAAGTGTCTGATACAAATAGACATTTCCACATATGAAAATTCAGTGGAATCTCCATAAATCCTCATCAATAATTATAAAAAATAAGTTTTGTTGTTGTCTTTTGTTTCACCATTGTAGTCGTTTATGGATCCCCATGCCTCACCTCTTGAACGGAGCACTTCTTTATAATAAAGAGAAATAGTTGAGCAAAAAAAAACCTCAAACAATTCCTTTACTATGTATGACAATGTATGGCACATTCTGCCCTCATGGTCCCCAGCCTTTCTGTTCAGAGGGGGCAGAGATGTTCTGTCATGGGTTTTGGGAGCTATTATTTGTTTTTCACTCATGCAGAGCATAATTTCCTTTTAGGGCTCTTTTCAACCTGAAGAAAAGGAAAACATGTATTAATTAACATCACAAAAGATATGGAGGTAGAAGATGGCAGTATTCATTATTCCTCTGAAATAATATTCTAATGACACAGTGTATTTATGGAAGGGTTTCACCCAGATTGCAAAGTCAAAGAAAGATCAGTGTTGTTTGTGGTTTACAGGAACATCTTTGTCTAAAACACTAAAACAAAAAGAGGTCACTTTCTCATCCTTGGCATTATTTCTTCTCTTTCAGGTATTTCGGTTACAAAGAAGACACATACATGTAAGTAATGTATTTTTGTCCAGAGTGTTCTGAAGAGTTGGAATTATGTCTGGTTGATGGCACTCTTCAAGCATTAACTAACATTTCATCTCTGATGGTCAGAGAGAGTTCATATTTTCAGCCTGTAGAGGGTTAGAAGTGGCATAACTTCACCAGTCTGTATCTGAGTATGTGTTGAAGAGATAGGTCAATTCATGTTTTGGTGTATTTCTGTGTCTTAGCCCATTGCTTGTCAGGCAAATCTCATTGGGGAGGATCGAATACTTGGCGATCTCTCTTGCTCTGTGTCCTTCTTAGAAATGTTTGCATGGGAAATCACTGTGATTTCTTGAGCACTTCAGCTTCCTTTCCCTTTACTAGTAGTCTCCAGAATAGACTGTTTTATACTTGTGTCTGTGAGACAGAAACATTGCCTGGGAATATAGGAGTTGTGGTGTAGCTGCAAACCTAGCCTCAACAAGGTCCTGGTAAATGGCATTACTCGTTTGGTGTGGAAATGTGTGCTGGCTGGCTACATACACATATGTTTGATTCCTACTTTCCAAGGTCAAGGTTCTTCATAAAGAGCCCTCATTCTTACAAAAGAAGTTTATAAAATTTGTGCTAACATACGATGTATTGGTTGGCAGTCTGAGGTGTGTTGTCATGATGTCCACTGAACAATAAAAGGACGTTAATATGTCATTGAAATCAGATAGTCAAACTGTTACATTGGATTTGACCAGTGTGTCATTTAGACCTCAAATGACCAGTGTCACTAGAAAGTGTTGATTGTTTTAGGCCAGAAATACAAACTGTGGTACACCTGAGATTTCTTTGGACATTTTTTTTTAATTAGGACAATTGCAGAGTTCTCTATAGCTGTTTGATAAGATGAAGAGGTAAAAAAATCTTTCCAATTTCACTTTTTAAATTCCTGATGTTGTATGGAACTTTAAAAAGAAAGTTAGGGGTTTTGTTTGTTTGTTTGTTTGTTTTAATCATTGTAACACCTAAGCAGCTTTAGCTCCTGCCTCAGCATTGTTGAAAGCTTATTTGAAAATTCGCTCATGGGTTTGTCTGTCTGTCTGTCTCTATCTGTAGGGGGGAAAACCTTAGATCTGAAGTTGCCTTCCATTTGAAATTTGAAACAGCAAAACAATGTACTGATGGACATAAGGATCTTTATCTCTCAGAGAGCAATCCTGCTGTCCCTTTCTGCACCATTCAAAATGGACTTCAGTAAAAGTTTTGCTTGAGAAAAGATTATTCAGTCAGGCCACATTCAGATAATGGGTTGATTGTGTCTCTCTGGTGTATATACGGTTTCTGTTGGCTGCCCCTGTTCAGTGTAGAGAGTGGTCTTTAGTTTCTTGGGGGGTTGTTTTGTTGTTGTTGCTGTTGTTGGTGCATATTTGAGCTCATAATGACTAAGAGATTGACAGTACAGGAGACTGAAGTCCTCTGTATATCCGCAGGGCAGGCATGGTACAGAGAGCTTCCTTGCACAGCCTTGCCCATGAGCTCGTCCCTGGCCTGGAGGGACCACCCACTCTAGAGGTGGTAAGTAATTCAGTCTTTATGCTGGCTCAGTCCTGGACCTCTCCTGAACAGGGGCTGGTGATTGTGCAGACTTTTATAGCATTTTGGGGCCTGGACTCCTGTCCAACCTTGCCATAAGCTGAAATCACCAGACTTTTTGTCTAGTTGCACCGTCTTAGTTCTTCTTCTTCTTTTTTTTTTTTTGTTAATAAGATCTAGTCCAATTCCACTGGACGTAAAGCACCCTTCAGCTTATGAGAATTTTTTTAAGCTAAAAGTCACAGTTCTAAAGATGTTAGGCAATAATCTACTCTGCCCATCAGAGATGGACAATAAAGTATTATAATTATCAAGAATTATTTTATCCAACTGTTACCTTTTGCCTATTTCAGAAAAAAAATAAAAGTCTATGTTGTTGGTTCTAACATTAAAGCATGACAGGGGTGGCTAGTGATGCAAAGTATAGTGTCCTAGCAACAGGGAATATCATTTGTTTTACCCTTGTTGTAAAGGCCTTAACAGCTTCAGTAAGGACAAAGACAGACAGAAAGGCAGGCACAGCAAGGCAAATGGCCAGCATCTGTGAATTACATCTAACTTTTAAACTATGAAAAACAGCACTCAAGTTCTCAGGTATAAACATAATATATCTTTGACAAGGTTACGGAGAAGTACTTTTCTACAAAATTCAAGCAAGGGAAAAATATGGAAAATGCCATTTCTATTTAGGGACCACTTGGTTTCTTTTTTTCTCTTTTTCTTGGGGGAGGGGGGTAGTCTTCAGAATTAATTATCCATCCCAACCACCCAGGAATAAGCTGATCTGGACAGATAGTTGACATAACATCATACACATGTCAAGCAGAAATAAAGTTTTCAAAGTTGTGAACATCTACAAAAGCTACTTCTGTGGTATTGACCATAGAGATTGTATTTGTCATCCTGCAGTAGACAACCCATTCTATTTCTGATCTTCCCATCTCTGTAAGGCTTAGACTTTGTGAGAGAGAAAAAAAATGAATCAGTTCTTTCTCTAATAAACATCCCCCAGAGGAACTATTCTTTAGCATCACTTGATATTTCCCTGAGACCTGAACTACTCCAACTTGTCTATAAGTTTTCTTAAGATGTTAAATTTCAGGTTCTCTTAAATTATCCTGACATCTCTTCTTCAGAAAGTTTTCCTATCGCTGAAAGAAGGTGAATACATTTTGTCCTGTCTCAAGGCTTCCATCTTTAGCCAACATGGACAAACTTTGCCTGCCTAATAATCAACAGCTGAAGTCACCTTACATTACCCATTTCAAACTGGCTTTCCTAACCTCCATTGCACTGAGACTGTATAACTTACAAATTAAAATGTACAGTTGTAGAATATATTATCAGACCAAAGTGTCAGCTCACAAGGATACCAGCCAGAGGTGCAAGAATCGCAAAGTGATTCTGAATGGTTTTGACACCTGATAATATTTTAGGACACCTTGTTATCCCAGAAGCATGGGTATTACTTTTAAATGAAATTTTGAGTTGGTTGAGGTAAGCCTAAAAACTCCTGTGTAAGAAAACTCTATTCTTTTAACCTCTAATCAATCTACAAGCACAATATGAACTCTGAAAGGTGGGTACCTGAGGAGGAAATCATGAGTTGGTTGTTAGGTCTCGATTTGTTTTCTTTCTTTATTGGTAGGGGGGAAGTGTTTCTTATTGTTGGTCTTATATATTTTCTTTTCTCTCTTCCTTCTTTCCTTTGTTCTTTTCTGTTTTTTTTTTTAATTTTGGCTGTTTAGTTGTGAAAACAAAGGTCTTTAAATCTCTTGGGAGTGGAAAGTCGTTAATTACACTGTGAAATTCTAAGTCTATGATGTTGGTTGAAGTGTTACTATTGGTTTTGGTGAGTGAACATGAAAGGGAGTTTTGACTTGTGGTGTGAAGATGATTTTTGCATCATGATGCTGGAACTTAAATATCATCCTCAAGGTGATATTTCTTTTTGCATGTGAAATTTGATGGACATTGTCATATTTGTTCTGGTGTTTTGTATATTTGTTCTTCCTTTCCTGTTGGAGTAACATTATGTAATTATGCCTTTTTCTTGGAAAAACTATTGTCTGGATTTTCATTATGTGCTGATGACAACTGGTCATGTATTCCTGACTTACTAATCAATATCCTCATGTGTTCTTCTGAATTTGATAAAATATTATGAGATGACAAGTGTCTAGATGAAAAATGAAAAAAATGTCACTGATCATCCTAGATGTTCCCAATTATCTGAATAGCTTACATCATGGAAACTAAACTTTAGGCTTTATTCAAGGTCGAATAACCTCCACAAAACATGTGGGATGAATTCCCATGATGTTAGAGGCCTCTGGACAGTTTCCAGGTCTAACACAACTTTGCTGCTTCTTCCTTTTCTCCCTTCTTTGCATTCTATGCCTTCTCCCTTGCTCCTAAAAGATGCAAAGAGAACAAGTTACTTTTCAAACTACCAGGAAAATATCCAATTGCTTCCCTTCCCCTGGGGGACTGGTAACTCAGCCTTGATGAAGTTACTTTTTTTTTTTTTCATAAAAAACAGACTTGAATATGCTTCTGAAAGTATTTTAGAAATACCAATTTTTCCATAAAAGGAATTTTCAAAAGATATTTTTGCCAAATATTCAAGTTGACATGCTTTATTGGGTACAATTTTTAAACAACATACATAGCGCTTTTGTAGGGACATGTAACCATATATCCTTGAAAGCAGGCGCATACTTGAAAGATTATATTAAATAACTATGTCATTTATAAAGAGATTGTAATTGTGTTTATAATAAAAACCTTTTAGCACAAGTTAAGAAATTTCTTTGAGTGGTTAAAACAGAATAATCTAATTTTTTTAAAGTGAAAAATTGGTTATTGCAGTAGTTTAAAATGAAATAAGTTAATGTATTCACCTTTCACCTCTGGAGACTTAGTTTCGAGTTTTGACTTAGAGAAAATTAGTTTGGAGGCCTTTTAGCATGGGTTCCTAAGGTATTTGTTGATATCACAAAACTATTGCCACAATTTGTTACAATTTTTGCCATTTTCTCTGGGGAGGCCACAAACTGGGGAGAAAAAATTATTTTCTGGTTTTCTTTTCTTCAGGCCATTTTTTAAAAAGTAGACTCTGTTAGCAATTCCAGGCTTACTGCTCATCTACATTATTTTCCTCAGCCAGGAAAACTCAAGAACCCTTTTTGGCAAAGCCAGTGGGAGGTACTTGGTTATGGCCTTATGAGATTGCCATGACAACAGGTCTGACTCACCCAATGACTCACACTTTTAATTTTTTGCTTCCGTGTATTTCTTTGGGACAGGAGTGAGTAGAAGCCACGTTGAAGTTCTCTCTCGTAGGAGGACTTCAACAAGGTCATGTCTATGCATTGGCAAACATTCCAGGGAAGAGGTTAACCAAGTACACATGGGCCAGTTCGAGGATTCATTTCTTAGCCTGGAAAGCTTTCTTTCAAAATATTTCTTGCTGTCATACTGAGAAGAGGATTCCAGACAAAATGTCTTGGAGTATGAGGTCATCGAGCTTTAGGTAAATATGGAATAAAGTAGGGAACCAAAGACAAAACCCTTGAGCCAGCAGGCCCTAGTCCCTCAGGGTATTATTTAAGGAGTACCTACCATGTGCCTAGCAGTGGGCTACACACCACAGAAGATACAGAAGAAATCATAAGATTTAGACACTATCTACAAATATCTTATACTCTAAGTGGGGAGGGAAGACATGTACACACAAGAGGTAGTGTTTTATTATAGAAAGACCCCTAATCATTGATTTTAAGACCTGGCTACTAATAATTCCAGTTCTGTTATTCAACTAGCTGTGTGATCTTAAGCAATTCAGTTCCTCTTACTGGACTTCATTTCCCTCTTCTATGAAGTGAAGATGATATCTTCTCTGACTACCTTACAGGGCTTGGATAAAGAGCCAAAATGTAGATGAAATGTAGGTGAAAGTGTTGAGAAAACTGAGAAGTAATATTAAAATAGAAGACATTATCTAAAATATAGCACAGTTTTTATTACATTAAAAAAATAAGGGAACAGGTACTGAAAATAGTCTTTAAAGAAGTTTGACAGTAAGGGAATGTAATTTATATTGGAAGTTTAGGTTGGAGGAGATTGTACTCCAGGAGACCTCTAGGAGCCTTTTGCAATAATTCAGGTGTGAGTTAATGAGGGTTAAGGTACTGTTTTAAATCCAGAGACTGAAAAAAAAAATATGGCATATCTCCTTTGTGTTCCTGGACACGATTTTACGCTGTCATGCTCCTGCCCTAATGTAACCAATGTCTTCTTAGCTATGTTCAAGACAAACAAAGACTGGGATATATGTGCTGAATGGAAAATAGATACCTGGCATAGCAACCCAGTCTATCAGTGGGACCAGAGCTCAAATAAAGCTCCCATTAGAATGCAAGCTTCCTTCGGGGAGGGCTTCTTAACCTCAGAGCCCATCAACTTTTTTTTTAAACATGTTGATAACTATATTTCAATATAATTAGTTTTCTTTGTGATCCTATGTATTTTACTTTAGGCATTTTCAAAGATTACTCTGAGAAGGGATCCACAGATTTCTCTAGACTGCCACAAGTTTCAGTCGGCAGAAAAGGTTAAGAACACTTGTCCTAGTAGAATGTTCATGTTCCTTGAGGGCAGGATTAATTTCTCATTTTGTCTTCATTTCCTGATATCTAGCCAATCGCCTTGCTTAATAAATGTTTCCTGGATTGGGTTGGATTTTGAGTCTCTAGTCATAGCGTATTAAGATAGAAATGGATGGAAACATCTCTACTATCCATTTCTTCCAAGACTGAATAGTCTCACAAGTCAAAAAGATATACCTACAATACATATGTTTCACAAGGGATCTGTGACTTATGAAAAAAGCAGAATCTTTGCTGTATTTCATTATACTGTGGAATGTGACTTGTGCTTTCCAAACTCACGTCCTTCCCTCCCCTATCTCTCCCCGTAAACCAACCTAGTAGTCCTTTGGTAATGAAATTTTTTTTTCACTTCTAGGCAGTTAGTTGAAATTTAAAACACCTTGCTTATTGTAACTTTATTTGTACTAATCAATCAACAGATATCTTTTGACCCCCATTCTGAGTGCCAGGGTTGATAGAGAGACAGAGACACAGAGATAGAGAAGAGAGAGGAGTGACAGAGATAGAGGGAGACAGAGGCAGAGAGAGAGGATAGAGAAGAGAGAGACAGAGAGAAGAGAGAGAGGAAAGAAAAAGAGAGATTGAGAAGAGAGAGAAAGGAGATAGAGAGAGATAGAGGAAAACAGAAAGAGAAATAGAGACAGAGAGAGGACAGAGAAGAGAGAGGCAGAGAGGAGAAGAGAGAAAAGAGAGAAAGAAGGGAGAGGTAGAGAGAGAAGAGAGAGACAGAGAAACAGAAAGAGAATCAGGAAAGGCTTCATGTAGGTGATGTCTAAGTTAACTCTTGAAAGAAGAGATGGATTTTAGGAGGTGGACGTGAGAAACAAGTGAATTCCAAGTGTGGCAGGGCTAGCCAGTTCAAAGGCATAGGCGGGATAGAGTGTTCTGTGTGAGGAAGAGAAAGTCAGTCTGGCTGAATCTCAGAATGCAGGAGAGAGAGTACTACTGTTCAGTGAGGTTTGAGAGAGATCGAGGCCAGATTGTGAAAGGTTTGAAAAGCTAAACAAAGATGTTTATTTTCTACCCTAAAGACAATAGGGAGCCACCAGAGTTCATTGAGTAGAGGAGAGACATGCTTAGATTTGCCCTTTGGAAAGTCCATTTGACAATGTTAACAGACTTTTCAATTTATGACTTGCCTGGATCAAGGTACCCATTTCATATCCAAGTTAAAAGGGATTCTGAATCATAGTACTAATAATTTAGAATAATCTGCTGTTAGTATTTCCAAAAAACAAACAAAAAACTCTGAGGGACAAAATATTTCCTGTCTTATAGATGGATTACACATTGATATGCTCTGTTGATGATGGAGCTGAATATTAAAATGCAATAGAGGCCTATTGTGGAGACTAGTACAAAGAAGTCTAAATTGCTGTTCCTAACACTAAACTCTTTTTGAAATCAGAGAACTTCATCCTTCAGAACAGCTTTAAACATTCTATTGAGGAATCACAGAATTCAGGCTAAAGAAGATATTTGTGAAGGTAAACATAATATTCATTTGATCAATACTGATTTTTAACAGTGAAACAAATGGATATAAAAGTGATTCTTCTTCCGTTTATACATAAAAACTCACTTTAACAAGACTATTTAAAGCCATGAAATATCCTCACCTAAAAAATGTTCCCACATTTAAATATGTATCATTTTAAAAACCCAGTTTAATTCTCACAAGAAGCACCACAAATTAAATGTTGTCATACATCACAAAGTGAGTGCCAAAATAAAATACACTGCTATGCTATGCTGTGCCAAGATTTTGGATATCCTACTAATCCAATCGTGTTCTGCATGTTAAAAGAAATTCACAGTATTTCTGAATTTTGAGCTGGGTGCTGAGGGGGGATAAGGGGTACGCACAAAGTTATCCCAAGTTATTGTATATCCAGTTACCTCTTTTCTTAAATAATGGGGATTAGTAACACAATTCCAGAGAAGCCTATGAAAATGTAGACATTCAAAAGGGTCTTCATCCTTGAAAATGTTGATTTAGAAACATTGCTTAATAGTGCATCTTTCTCAGCAAAACATGGAAATGTTCAATTCAGCTTAACAAATAGACCTTGATCACTGCTTTCTCTGTGCTAGGGCACATTAGCGGTACAAGAATGATATGGTCCCTGCCGTCAAGGACCTTATGATTTAGTTAGAGACATTAAGTACACTCAGCTAATTCTCATAGAATGCAGAAAGAGGTCAGAAACAGGCAGATAAAGTACTTTGAGGATACAAAGGAATGATTATTTCTGGTTGGGGACAGCAACCTAGGCTTCATGGAGTGATGTATAAGCTGGGCCTTGAAGGATGGATAGGATTTCCTCATATTCAAATGCAGCATATAGAGGCACTTCACATAAAATGAATCGTGTGAATAAAGACACAGGGGAGGGAGAGCAAGAGAAATTGAGGGAATGGCAGACCGTCTAGTTTGGCTCTGTCATAGGATGCTTGACGGTGAATAGCGAAAGAGGTTTAGAAAAATATATTGTTGAGTCATTTCAATCCCGTATAACTCTTTATGATCCTATTTGGGGTTTTCTTGGCAAAGATACTGGAGTTGTTTGCCATTTCCTTCTCCAGTGGATTGAGGCAAACAGAGGTTAAGTGATTTGCCCAAAGTTACTCAGGTAGTAAGTCTCTGAGGCCAGATTTGAACTTATGAAGATAAGACTTCTTGACTCTAGCCATTGTACCATCTAGCTGCCCTTAGAAAGGTAACTGAGGACCATATTGTAGAGGCCCTTGAACACCATGCTAACTATCCTTTTTGACCCCCAAACTGCTTTTTAGAGGGACCCTATGTTATTTTCTCCCTCTCTGAACACATTGATAATTCATATATAACTATACTCAATATTAAAAGGTATTATGGCCAAGGAAACTTTAAAAAAAAAATAAATCTAATGAATGTAGCATTTAATACGAAATCTTCCAAAGAGACAGGGAAAGTAACAAGAATAGGAAAAAAAAAGGAATGAAAACTAAGAAATGGCTGAAATCAAAAAATCATCTGCATTGAGGTCTTACTTGTGTCCCGGCTGCTGTGGAGGAAGGTATCATCCACAGCTGTGGGTGGTTTCTCTGGAGAGGATTCACAAAGTGAAAGAGACAAAAGCCAAGGATGAGAAGATGTGGAGAGGTTTCAGTGCGTGATGATGGAAGGAGCACTGCCTCTCCCTCACCCACCTCCCCAGCAAGGAGATCATAGATTTACCCATTTTTACAGGACATAGGAGCTTTGTTTTTAGGTGCTTTTCAGTTTACTCAATTCAGTAAATATTTAAGTCCCTGCTCTGTGCAAAGCTCAATTCTTATTCCTGAATTCCTGCATTTCCAACATTTTTTATGTTTTCCATCCTCCTCTGTACCCAATTTTCTATGTAAGTCGGTGATTAATGACATGGATTTAGATTGAATTCGGAGGGCCTTCTCTTTGAAGGTTTTCTCTAGTTCTTCATCCTTGGCAACAGACACCCACAAAGAGAGTGCAATTGTCTTTGTGGTGGTCTTTTTTCAAAAGTACCTGTTCTGAGTACCACATTATAAGGTGACTAAGTTTCCCCTGAAATTGTCTTGTTATCTTGACCCAAAAAGTAAAACCTTGTTTCCAGGATAGAACAATTTCCTGGTAGCCACTTTCTATTATTCTTTATTTACGTTGCCACGAACAACTTTATAAGCAAATGGCCGATCCAATTTATAACCAAGTGGGGATGAGCCTTTCTATGCTTAGACTGCCTGATCTTCAGAAAACAGATGTACTCAATAATTGCCAGGACTGAACAGATGCCAGAACCAAGGGAAGCCAAAGGTGTATAGATGATCCATAAGTCTTGTGTCTGTGTAAGCTGAATATTTTCTTCAAGAAATAAATCTTCAGCCTTTTCAAGAAGAGTCATGTGGTGCTTTGCATAGGAAGCACTAAATAGAATGAAATGATTTCTATAGTATCCTTAAGTTTGACAGAGCTCTTTCCCTTCAACAATCCAGTGAAGTTGGTAGTCCAATTATTATTGTATCATTCCCATTTTAAGAGGAGGAAATTGGCTTCCCTGGGATCACCCTGCTTGCAAGAGTCAGACTGGAATCTGAACTCAAGTTAGATGGTTCTGGAACAAGCACCTGGTCCACCATAGCACAATGAATCCAGGGCACTGTCACATAAGCCACTTCAGTGTATTTTAGTGAGCATAATTTAGCTGATCTGTGCCTTAGGTAGTGTCTGGTACTGGATTTCAATTCCATTTCTAAGTTCAAGACAAATTACTTTATAGTAATACCTCTCAAGGCATTTTCTGCAGTGAAAGAAAGAAAGTAGGGAGAGAAGGAAGTAAGGAAGGAAGAAAAACAGAGAGAGAAACAAAGGAAGGAAAGAAGGAAGGAAGAAAGGATGGAGGGAGGGAAGGAAGCAGCAAAGAAAGGGAGAGAGGGAGCGAAGAAGGAAGGAAGGAAGGAAGGAAGGAAGGAAGGAAGGAAGGAAGGAAGGAAGGAAGGAAGGAAGGAAGGAAGGAAACACAATACAGTATGTATGAGCTTCACTAGCACAGAAAAGATCTACAATATGACTGACAAGGGAGAGTTACCCTGATTATTAAAAAGAATGAATAAAATCATGCTTGGCTTATCTGCCTAGGTAGATGTAAAATTTATACTGGCAAAATCTTTTATTGCCAAAACTTTAAGGTGGGAACATGTGATGAAGAGGGAAGCATAAGGAGAGATTCTTTGAATCAAGTATCTGAAGGTCTGCCTTTGATTTTATTTATGCTTCTAATTTGCCAGACATTGCTATGAGATGTTAGTATTTCAAGACATCTTGGTCCTAGACAGGGCTTGATAGGAGCTAGAGCCCTAGTTTAAAAGCATGTTCAGACCCTGTTGAAACAGAGTAAAGTTGCAATGATTTACCAGCACAAAGAATTTGTCCCCAGATTCATCATGTGATGTAATAAGAGGACAATTAGGCCTCTTTCCTCCTTGTTTGCATTCCATAAGTACCTTATAATGGGGTTATATGGTGTCATTTAAAGAAAACCAAGGTGCATGTTGGGAATCTTTGTTATATTGCACTTTTGTAAGTCTTCAGCATAATGAACCACATTGAGTTAATTTATCTGTCTCTCTTTCGCCGTCTTTCTGTGTCAACGAAACTGAAAATTCACTTTCCCTCACCAAGTTGGGACGTGGGGATAATTGATTGTTACCAGTATCTGCTGTTAGCAGACACGCTAACACCAATGCCTCTAGAGAACAGGTGAAAACTAAACTCTGTCCCCTGAGGCCAATGAAATAGCTGTTTGGTCCCCTGTGTGAAACTTCCTAATAACTTAACTGGGCAGCCTCTAGGTCCCTTGGGGGCTTCTCCACAAGAGTATTCCCTCTCTTTGTTAAGATTGCTTATTAAAAATGATTTTATAATGAAGTTGCCTCAAATAGCAGCTCTTTTCCTAGTTGTCCTTGAAGCTGTGGTGAAGAATCCTAGAGACAACTGTCTAGGGTTTTCCTCCTTGTTAAAAACTTCTCTCCTACAGCTCTTACACCTGATTTTTATGGGAGCAAATACTAAGTGACATGAGTCCCTTCCCAGTTGATCATGACAGCTAAAAAGCCTGGGCCCAGTGTTATTGGTAGTTCATTTAGCTTGTTGTTGGGCCCTGGAATTGCATTAATCCACATGGGAGGTAGGGGGATTAAGATATTTGCGTTTTGGATCAAAGGTGGTCTCCTAGTAAGAGCTGTGGTCTGAAACTCAGGAATGTCAGCCTTAACTCTGCCATTTATTAAACAAAGTAAGTCATTGCCAGCTATTATATCTCTCCATCAAAATGTGGTGACAGTTGTAACTCCTTCCAGATCACATAGGACTGTCATATGGGGAAAATAGCAAAAAGAAATCATTATTGATCTCTTTGGAACAAATATATGCTCTCTGAATTCAGAGAATTCAAATTAAATTACTTATTGACATTAATTAAAGGTTGTTTTAGCAGGAAGTCTACTTCTGTAGTTCATCATCATTAGCTTAAGAATTCTTGTCAAATCAGGCCTCAGACACTTAACACAAAACTAGCCATGTGACCTTGGGCAAGTCACTTAACTCCAATTGCCCCTCCAAAAAAAGAAGAATTCTTTTTTTTTTTTTTTGCCTTTTGGAGGGCAGTTGGGGTTAAGTAACTTGCCCTAGGTTACACGGCTAGTTTCTTTGTGTGGGTGTTAAGTGTCTGAGGCCTGAACCAAACTTTGGTCCTCCTGACTCTGGGCCAGCGCCACCTATCCTCCCCCAAAAAAGAATTCTTAAGGTATCGGTTATTTAGATTCTTATGAATGGTGTAGCTTACTAGATTCGCTTGCTCATCATTTTGGAAAATGTGCATTAGAATTAGGCTCCAAATGACCAGAATTGCTTCAAAATTCTTCTTAAAAACTATAAAGCATGTAAAGCCGGGAGTGACAGACTAGAACTAAAGTGTTTATTTTCTAACTTCAAGATTTGTCAGCTGAGCTCTAAAAATCTGTTTTCATATTTCTGGTTGCTTTGTAATGTGAGCACACTGGGAAACTAATAGGAAGAGTAACAGTTCATGACTTGCATCTTCAGTGAGAGGATCAGAAGGATTGCAAGAGACATAGATGGTGTGCCTTGGCTTGGAATTGGTCACATACACTGGAAAGCGAGGACCACGTATATGTAAAATAATACAAAATCTATTTCGAATGAGCATCTCTTGACAGTGTGGCATACTGGGTATCTCCATGTGCACTCAATTTTTTTTGAGTCTTCTCAGTATATTGGTGGAAGAATATATATATATGTATGTATAAAAATATATACCAGTATAGATGATTCTTTCCTCTAAGTTTATAGTTTCCAATTTTTGCCAGGTTTTAGAAGACACTAAGGCCAAGTTATTCAGTATCTGGTGAATTCTTGAAGTTATAAAAATGTATTTTTGAAAACTGGGGCAGCTAGGTGGTACAGTGGATAGAGCAGTGGGACTAGAATCAGGAAGACTCCTCTTCCTGAGTTCCAATCTGGCCTTGGATACTGTGTGACCATGGGCAAGTCACTTAAACCTATTTGCCTCAGTTTTCTCATCTGTAAAATCAGCTGGAGAATGAAATAATAAACCACTACAGTATCTTGCCAAGAAAATCCCAAATGGGGTCACAAAGAGTCAGACACAACTGAAATAACTCAGTAACAGCAAATTTTGAAAAATTGATTTTAAATTGTTTGAGTTTTATGCAGAAAAAAGGATTTTATTTTAAGCAGGTTTAGTTAGACAAGTTTTTATTTCTTGAGGGTCAAAGGAAGTGGAAATAAAGTTGGCATGGACCAAAAGCATTTCATTCTTTGAAATTGTTTGAAAGAAATGTACTGTGACGTATACATATATGATGAACTATACACTAGATTATTTTGGAAACTACTCTATCTGAAAGGAGTACTCAGGGGTCTTGTTTGCCTTTTACTATCTTTATTTTAAATTTAAGCACAATAAAAATTTTTTTAGTGTTTGAGAGGTTTGTAAAGTTTAAAGCCAGAATCATAGTCCAAGAAACTAAAATGAATGCTAGAGATCTATCCAAAGATATGAAATATGTTCTTATTTGGCGTGATCTCATAAACACCATTTATTTGTATTATTATTATGGTGGGGGCGCCAAAGGAAGGGGTAGAAGGTGCTGTTATAGGCATTCATGTGAGTAATATAGAAAGGAATGAATAGTTTCAATTATTGTGATTTCTGTCCATCTGACCCACCATGCAAACTGGAAATTATCAACAAATCCCTGAGGAATAATCAATTTATCCACATCAGGGAGAGTACAGTGTGTTTCCCTAGTGGCCAGTGAGGGAAACTGACCCAAAATTCTGATCAGTCCCTCAAGGAAAATTTCTAACCATTCCAGATCCCTTACTGAGCACTGTGGTGCCTCTTGGAAAGAAATGATATGTATTAATACGAGGTCAAAATATTTCAAATTGCTGGGTTTAGTCTGGTTTGAAAGTGAAGTCCTGTTGTCTCCACTAATCAGGAACCAAGGATTTCAGAAGCAGATTTTTTTTTCATGTTGGGGTTATGTTCACCCATGTGCTTAGCCTGCCATCTGGGACTCTTTATCCCTTCAACTTAGTTATTTCTTGCCACATTTATTCACAATTTTTTCTTGAATCAAAAGATGGGGCACAAAATTCTCTACTATTAATGTGAAACTTTCATGTCCTTTAGTGGGAATCCTGTGTGCAAATAAATCCAAGGGCAGAATTTGGCCCAGTAAAAGAAACAATTTTAGTTCTAATTTATTTCTTATTAACCTTTTCTGTTTCCTTAGGCTATGGCCGAACCAATTCTATCATAACTCTGAATTTTTATTACAAGGTTACAAAATTCTTTAGAATTGTCTCCAGATGATAAACATCCTCTAATTTTCATCTTGCCCCCCCATTTTCAGAGGGGTTCCTAACCTTAGATTTCTTTATCTTATTTTAATCATTTATTTTATTAAGCATTCGTTAAGCTAGAGGAATAATGAGAAGAGGGGATGAAATAAGATCTCTTGCTATCCTGAAATTGATAACTTGATTGGAAGGCCCATTTTTCATCATTTTCTTCCATTTATCCAGAATGCATCTTTAATGGATTAGTAAATAAGTAAAAGGAATGCCCCTTTCATGCCTTCTCTTCTGTGTTCTTCTTGTCAATGCCTTTCTCTAAGTCCTGTATAGAGGCTCTACTCTCTATGGATTGGAAATTTTCCTTTGGTACTTTTAGTATCTTAAGGTTTCTGGTGTTAGACTTACAGTGTTGGTACATCACAAGCAGAACTATTTCAGATAGCTAAGTGTGCTCCCCAGAAGGCTCATGAGAATTTCACTAATGACTTAAAGGCTAACTTACAATCTTCCATGTAGGAAGAAGAAATGGCAGTAGCCTACAGATTTTGCCTAGTGGTCTTCCATGGGAGAAATTTTCCAAGACGTTCAGTTTTCATGGAGGTCAACCAGCTGTTAGGATGATTTGAGTGCAAAATAATGTAGGGCCGTGGAAAGAACACAGGCTCTCAAGTTAGAAGACCCAGGTTCAGATTCCATCTCTGACACCAATTACCTTCATGACCTTGAGCAAATCACTTAACTTCCCCGGGCCTTAGTTTCCTCATCTGTAAAATGAGGGGGTTATACTAGATAGCCTCTGGGTTACTATTCAGTTCAAGATCTATGATACTTTGATACAACCTGGGTTAAAATCCCAGCTCTTTTTTTTAACTGTCCAGATGACCTTGGACAAAACACAATCTCAGATTCACTTTCCATAGAATGAGGAAGCTGAACTTGATCCATATAGCCCCTTCCAGTTCTAAATTCTCTGGTGCTATGAGAGAAAGGTGATATGATTTGGGTTATGATAACCTCTAACCAACAACCTAGAGTTTGGGGGATGTATTTTTTTTAAATTCCAAGTTCTCTCCCCTCTCACAGTTGAAATCTCATTAACTTACTTTCCTTAGGATAGCTTTCTCTGAAGTAAAATAAGAGCAAATTGAGTCTCAAACATTTCTATCTAATTAGTTGGAGTCTCTTAGTACCTGAAGCAAGTTTGTCCTTATGAGGCTCCTTTGGGTCCCCTAGTGTCCTGAATGAGTTAATGCAGTTGCAAGACATAACCTTGCTTACAGGGATCATACAGGCTCTTGGAGAATCTGACACAATACAAAAGTACTGAAAAAGAGAGTGCTCTGTTTGATGGGGTTCTTGACTTAGTCAGGGTACTCTCTACACATTTTTGACAGTGGCATACTGGAGCTTCATTATAAAGTGATCTCTGGTAATCTATATTGGGGCCTACCTTAAAGGAAAAAAAAAATCTTTATAAGAAAACACTCTGGGAACCTTAGCAGCCAACTCTCTTGGATGAAGTCCAAGATTTACCCACCTTCTGCTTTATTCCACTAAACAGAAAATAGTGCTAAAATGAAGGTTCCAGTGCATTTCCGTACGAAATTCATCGTTCTTCATCCCAATTAAGTACTTTAAAAGATAAAGTGAGAATGAACAGGAATGTAAAATATGAAATTTTGTTTAAAACATACATACATGTATGTGTGTACACACATTTTATATTTAGCTAGTATTAGACTAATAAGATATATAATGTATGTGTGTATATATACATATATACTTGACCTCTACATTGTTATTTGAGAATTACAAATGCTAGAATTTATTTTTCCATTGAATAAGGCTCAGTTAAGGTTTCCAGTCTTGGCTATAGCTAGCTAACTAGTTATTCATACACACACACACACACATAACACACATATATGAAATCCTCCTTTTCTTTGGACTCTGTGCCAGGATATCTTACTTAACCCAGAAACATGTCAAGTGAGAATATGCCCCTATGTTTTATTCATTGCATAATTGAACAAAGTTATCATTCTAGTTGTACCTAGTTGTATCATAGAACATTATATAATTTTGAGTTATAGATTTATTTGGGGGTAGCATTTAAAGCTACATTCTATTTTAAACAAGTCAAATGCTTTTAAATTAGTGATAGACAATAGCCACAGTGGTATTTTATATTTTTACAATTTTCAGTAAAGTTGTGTTTAATCTGCTATAGAAAGTAATCTAGAAAAAGGCTTTTCTGCTTATTTCTCGTGTTTTCATCAAGGATACTATCCTATACATATATGCCCATGCCACTCTTATAAGATTTTATAGAGATGAGAAGGCAGGCAGATAACTCAATAGCTACTGATGTCTTCCCAGTTGCCTTTTAAAAAAGTCCCATCTTCAATCTTTTCCATTATTTTTGCAATATTCTTTTCTTTAGGAAATATATTCTAAAATACAATATGAACCAGAAATATATAAAATATAGAATAATTTGTACCTCCCATGATCTTATCATATGGATTTTATAATTATGCTCATCTTCTAGATGTGGATTATAGTTTTGTTTTGTTTTTGGAGGGGAAGGCAAGGCAATCGGGGTTAAGTGACTTGCCCAAGGTCACACAGCTAGTAAGTGTGTCAAGTGTCTGAGGTTGAATTTGAACTCAGCTCCTCCTGACTACAGGGCTGATGCTCCATTCACTGCGCCACCTAGCTGCCCCTGGGTTATAGTTTTAAGATACTTTTCAGGGTCTATTTATGATGCTGGTAGCTAGTTCTCTGGAGTCACTTCTATGACTCCATCTTCATTTTTGCCCCTTAGCATTTTTGTATACATTTCATGTGACTTGCAACTGAGCCCAAAATTATCAGACATTAAGGGTAACAGATTAGGGAGAACTATTGGATATCAATCTCCTCTGTTGTTATACCAAGAAAAAATATCTTCACACCCAGTACCTTCAGTTATTAATAGTTAGCTACTATCTGCCTTTGGTATCTATTCAGTCATAATTAAAGCCAAATCCTTCACAGGATTCACATTCTGTGAAAAGCAATGTCCACTGTTCCAGTTTCCAAAGTTTGGGAGACCCAAATTTGGCAAAACCAAAGTCAGAACAATTCTGCAAACGTGTCCACTATGATAAAAATATAGAAATGAAAACTCTAAATTGCCCTTTTTGGTGTTTTGAGGGTTGGAAAGAGTTAACCGGTTTCCCAAACCAATCCTTCTTTCCTTTTTCTTCACTGACTGCTGAGATTTGCATAACTCTGAATACTGTGGTCCCAGTGAGACCAGTAGCTGGAAACACCTTATATCTTGGAACAAGGGCTGACCTACTGAGTTGAGTTTCACAGGCCCTGGAGGTTCAGACAAACATCTGAACCATTCATAGAGTCTGTGTTTATCTAAATGGAACTAAATCACCCATAGTTTTCCAGGGTTTGGTGTCTGCATCTGAGCTTTGGAAAAGAGGGGACCCTTTCAAGCTGACAGTGAAATCAATTCAGATGATTCTTTTCCTCATTGAAAGGGAGCTAATGGCCTGAAGAAACCCTTTACCTTGTCTGAATGCTACATTGGTTCTAACTGCTGCCACCTGGGAGAGTCATCATCCATTACTCTTGAGAGCTGGGAGTCTGAAGCTTTGTACCATGAATACTACTCCCAAAGTCAATGTTGGCACCTTGATCCATTTGCCCTAGACATTACCATAATAATGATAAGACTTCCACAAGGGAAGCTTTTTCAAATCATAGGACCCTTGGATGGGCAATAGTGGTAGAGTAAGTCCACAGCAACTAACTTCTGGGAGAGGAACTCCATGTATGCTTTATCAGATAATTCATCTGAATTTGCCATTTTCACAGATTGAGTCTGACCCAACCCATCTATTTACATGAATTGTGCAACTACACTGTTCCTTTCTAGCTTATGATGATAATTTAGCCAAATTGGGTTGTTTTACTTTTTGTATGAAAAAAATACATTAAGAGCCAAAATGTAAAGTAATTGTTGTTTTCAATAAAGATAAATCTCCTCCAAATTTTTTCCTTTAAAAAAAAACAGTTCATACTTTTTTTTTTTGCCAAATTTCAGTGAGTCACATTACTGTCAATTACACGCCCTTATGTATTATAGCCACTAGGCAACTATCCAGGAAAACACAAGTCTGAAAATGCTTCTGTTTCAAGAAAATTAAATTCATGATTACTCCTCCTATGGGCAAGCAGAGAAGGCAGGAAGTTTCTACCTTTTATTTATTTAATTATTTTTGGCAAGAGAAAGGGATAAGACCTTGTTTATTTTTCATGGATTAAATAGTGACTCTTGATATCTTGATATCTTAATACCAAAACCCAGGTCTAAGAACTTGGTTTCTAAATGATTTTTTTTTTTTGCACTAGATACATGTTACAAAATACGGGTTTGTGTTATAAAACACAGCACCCACAATGATGAGTCATGTCAATGCCAGTGCTGGTGTCACGGGAGAGGCCCAATAGAAACAAAATAGAGAAAAAAAGATTTAGCCTTTTCTCCTGGAAACGAGTCGATAGGGGAAGCGATATCTCTTCTTTGTAGAAAGCTAGACCTTTGCAGGCAGACTGGCAGAGACCTCTATATCTATACACAACTGCTTTGGGGCTGAAGAATCCTGCTTATCCACCAGTGAGAGAAGAACAGAAGGATTTGTCATGTAGGCTCTCCATGAGGATGCTGCAATACCTAAAGTCCCCCTAGGAAGTGGAAGAAGAAGTGATCAACTGGGGGTAACTTTGGTCATTAGGAAAAGTGTGGTTTTTTTCCATTTCTTTTGGGAACAACCTTAACCTTTAATTATATTTATGAGTGATTCATATAGAAGGCACTTAATAATTAATTAATGAAAAAGTACATCTCCCTGTCTTCTTCATTTCAACTGCTAGTAAGTATAGACATTTATAAGATCAAAAGTTGCAGGGGCAGCTAGGTGGCTCAGTGAATAGAGCACTGGCCCTGGAGTCAGGAGGACCTGAGTTCAAATTTGGCCTCAGATACTTGACACACTTACTAGCCATGTGACTTTAGGCAAGTCACTTAACCCCAATTGCCCTCCAAAAAGCAAAAACAAAAAAAAAAAAGATCAAAGGTTGTGAGGCAGCTTGAAACTGTAATGGACAGGGCACTACTCAACTTAGATACCACCAAAATCAGGGTTCAAATCTTGCCATAGTCACTTGGGCAAATCATTTAACTCCTTCATGCCTCAAATTCCTAATCTGCAAGATGAAGGGATTGAACAATGGCCTCAAAGGCTCCTTCTAGCTCTAAATCTGCAATCCAATAAATTGTACCAAATAAACTTTTTTCTTTGTGGAAGAGTGCCAAGTGATTCATAGTATATTAATAATAGCTAAAATTTCAGTACTTTAAGGTTTACAAAGTGCTTTCCATATATTATCTCATTTTCTCCTTACAACAACTCTGTTAGGTAATTGCCATTATCATCCTAGTTTTATAGATAAAAAAAATTGAAGTTGAAAAAAGTTAACTCACTTGCCCAGGATTACGTCTAAAGGTAACATCCAAACTCTGGTCTTTTTAACTCCAAGGCTAGGATTCCATCTGCTTTGACACCCACGATCTATAGGATCCTAGATTTATGGCTTCCATTGATCCTGGTGATTCAGTCCAACTCCCTCATTTTATGGGTGAAGAAACTGAGGCCTAGGGAATTGTAGTAATTTGCCCATGTTCACAACTATAGTAAGGAGTAATATGCCAGGATTCTAATGTTGTTCCCTTCTTTCAACTGTGCCATGTTGCTTAAATTTGAAATTGGTCTCTATTTGGTCATTGTATTTAATGAAGAGAAAGTAACAAAATCACGGGTGCCTAACAAAGTGAATTGATGTTTATATATTGCACCACAAGAAAGCAAAGGGCTATTATCTTTTCTTTGGATGCCAATGTTGGGATATGTAGCTTTTTATTTTGAGTTCTTCTGTTCTTTGCTTCAATAGGGCAGGAAAGGGAAGGGAAGATACACTAGATTATAAATAATTCCTTTGCATAGATTGTTTGGACATTATTATGCTCATAAAACTTTATAACTGGAAGAGAGCCCCCACATGGTAAGGTCACAGAAGAGGAAACTGAGGACCGTGAGGTGAGATGACTCGATGAAGGACATAGGATCATTTGGTAGCACAACTAGCATAAGAACCCAGGACTTTTTATTCTTTTTCCAATGCCCTTTCCCCTCGCTCATGCTGTCTTAATGTTTTCCTTTAACTTACCTGGATCTTCTTGGGGGAATCAAAGCAGTTTTCCAAATCCAGACCAGTAACTGAAGGGCAGATGTTCATTCTGGGCAACATGGCCCCAAATAATTTTTCCTTTTATTGGGAATAATTTCTTCAGTGTCTGATAAATTCCAGATGTACTGAAGAACAGGATTTAAATTTTGTTCCTGTTGATGCTCCTGCATCAAGTTTGTATTGGTTTTTCCTCTGACTGTCAAGGGCCTTAAGTGATAGTCCCTTTGCTAGGCAGGACATAGAGAATAAGTGAGGAATTATTTTTCTTTTTTTTTTTTTTTGCTTTTTTTGGAGGGGTAATTGGGATTAAGTGACTTGGCCAAGGTCACACAGCCAGTAAGTGTTAAGTGTCTGAGGCCAAATTTGAACTCAGGTCCTCCTGACTCCAGGAGTCAGGACTCCAGGGCCAGTGCTCTATTCACTGAACCACCTAGTCACCCCAGGAATCATTTTTCAATAAAGATAACCCTGCTTAGGAGTTTTGGGGGTTTTTTTGTTTGTTTTGTTTTTGTTTTTTGGAGGGGAGAAGGCAAGGCAATTGGGGTTAAGTGATTGCCCAAGTTCACACAGCTAGTTAAGTGTTAAGTGTCTGAGGTTGAATTTGAACTTAGGTCCTCCTGACTCCAGGGCCAGTGCTCTATTCACTGCACTACCTAACTGCCCCCACCTCTATGAATTTTTAAAGTGCTCTTATAGTTTAAATTATGTTTATAAATGTGACAGTTAACATTGGGACACCTTTCAGACAGAAAAGCAATCCTTGATTATCATTTTCATACCATTTTATGTAGAAAATGTAAAGATTAAACTATACTTTCTTTACATGAAAATTCATTGGATCATAGATGTAAAACTAGAAGTGGTCTTAAACAGTATCTAATTGAGTTCCCCTTTAATTTTCTTTTTTATTATAATCAATCAGCAGACATGAATATTTCACTATTCAAAGAGTAAAAGAGGAATCATAAGCCTCTCATGTTTTCTTTTAAATAAATAAATATATACATTACATATATACATATGCACATACATGTATAATGTTCAACACGGTAGAAACAAAATCATCCTTTTAGTTTGGATTCTCTTTTGAACTTCTTTTTTATTTTAATCAAAATATTTTAAATACTTTATTAACTTTTTTTTATTTCTATCACTGCCCACCATTCCCCTACCCCACCACAAATTAGAAGCCATTCCTTATCTTATTTTTGTTCTTTTTTTTAATGCTTTATTAAATTCTGATTTACATCATTCATTTCTGCCAGATTTTGAGTTACAAATTTTCTCCCCATTTTTCCCCTACCCACCGCCCCAAAATAGCAGTCCCACAGGATATCCCCTCCTCCAATCTGCTCTCTCACATATTTTCTCCCATACCCCTTTCGACTTTTCCAGTGGATCTCTATACCTCAGTGCCTGTATATCTTATTTCCCAATTACATGTAAGATGGTATTAATAATGGTATATATATACATATATATATACACACACATACATATATACATATATATGTATATATTTGAATATTCGATTTTAAAACTTTCAATTCCAGATTCATTCCCTTCCTTCCTTCCTTGTCACCCACCCCCTTACTGGGAAGATAAGCAGTTCAGTATAGGTTGTACATGTGTGGCTAATGCAAAACAATAACATAGTAGATATATTGTAAAAGACTGACTATATTTCCCTCCCTCCTATCCCACCTCCCACTTGTTCTATTCTCTACTTTGATCCTGTCCCTTTTCAAAAGTGGGTGCTTCCAACTTCCCTCCCCCCCAGCCTGCCCTCCCTTCCATCATCCCCCCTCTCATCCCCTTCCCCCCCTATTCTCCTGGAGGGTGAGATACCCTATTTAGTGTGTATTTCACTCCCTCCTCAAGCCAGATTCAATGGGAATAAGGTTGACCCATTCCCCTTTGCTTTCCTATTCTTCCCCTCCATTGTAACCATTTTCCCTTGCCTCTTCTGAAAGAGATAGTTTACCCCAATCTGTCTCTCCCCATCTCCTCTCATTATATTCCTCTCACCTCTTAATTTCACCTTTTAAGTATCATCCCTTCCTGTTAAATCGGTCCTGTGCTCTCTATCTATGTATACCTGTAAACATATATACACAAATTCACATATGTATTCATATGCCCATATACCCTCATATATAGACATATATCTATATCTATATATGTATATATAGATATAGATATGTATTTCTAATCCCTTCAGCTACTGAGAAAAGTTTCATAAGTTACAATTACTGTTTTTCCATGTAGGAATGTTAATAGTTCAACTTTGATAAGTTCCTTATGATTTCTTTTCCCTGTTTACCTTCTCATGCTTCTCTTGCTTCTTGTATCTGAATGTCAAATTTTCCATTCAACTCTGGAATTTTCAGCAAGAATGCTTGAAAGTCCTCTATTCCACTGAATGACCATATTTTCCCCTGAAACATGATACTCAGTTTTGCTGGGTAGGTGACTCTTGATTTTAATCCCAACTTAATTCCAGGCCCTTCGATCCCTCAGTGTAGAAGCTGCCAGATCCTGGGTTATCCTGATTGTGTTTCCACAATATTCAAATTGTTTCTTCCTGGCTGCTTGTAATATTCTCTCCTTAACCTGGGAATTCTGGAACCTGGCTATAATATTCCTAGGAGTTGTCCTTTTGGGATCTTTTGCAGGAGGTGATCGGTAGATTCTTTCAACCTCTATTTTGCCCTCTGGTACTAAAACATCAGGGCAGTTTTCTTTGAGAACTTCCTGGAGGATGATTTCTAGGTTCTTACTTTGGTCATGGCTTTCAGGTAGTCCAATTATGTTTAAGTGATCTCTCCTGGATCTATTTTCCAGGTCAGTGGTTTTTCCCATGAGATATTCCACATTGCCTTCTATTCTTTCATTTGTTCGGATCTGTTTAACAGCATCTTGATTTCTCATAAAGTCATTAGCTTCCATTTGCTCCAATCTAATTCTGAAGCAATGATTCTCCTCAGTGAGCTTTTGAGAATCTTTTTCCATCTGGAAAATTTGGCTTTTTAAGGCATTCTTCTCCTCATTGCCTTTTCGAGCCTCCTTTGCCATTTGAGTCAG
The DNA here is from genome assembly GCF_028583685.1 of Petaurus breviceps papuanus. NCBI lineage: Eukaryota > Metazoa > Chordata > Mammalia > Diprotodontia > Petauridae > Petaurus > Petaurus breviceps. Next base: position 44,524,551 of record NW_027186296.1, read on the forward strand.
TCTGTTTTTTAGGTATTATTTTCCTCAGTCAGGCTGTTGACTCTCATTTCATAATTTTCTTGCATTGTTCTCATTTCTCTTCCCAATTTTTCCTCCACTTCTCTTATCTGCTTCTTAAGGTCCTCTATGGCCTGTAACCAGCTTGTATTTTCCTTTGAAGATTTTGGTGCAGGAGTTCTGACTTCACTGTCTTCCTCCTGTTCCATGCTTTGCTCCTTTTTGTCCCAAAATAGGAGTGTATTGTTGGAATCTTCTGTCTGCTTTGTTTCCTTTGCCTGCTCATTTTGTCACTCAATTACTTGACTTTTGGGCTTTTTGCCATAGTGGGACTCAGCCACCAGACAGGGGAGTTTTCGTCCCAAACGCTGGGGTTTTCTCAGCTGCTGGAGGTATTAGATGGGTGCCCTCTCTGAGGTCTTCACACTCTCTGGCAAGCTGGACACACACCCCAAGACCTCCACCCTGGACTGCAATCCAGATCCAAGCAGGTTAAAGCAAGAGCGATTACCCCTCAGATTGGTGCCTGGTCCCCCTACACTCTGCAGGCCAGGAGCTGAAGCTGCCATGTGGTGCTGGCTGGCTGTGCTGGTGTCTCAGCGGCTTCTCACCCTGGGGGTAAAAGCCGTGCACTCCCATTTACTGGGTCCCAAAGTCCAGACTGCACTGATCTCTCACTTTGTCCTTCACATCTATGTGTTGATCTGACAATGGCCACAGCTGCTGCTGATCTGGAGTCCCTCTGGCTGGCAGCTGGTCAGGCCCGCCCTGGGGCTAAAGCCTCAGTGTGGGGCTGGGCTCAGCTCCCAGAGCACTGCACTGGCTGATTCCTGAAGGCCTGCCGGTCTGTCCTCAGCGGGAGGTTAGCTTCTCTGTGTCATTTTGTGGGTTCTGCAGCTCCAAAGTTTGTTTAGAGTCCCCTTTTTACATGGATTGGGGAAGGTGGAAGCCAGAGCCGCAGGAAGGTTGTGCTTCTCCTCCACCATCTTGGCTCTGCCCCTCCCATTCCTTATCTTTTTAAAAAATAGCAAAATCAAGCAGAAAACTCTACCATATTGTCATTTGACTTGCTGCTCTTTGGGATTCTTGTACTTTATTAACCACCCTATCACTGAATTTCTAAGAACCTCCAGGCCATCCTACCTGCCTGGAAGCTGAACTTTCGTATTTGTGTTGCTTCCTCCAGAATATGAACAACTTGAAAATATGGAGCTGTCTCACTCTTCTGTTTGTATCCCCAGTGCTTGGCACTGAAAACATGATAAAAACACTCTTTTTCTTTTGTTCCTTAATGTCTGGAACACATATGTCTTATTCTACACCCCTAGTCTATTACCTCTCTGCCAAGAGGTGGGAGACATGCTTCACCATCAATCCTTTGAAGTCGTGAATGACGGTTGCATTGATTGGTGCTCCATCTTCATTTTCCAAATGAGGCAACAGAAGCTTGGAAAGGGCCATGTTTCATGGGGAATAAATGATGGAGGTAGGATTTAAACCCAAATTATCTCACTGCAAATAACAGTCAGTCCTGAAGGATTCATTAAGTGTCTACTTTGTGTCTGGCACTGTGTTAAGTGCTAAGGACACAAAGAAAGAGAAAAACATAGTCCCTGCCCTCAGAGAGCCCCCATTCTAATAGGGGACACAACATATGAACAACTGGACATGTTATAGACACACACGTATGTATGTATGTACACAGATAGGTATGTATATATACATAATTATGTTATATATTACATGCTATAAACACATGCATACACATATATGTGGAGAGAGATTTGTGTATGTGTGTGTGTACAGATACCCAGACTAGATAGATGAACGGTCATCTCAGAGAAAAGACACAAGAAGTAGAGGTATTGTTTAAGGGCAGCTACAGAAGGTCGAATTTGAGCTGACCCAGTGCTCTTTGCACCTTGTAGTTAATAAGATGAAGGCATGGCAAAGCGGATAGAAAAGTGACTGTGACCATGGACAAGTTATCCAAGCTTCCATTGACTCTAGACAATTCTTGAAGATTGTAAGTCACAGAAGCGTTGTTGATCTGCCTTAGTGGTGACTGGTTTTTCGGGTACCAGTGAAATCACAGGTTTCTTCCCTCCTTCTCCTCCCATAATGATGACAGTTCGTTTGGGATAAGGCAGAGAAGTAGTTCCCAAACTTTTGGGTCTTAGGACCGTTTCATACTCTTATAAATTATCGTAGGCGCCAAAAGAGCTTTCATTTATATGGGTTATATCTATCAATATTTACCATATTAGAAATTGAAACATCTTACTATTATTATGAAAATGGTTTTGACTTCATGGACTGCCTGAAAAGGTTACTGGGACCCCAAGGGGTCCACTGGCGATAATTTAGGAACAACTCAACTAAAGGATCATGTTAGCATTTATATTCAACCTTTTATCCCATTTGTTTCAGTGAATTTTTTCAGTTAACTATGACTCCTCAAAAACAGTGTGATTTCTTCATGGGATAAATTAAAAAAAAAAAAACAGAGAAAATTCAGCCCATGCCACTGAAGTCAATGAGAGGACCAGGAACAGATAGTAGTCTTCCCACCTTTAGGCCCAGTCCTCAAAGTTGTAAATTGTTCTGTTTCCCTGATTTCCATGTGATCTAGAAGAATTGGCAAATGATGGACTGTGAAACCTTGCCTCCAAGTCTATGTTACAGGGATTCTTCCCATTCCTATGAATTAAAACAATTCTCATTCTCTTTCTCTTCCTTTAGTGAATTCCTGCTTCTAAAAGAGAGTCACTTATTTTTTAATGAGTCTAAGATGTAAGGTGTCTCGATCCCACTGGGAAAAACTATAGTAGCTAGCTTTACCAAATAGCTGTTATTTGGTAAATGAGAATAAAAATAATAACTGATATTTATTTTGTACAATTTTACAAATATCATCTGATTTGATCTTCAGAAATAAGGCTGTGATATAGGTGCTACAGGCATTACTATTCTCATGGATAAGGAAACTGAGGGTACTTTAAGTGACTTTCCTAGGGTCATACAGCTAGTGTCAGAAGGGGGCTTTGAAAATCTAGGTTTTCCCCACTCCAAGTCCATTCTACCTTCTCCACTGAAAGATAGTTTAGAAAAACAGAGGCTGATGAGCAGTGTGTTAAAGTTCCAAGCTTGCAAATGAAATTTTGCAGAGATCTCACTCCACCATAGCCTCCCTTAAACTGACTTTCTATCTATACTGGGACGTTCTTCATCATGGTGGTCCCCTAAAAGAACTACAAGAATTAAGTTCTTCCTGTACTATCAGAAAAGGACAGTTAATTAATTAGTCCTCCTTGTTATTCCTTATGGAAATAAGACTTTCCCCCAGGTCCAGAGTTAGTGTGGATTCTCAGTTGGCACCTATAATAGAAGATACTTTTCTTTTCCATCCTGAGATTTTTGCAGGTGAAGTGCAGACTGCTATCACACCCACTAAAATGTATGTACCACAAATGGGGATGTGGGCAAAGCATAGTTTGGGAGTTCAGACAGCTGCTCTAATGAAGAGGCTTCTGCTCATGATTTCTTAGGCAGGTTTGTGTGTGTGTGTGTGTGTCTGTATGTGTGTCTATATATGTGCATGTGTGCATTTTGTACAGGAAAAACCAATGAGACTTGAGGTTTTTAATTCACAGTTCACTGTGCTAAAGTATACAGTCAATTTTGCAGTCAGATGTTGATGCCAATAAAAGCCCACATTTCTCTCCAATATTTTGTCAATTCTTTTTTTAATAATTATCAGGAAGAACATCTCTAATGGGCATTAAGCTCTTTTTTTTATAGATTGGTCCATAATCAGTAGCTTTTCCCACTTTAAAATGGAGTAATTTATGTGACACTTTAAAGTTTGCTTTTCTTATTCAACAGTTAAATAAACTATATCTCCTCCCCTACCTATCTATGTAGATTGCAAGAGTCTCTTATGAATCCTTTGCTGATGGTCAAAATGCTAGTCCTTTGCAAGATTGATATATATCTGGATTTGGGTTGTTTGGGGTTTTGAAGGTTTTTTTGGTGAAGTTATGTTGAGTCCTAGCACATAATCAGTCCTTTCAAAGGAATCTTCCCATAAGCATCAGCTGATTCATTAAATTTTGCAAGAGATTGGCATCAAAGACAGGGTAGAATGTGTCACACATGGCCGCCATTGCCCCATTGGCAGCACCATTGTCTACTGCAGACAGGCTGGATCTTGAATGTAGAAACTAGACCCCTGTTTCTATCACCACCACTGATTGCCTTTATGACTCAGCTACTTCCTCTCTGAAACGAAAGCAATAGTGCTTTGTATCATGCAGCTTGCTATAGAACGATGAGGAATAATACTGCTTCACTCCTCTGTAAAAGTGCTTAAAGCATCTTAGATAAAAAATTCTCTTCAAATACCCAATTATAATTCAGTGGTAAATGGCTTTTAAAAAAATAACTAACCCCTAAAGGGACCAGGCAGTCTAAATGAAAAAGCTAGTTAGGGAAGGGGAAAAAAAAGTAAGTACGTTGAAGGACATAAGAAATGATAAGGAAAATTATAGGGCCACTCAAGGATGAGCCTTTCATCTGAGCCATCCCAAGAAAAGAGGAATCTGGGACAAATCACAATGTATTTAGGGAAGGGAATGGATTTTCCCAATCTAATCTAACAAGAATATATTAAGCACCTATTCCATACAAGATACTGGAGATGTAAAGACAAATTAGTCCCAGGCCTCAAGGAAGTTATATTGACTGTGATGATATAATATGTAAAAAGAGAAGAATCATGTAGAAAACTACATAATAACTTGAAGACAGAGGGAACACTAATAGCATTTATGGAAAAGCTTTGCCATAGGAGATGGCACTTGAGTTTAGCCTTGAAGGTGGTTAGAAATTTAAAGAACAAGGATGAAATGCATTCCAGACAACACTTTGTACTTAGCAATTTGCTATGGTAGAGTCTTCCCTTCTTTAATATTTTCATGTAGGTGAAATATATGTTTAAAAAGAATTAAGTATAGTCATTGAGACAAGATGGTGGGAGATTGAGATTGGGGGGTATGGAAGAGAGCCACAGGTATGTGTGTTTTCTTGATAGAGCAGAAAGAGTAGAGAAATGGAGTTTACACCAAAGCTAAATGCCTTTGTTCACTGTAATCTGTTGCCTTGATGTAGCTTGTCTCTTCATGTCTTGTGATGGATTAAGCTGCTTGATTCCCATAGCCATGTAGCTCCCAAACAGATGATTTGCCAGACCTCTGTCTATATTTACCCCTCAAGATGACCACTGGGCCTGAGGAGCAAAATAAAAGGCTTTCAGAGTCATATGAACATTGTGCTGGTTTGCAATTCTGAGTTGCATGTTTTGCCATCTTTGAAAATGAAAAGAATCTTCTACCTCAAAAAATATTACTGGGGGGGGGAAGTAACACATAAAAACCTCATGATGTAAGTTTTGTCTTTCAATTCCTATTTGATTAGACAATTTAGATAATTTTCTGTTTTATCAATGGTTTATTCATGCCAGGTGGAATGGATTATTGAAAAAAATGCAAAAATTAGCCTTTTAAGGGCAAACGTGTGTGTGTTCTATATGACTTGAAACAATCTTCTTTGAAAGCAGCAACTGCACTACAGAACACTGAGTATGTAAATTTTGACTGTCACATCAAATGTATTTATTCAGATATGAACAGGTTTAAAGTTTCACTTAAAATAAGGAACAAAAGCATTAGCAGGTGGTGAGTTCAAATTCTTTCATTAATTCAAAACCTTGTTACTGGACATTTACTAAATACAATCAAACATATCTACTAAGTACAGTGCCTGGGACTTAGGTTTTTAATAAACACTGGTTGATTGACCGATTACAAGGCACCAGGTCAAATAATAGAAGCCCTAAATCTCAAATGTTCCCAAGAGTTGGTTTGGATGGAAAGGGAGTTCAGCTACACTTATTCATGAAAGAGACAACCAAAAATATTATCTCTACTTGCAAAAAACCAAGCATTCATTGAAAAAAATAAATTCTTTCTAGCAGCTTTCAAAAATCCAAAGATTGTATGAAATTTGTTTCTCTTCATTCAAGTTAGAACTGTCCCAAGGGTATAGAAAATCTAGACCCTCCCTGCTGGACTTGTGCTTAGACAGTCCCTGCTTCTGTGAAGATAAGCTAGAACAGTGACTCAAGCAGGAAGTGGGTGGAGAAGGAGGTGGTTAGAGAAGACCTGAGGCAGATGATCAATTCCTCATAAAGATATCAAGGCAAACTAGGGCAAGGCAATGGTGGGGAGAGCTGCCAGGCAACAACAGACCTTCCCCCTGCAACAAAGACCCCTCAAATTGCGTCTTGTCTTCTGATGTCTCTATCTCTTCACTTCCCCAGCAAGGTTAACTTTGATTGTAATTTTAAGGAGGTTTCACCAGCAAATAGATCATTGTCAGTTTCTAACTTACATAAACCTACATATCTAGATATATTTAGGGAATAGGGTGTTTTGCCCTCAGGACCTTCCCACCACTAGAGATAGCCCTATGCCCATGGCCCATATATGGAAGATACTTTTCCAGGTGACCTTAAACACTATTGCAAGGGTTTGGGCTTTGCCTAACCAGTTGGGGATTGTAACTGTAGGTTCACAGATCAACTCCCATACCAGGCTGAAAAATTATTTTCAAAGTAGTTTGTAACCAGTGGAATAGAAAACCTACTGCGTAATATCTCAGGTAGCAAAACCAGTGTCACTTGGATCATGCTTGCTGAATGAACTCTGATTATTATGAAGCGAACTCTGTTGTGGGAAACCCATGTGGCATCAAAGTCTGTCATCACTTTACTAGCAGGTGTTATGGGCATCAGATCGAAAGAGAGAAAGGTATGGGAAGGCACTGCAGATCTATTCAAATAGAGAAACAATAAGGGAAAGAACTATAGCAAAAGGTTATTCAGAGCATTTTGGTTTTTCTAAAAATGTGACAAATTTTTTAAGACAGAGATTAAAACAGATATGGTTTGCCTTAAGTGACTTAAAATGCTCACTCTTCGTTTTATGGACTCAAAGAAAATGTGACTATTGTCCAGCTACTTCTCAGGGTAGTAGAAGAAAACATAAATGAGATGAGTTTTCTGGGATAATTATTTACATTCATGTAGCACTTTTATCATTTTTAATCCTTCCTCAAAACAACTTTGAGGGGTAGACAATTTTAGAAATGTATTGACATATTTTGACTTTACATCATCTACATTTTCCAATATATCACACCCCATCCCTTCCCCAAGAACTCTCCCTGTAACAGAGTATAATCATATAATGGATACTGGCCTTACAATCTCTAAGTCTTGGATTCAAATCCTACCTCAGATACTTATTAGCTGTGAGACTGGGTAAGATGTTTACCTCTGTTTGCCTTAGTTTCCTCATCTGTGAAATGGGGGTGATACTAGCATCTACCTCCTAGAGATAATGTTTATAAAGTTCTTTACAGACCTTTACATACTACACAAATGCTAGCTAAAATGTAGGTACTCCATTACAGAGACTCATATTTTCACATATATTCCTCTTTTTCCGTTCTACTTTGTAAATGAACGTTTGGGGGTTATTAACTAAATTCGGACTTAAAAAATAAGACATGGCAAACTTAAGCTATTTTGTAATTTTACTGAGGGCCTGGTCACTGGCATCTCTCCTGGTGCCTTTGGCATTTCCTATGTATAGTTTGCTAATACCTGTTGCAGGGTGTTGGTTAGAAATGATTGCAATATATAATTTTTGTTAATTAATTTACATAATTCATATGTGTTTATCCATATAAATAAATGACTTACACCATAATTTTTTAACTGTAAACATACATATTCTTTAGTCCATAAGAACCCATCAAAAAATATCTCCTTTGCTCAGCCTCTTCCATGGTGACTCCAAGGTCAAAATGAAGTTCAATCCCTTTGTTACCTCTGACTGAAGCAAGAAATTTCAATGGCCCTTCCCACATATGGAAGAAAATTATGTCTTCTCCTGTTTCTAAGGAGCTGAGACAAAAGTACAATGTCCACTCCATACCCATTCGAAAAGATGATGACGTCCATGTTGTTCAAGGACACTAAAAAGGACAGCAAATTGGCAAGGTAGTCCGGGTTTACAGGAAGAAATATGCGATCTACACTGAGTGTGTGCAGCTGGAGAAGGCTCATGGGCATTCATCCCAGCAAGGTGGTTATCACAAGACTAAAGCTGGACAAAGATCGCAAAAAGATCCTTGAGTGAAAAGCCAAATCTTGCCAAGTAGGAGAGGAAAAGGTCAAATATAAGGAAGAATCTATTGAGAAGATGGAAGAGTAAAAATTACATGGCTGTAATTAAATTTCTAGAGTGAATATATATATTTCCTTGGTAAATATTGTTCAAGACACTGGTCTAGGTGCTGTGGAAGAATCATGGTATAAGATACACCCAGATTCATAATAGTGTGGTGATTTCATTTTCCCCTACAGAGGGCATGCTCCACTACTCTTCCAACCAGCCAGTACCACCACTGGTCCCCATATGGTGACCACCATCTCTAAGCATGGCCTCTGAGCCCTTCACCAACCTGCACCACTTGTGACAGACCCCTGGGTCCTATTTCCATTGTTCTCTTTTCCCAGGCCTACCTTTATCCCCAGACTCTCTGCTAGACTGGTTCTTCTCTTGTGGCATGCCTGGATCATTATAGAACCATTCTTTCAACTGCTGGTGAGCTTCCTTCACCCTCCTGTTTACCCACTCAAGTGTTTTTGTACCAGATGAAAAAATTTTCTAGGCCCTGTTCTAAGTTGCTCCATAAAGTATTTCTTTCAAAGGGCCAGCTGGTTGCTTTCATGAACCTTGAGTTCCCAGATGTTAATTCAAGAAAGAATAGCTTGGCCAGTTACTGGGATTGTCTCTGGGAAGTTGGAGCCATAGTTAATGACACATGTCACCTGATGACAAGTTTAATGGCCCACAAAATTCTAGCTCTCAGGATTCCAACTTGATTTTTATAGTTCCCTGAACAACTCAACAGGATATTGTAAATGTATCTCTTCCAGACCAGGTGACTAAAATGGTTGTTTAAAATTCTAAAAAAAATTACATTTGTAAGACATGGTCCAGTGATTTCTTTTTCTTTAAAGCTACTGCTGTTGCTGCTGCTGCTTCTGCAGCTGCTGCTGCTATTTGCATGCATGCAAACCTAGAAATCCAGGCTGAAGCCACCTGGAACAGAAATGAATGAATGAATGAATGAGTGAATGAATGAACTAATCATTTAATAGAATGAAAAAGAATTTATTCATCCCCTACTCTGTACCAAGCACTGTGCTAAATACTAGGTATACAACTACAAATGCAAAGATAGTCCCTGACTTAAGGAACATTTAGGGGAGTGGTATCGAGGGAGAGGTACTTGGGTCCTAAAAGTTACTTGATAGTGAGCAGATGTCAAGAGTTGCTCTCACTTATTTTATAGTCATTGTTCAGTATCTGTTGTATGAGGAGAGGGAAAAGGATGTATTTTTTAACTTTTTAAATTTTTTAAAATTTACCAAAAACTATTATATCACAAAGAAAAATGTCCAAAGACATAGCATTTGCAAACAGGTTGTCAGGCCTATTATTCCATGTGCACAGAATTTGCTAGGATACCAAGAGGAAATGTATCATTTTGTTCTTAGGCACATAAATTATGAAGACTTCCTATAGCCACGTCACAGAAAATGCCAAAGTATAAACAAATCAGAAAATATGCTTTATGAGATCCTCTCATGTGACCTGCATGGCATCAAGTATTTGTACAAGATTAACCATTATGATCCTTCATCCTCAGTAAAGAAAATTCTGAAGGAAGCAGGTTTCTGCAAGGTCCTCTCTTGCTCCCCTGTATACAGCTTTTTAAATGAGCATAGGGTGTGACTTTAAGATTTAAAATCGCACTAGCAAGCCTAAACTTGTATGGAAAAGTGGCAACTTCTTCATGCTTCTTTGGAAATAAGTGAGAAGCAATAGCAGTAACATGCCTTTCACTCCCCCCCCCCCAAAAAAGTTCCTGAATCTCCTTCCAAAAGTCCTAGTTTGCTATTTCTCTTCCCATTGATTATGGGATTAGTTGTTAATCTGTGTATGTGTATGGAAGTTGACAACTTTGAGAGCCTGCCTGAAACTGTCTTTTTTTTTCCTGAAAAAAAAAAAAAGAATAACAAAACTAGCTTGAAAGGAGAATAGTCTTTCATAGGCACCCAGAAGACTTCCTCATCAGAAACTAGCAGAAAATCTAATACTCTTTCTGTGAGGGTAAGTCCCTCAAAACAGGGCACCCTAGGACAGCCCTCTTGTTTCACCCCACAAAAAGCTTAAGTTCCCACAGGCCTTTTTGTGTTGATCCCATGAGAAAGGTTTCTCACATTCCTGCTTGTGAAATGTGTCACTTCAATTCCTGAGATAGCCTTTGTGCAAATGACCATTTGTACAGTGTTTATCAGCTGATTCAGTGACCAAGCTTGGCCCCAATGAAAAGATGAGAAAATGTCCCCCCATCCCTTCTTTGCAGAGGTGGAGGACTATGGGTATAGAACACTGAATATAATGTCAAGTTCAAGCAATGTGTTTATTAGTTTGGTTGAAATTGTAGAGATGGCCCTGGGAAGGAAACAAGGGAGGAGGCATATATTTTGTAAATGAAGGTGATAAAAACAAGTTATATAAATAAATCTTTTTTTTAAGAAGAAGCTAATTTAAGTCTTCAATGTCCTTTTCTGTGGGTGGGGTTTTAGACAACCTTTTCTGTTGACAGATTTAGTGAATAACCTTATGTTGGAAAGTTCTCTTGAGATAGATTCATACATACATAAAGGCCAATAGCATCAAAGGGAACCAGTGCTGAGGGAAAAGGGCATATCTTTAACATTTAAGGTGGGAGTAAGAGAGCTTTTACATTTGATATTTTATAGAGTTCTTTGACCAATTTTGTCTTTTTGTTTATTTGTGGTAGGCCAGCTGTCTTAGGCCTCTTGGAACCTGAACTCTCAGAGTTGGTTTCTCTGTTGAGGATGAAAATGGTTTTTTTTCCCCAGCTTTTTTCCCAGCTTTCTAGAATTGGTGAGACCTGCTTCTGAAGACATAAAGAAGTGCTATTTACTCATGGATCATGATATATGTTTACCTCCCAAGTTTATAATTTGGTGCACACACCTCAAATATGTGAACAGAATGTTTCTAGATTTATTTTTAAGTGTAAGTTGTGACACTACAGGAAAGGTATCACTCTAAGTAGTTAAGTTTAAAAAAAATGTCAAAATTGAATTGGTGAAGGGCTCACAATTGCTAAAAAACACAAAGGATTTGGGTGAGGCTAGCTTGCTGTTCTCTTTCCCTGTCCCTGGAGCTCACAGTAATTATCATTATTGTTATTATTTTACTATTTATGGAGCTTCAACATTCTCTCAGCTCAGTGGGCTCACGATCCAAATTAGACAGATGTTGAAATATCATCATGTGACTTGGGGGAGGAAAACACAGGGGATAAGTATGACAGCAGCATGTTTGTAGTATTCAGGTACTTGGTGGAGGCTAGCAATCAAAGTTCTTGTTTCAGCCTCTTTTCTGGCAAACATGTATCAACATCCCAGAACTGGCACACCATGTCAATGTGATTGACAGTTTCTAAGCAAGAAGGTTCCAGGGCTGGAAGAGTAAAAGTTACATGTCAGGACTGAGGTGTCCTGGCAGAGTTGTAAGATGCCTACGTAGTGCCTTTTCTCCAAAAACATAAAAATCCCTTGTACTTCCAAGCACCCCAGAATTAGGAGAAAAAAATTCCGGTTAAGAAAATGTCATCAGAGGGACAGCATACCAGAGGTCAGATTTTTCTTTTACTTCTCAGATGAAAATTTACCTTGTTTCAAATAAACATAGCTTGAACCCAGTAGATTATCCCACCCCCGTTTTGGAAGTCACTACTCAGGAACACATTAGTTTTGTCATCTACTACTTCACTTTGTTGAATATATTATTGTTTAGAAAAAAAGTACAGAAAGTCACTGTGGTGTTAGAATTATGTATGGCATGTGGTTTCTAAGAGGGAATCATGACATGACTTACAGAATTACAGGCAAATTTAATTTGGCATCCATATCTCTTTCTGAGATTACCAGCACTATGACATGCCTTTTCTGACTGCCAAATGCACCTGTGATTAAAGAACACAGAGTGGGATCAGGATTGAGAAACCTTCCTCAAGTAGCTAATAATTCATTTGGAGTTCCAGCTTGCTAAATGACAGTTTAGGTATTTGAATCTCCTGGCACTGTTTGCCCATTCTTCACATTTTTTATATAAAGATGGCATAAAGTGTGAATGCCCCTCTCCTCCAAATGGTTAGAATTGATAGGATGTTTCACACTTCCATAGTGTTGATTATTATAGTAAACAGAATGAGGATACTGGTTAATTTTTTAAGCACCCTGGTTTTTTTATGATGTGTAATGTCAAAATGGTTCTTCTTTGCAAAAAAGAGGCTATTTTTCATTGTGGAGACCCAAATTTCATGATCCAGTTTCTATTTACAATCATAGTGCATCATGGCATAGTTGCAACCCTGTGTGTTGTGTGATTATGTTGGTCTGTGTATTTGCCTCTTCCTAAAATAACTTTAAAACTAAAGGAATGAACACTACAGATAAAATATCCCACTGTTCAGTATTACCCTAGAGAGTAAACTATACTTTGCCACCACCAAAAATATAATCAGGGATATTCATACATTTGGAAGATGCCCATGTCTTACCAAATTGTCCACTAATTGTACCACTTTTTGGGTGGCATCATTGTTTTCATTAGTGAGACAAATGTGACCTCACCATGCTTTGCAAATGTGTCTTTCTTTTTTCTCTTTTACTCTTTCATTGGTACCTCATGTTGATATATATTGACCAATCAAAGCAAACAGGATGTTTTCCCCTTTGGCCTGTGTTCTTTGTCTATCACCAATCTAGGCAATTGTACCAGGTGCATTCAGTCCCTCGTGTGGGTGTTGGATAAACCTGGACCTTGATGGCCTCACATCTTTCCACTGGCACCACCACACCCAACTTTGCTATGTTTAATTCTGGTCTCTTTTTTTTTTTCCCTTCTCACCTGATCATTGTTCCTGACAGGGAAAAAAAAATTGTATTGGTATTGAGTCCATTGATTTTGAAATCAAGCTGAAATTCTGTGAATTCAATACCATGTGATTTCATAGTCTTAGTTGGGAGGATTATTCATTGTGTTCATCTGAATAATAAGTATATCCCGCATCCGGATGTCTTTCAACATTCAATAAATATTTTGTTGAACACCTACTATGTATAGGACAATATACTCTTCGACCCTTCTCCCTACTACTGATCCCTAGAGATATTCTTCTCCTCCTCGAGGCTGTTTCTATGAAGAGAAAGGTTTGCCAAGTCAGTCACTCAACCTGATGGTTATAGCTTTGAAACTTTGTTTTGTTTTCCCTACAATCTCACCCTTCATTCAAGTTGGTTTGCTCAATTCATTTGACTGAAACACTTGGCAACAGACTTTTCAACTCAGGCAGATAATTAATCAGACTCTGACTGTACCTTCTGAAGTTCTCGTTGAAATATGAAGGGGATGGTTTCCAAGGACCAAGAAGCCTGGTAGGTCTCCTCTTTGTCTCTTAGAGTCAAGAGTCAGTGTCTCCTATGAAGGGAAATCCATGAATCCCTCCCTCTTCTAGCTCCAGTGACCAAGATTTTATCAGATATCTTCTGAAGTTATGTATTAGTTGCTTCACCATGTTTCTTGTAATGGTGTTAGAACACTTTGAAAGTAAGGTTGGAGAATGTGAAACTAAGCTAAAAGCTTCTTGGGAAAATGACCACAGATTATTCTATTTTTAAGTAACCTAAGGAAGCTATTTGATTGACAGTTTATTACTAGAATTTCATAAGATAATGGATTTAGAGCTGGAAAGGACCCTAAAGCACAACTGGTTTAATTTCTCATTTTAAAGATGAGAAATCCAAGGCCCAGAGAAATTAAATGACTTGCCCAGGGTTATACCACTTACCTTTGACAGTGGTAGAATTTGAACTCAACTCTCTTGACTTCTAAGTTTTAAAAATTTAATCTAACTTTTAGATTTAACAAAAATCTACCATTGCTCTTCCCACTGTATCACAATGCTTCCTTTCTCTTCCTAGGTCATGAACTCTCCCTATAACTCATCTTGCACTAGGCTGTAACCCATCCGTCCCATTTTGTCCAAAGAGTATGACAGCCCAAACCATGGTATACCCTGATCACAGAATCCAATACATCAAGAAAATCACCTGCATTCATGCAGTGCTTTTGAATTTCCATCTTCCTTCCCAATCTTTAATTAGACCTCTTTGCCACCCTATGAGACTGGTCATTATCATCAGGTGAGGAAACTGAGTCCCACAGAAGCTATGCAGCTTACCTAAGCACATGCAGCCAGACTGGCTGAGCAGGGATTCATTCACCTTTCGAGTTCCTGACGCCTACATTCTGTGTGCAATCTGCCAGGTCACCTTGCTTCTTGGCTAGTAGAGCAGACAAATAAACAAATGATCATTAAAAGGTTTCAGTACTGAGGAGCAATGAGTTCTTTTTAAAAATGGGGGGGGGGGAAGGCATAAAGACTGTAAGACTAGGGGCAAAAGGAACAAATGTGGTGTTTGCTTCCCTTCCTTGTAACTATTCCAAAGATTTATTACATTATTCTTCTAAGTAAGTTGAAAAGAACTAATTGTAATATAGATTCAACAAGAAGGGTGGTAGAGTGGAAGAGACGAGTCTTATTGTCCCTCCAAAGCTCTCTTGCAACTCCTTTGTAAGGGACCTGAATGCAGCTATAAATGTATATGTCGTTTCTCCAATTAGGCTATAAACTCCTCAAGGGGAGGGGCTGTTTCTCTTTTGGTTTTGTATTCACAATGCCTTATATGTAGTAAGTGCTTGATAAAAACCCCTCACTGGTTGATCAACTGAACATAATTATGTATAGTATAAGAATGAAAAAAATCCAATAGGAAATAGCATAGCTATTAATCCTTTGCCAGCATAATAGAAGCACTTTCCTACACATTTACCGCAGCCCTCAGTTTGGTTCAAAATCAACAACATAAACTGAAACCTTTCTCTATTCCCATTTTATCAAAATGTAGTGAGCAACAGACTTAGTATGGCCAAATGTCAAGAGAGGTATAGCAAAAACCTGGTGGGTGGTGTTACATACAAAGCCACTGGGCTGGCACACTGAAGCCTGTGTTTATGGAAAGGACTGCAAAGGTGCCCAATGTTCCCTTAATTATGGGCATCATCCAGCTGGTTTGTTAGTAAGTAATTATTGATAAGGGCACAACTATGTAATTGAACATGATTACACAGACAGTTCATTTGCCCATGCTTCAGTGAAGGGTGATTCCAAAATGTTTTCCTCTCTAAAGTGGACAATCAGCTTGGACTCTTTGAGCTTGAATAACAGTCTAGTTATTCAGCATCATAGTTCCCAAGTCTGTACAAGTGGTCTTTGTCTTCCATCTCCTTTATGTTTCCTAATAAATAAGGGCTTAATTGGGAGATACACTGCATACACAAAGCAGTATTTGGCTTGGAGTCCCTCTACCCTGACAAGTTTCTGTGAAATGTTCTTACCTCCGAAGCAGGCTAAGTTGAGGGATTTAAAAGGAATTTTATTCAATTGGCAACATATTTAAAGTGATTTTTTAATCCCCAAATGGACTATGTTTAAAAAAAAAACAATCACTCGCTCATGTTATTATAGTAACTTGATGGAGAGGTTAGGTAAACTGAAATTCTCTAAGTCTCTTTGGTTACTAATAAGTCTCTGAAAAGCCATAACAGGGTTCTGTCCAAGTTGCATCAGACTGGCCTGAACCTTTCCTCCTCTGCTTATTTTCTTTCCATTCTCAAATAGCCAGTAAATGACTTCACACCTTTTTGTTTAGTTGCTAAAAGCAACACAATAACTTCCCTCAGGGTTGCTTCTGTGGACTCCAAAAATAAAATGGGCTCATCTTCATGCTGAGCATTTAAAGGCTCTTAAGGGATCCTAATAAAAAAAAAAACTGGAGTAAGGGGAAGGAAAGAAATAGGAGAAAGGCTAGAAGGCATCATTAAGGAAGGTCAGGCAATTAAGGAGGGTCAGATATTGCCCTAGCATGATAAGCCATCCCTGTCAGAGAGGAGGAGGAGGGAAGAAAAAAGGAGAAAAAGTAAAAGGGCCTAATCCAACCCTCTGAAAGCTCTGGACTTTTATTTTTCATCCATCCAGAAATATAATGAAAACCCAATGAAAAATTAAATACCCCCACCCTCAAAAGACTTATATGCTTTCTCTCCCAAGGCATTTGCAACCCTCTTAGGAATTTTTAGCTCCCTAGATTTGAAATTGTAGGTTTTGAAATTTTGAAAGTGATTTTTCAAATCACTGCTTTAAGCCCTGTAGCCAAAAGGCTTCAAAATTCTATATGTATTGGGGCAGGCTGGGTGGCAAAGTGAATAGAGCACTGGCCCTGGAGTCAGGAGGACCTGCGTTCAAATGTGACCTCAGACACTTAACACAAAACTAGCCCTGTGACCTTGGGCAAGTCACTTAATCCCAGTTGCCCTATCTTCCCCCTCCAAAAAGCAAAAAAAAAATTTAATTCTGTGTGCATTTTTGTTTTTGAAATTCAAAGTTTTCTAGGCATGTCATTTTTAAAATCTGAGCAGAGAGCCAACATGTGATAATAATAACAATCATCATCACAGAATTTATATAACACATTAAGCACTTTTATATAAGCAAAGCACTTTTACTTATGTTATTTCATCTGATCCTCACAAGAACGTTGTGAGGGAGTTACTATTATTATTCTAAGACTAAGTGACTTACCCAGAGGTCACACAGCTAGTATGAGGCCACATCTGAACTCAAGTTTTCTGATTCCAAGTTCAACAGCCTATCCACTGAAAGGCCACATTGGGGTCATGCCATCATAGGATCTTAGATTAAGGCTTAGAATGGGGTTTAGAGGACATCTAACTCCATTCCCAATTCATACTGATGAGGAAACTGAGGCCCAGAGATGTTAAGTGAATTCCAAGGAAATAGAGGTAGTAAGTGACAGCCAGGATTTCAACCCAGGTTGTCCAACTACAAATCCAGTGGTCTTGTCACTACATCACTTTGAATAAAGGTATCAGGCTTCTGCTTAATTATTCCCAGAGCCAGGGAGGGGGTAAGTATTTGTGCATCATTTGATTTAATTTGTGCATAGTGTCAATTGTAAAATATCCTTCTATTAAACAGAAATCTGTTTCCCTGCAATGCCTATCTGTTGTTCCTAGTGCTACCCTCTGGGAGCTACAGAAAATAAATTTAATCTCTATTTCAGATGGCAAAACTTCAAACAGTTAAAAAACAGTACTCCCAACCCTCTTTTTTTCTCTTTAAATTGAACATCAGTTTCTTCCATTGTTCCTCATATGACTTGTTTTCTAGACCTATCACCATCCTGGGTACCCTCTCTGGACACACTCCATTGCTTCAACATCACTCTTCAAATGTGGCATTGGCAGCAAAACACAGTACTACAAATATGGTCTGACCACAGGTGGAGTATAGTGGGATTAATACTTCTTTTAATGTAGACTTCTTATTTCCATTAATGTAGCCTAAGACTGCATTAGGTTCTTATTGCTGTTGTATGTGTGAAGTGACAAATAGACAAACAGAGAGACAGGTTTGGGTGAATAAAGAGAAGGTAGATAATAGTGATATAGAAGATAGGTAGATAGATAGATAGATAGATAGATAGATAGATAGATAGATAGATAGATAGATAGATAGA
>NW_027186296.1:44542456-44542714 GCF_028583685.1 Petaurus breviceps papuanus
AGATAGATAGATAGATAGATAGATAGATAGATAGATAGATAGATAGACAGATAGACAGACAGACGGACGGACGGACGGACAGACAGACAGACAGACAGACAGACAGACAGACAGACAGACAGACAGATAGATAGATAGATAGATAGATAGATAGATAGATAGACAGACGGACAGACGGACAGATAGACGGATGGATAGACAGATGGATGGATGGATGGATGGATGGATGGATGGATGGATGGATGGATGGATGGATGG
>NW_027186296.1:44542724-44676981 GCF_028583685.1 Petaurus breviceps papuanus
TGGATGGATGGATGGATGGATGGATGGATGGATGGATGGATGGATGGGTGGATCAGTAACACTGTTAACTAATGTTGATCTTGTTGAAGGTACTTTTTTTGCACTGTCTAGAAGATGTTTTTAATTACTAGTGTAGAAAATACAAATATCCTAGAAACCAATTTTATGTGTAAACAGAGTGCTTAAATTAAAATAATTATTTTTTGTTCATTAAGGTAAATGTCAGTAGGACTTCTCTTTGAACTTAAAAAAATAACCTAAATTATTATATGTGCTTAAAGGCTGCAGAACTTTATTGCTTTAAGACAAGTCTGTGGTGAAAGCTTTTCATTAAATCATAGAATCAGATTTTTCAAGTTGGAAGATGACTTAAAGAAATCTTATGATTCAACTCAATTTCTTTATTTTTAAAATGGGGGAGTTGGACTATATGACATCTGAGGTCCCTTCTAGCTCTAAATCTATGATCCTATAACCCTTCTCCTATCCCGTCCCCCATCATTATAAGGGTCTTTCATTATACTTCAGGATTCCAAGGAAGAGGAGCACAAATCACACTTAATTATATTTTATTGATTTTTAAGAAAAGAATACCTCTTCCAGAGAAGAAGTGTTGTAGAATTTCAATTCTGCTACTGTCACTCTTATCATTATTACCTTTTAATCTAAGAAAAAAAAATATCTCTTCATCTTCTAAACATTCTCCATATTTATCATTACCTAATTCCAGCCCACCGCCACAACATTTACAGGATGATAAGCCTTGCAAGGCAGAGTGTTGAGTGATATTACCAAATTCACAAAGGTCAGTGTTAGCACAGTTAAGAATGTAACTACAATGGACATGAATCCCATGGTCCTCCTCCCTTCCTGAGAATGGTAGCTAGAAATTGCTTATGCAACCAGATGACAACTCATCTATATTTAGCAGTAAAAGTAGTGGAAAGGATCTGTCCAACTGATTTTTTTTTTTGGCCATTTCAATGTTCAGTCTTTCACAGACAAGTCTCTTGAAAGGAGACAGCAGCTCTGACACAACTTGAGTGGAGGGGAATTTTTCTGTGTCTCATGGGGTCTGAGCCATTGAAAGTTCATTCTAAGAAATTACATGTATATCCATTATAAACGGAATATTTTGCATGCTTATCCCTACTTGACACACTGGAGAATGAAAACGCACTGATACTGTTTGATGTCTGTGAAATCATTAGAATCCTATTCTTTTCAGAATAACAAAGGCAAACAGGCATGAGAGGTTTAAGGGAGAAATGGACTATTACCTAATTGTGTGCCTTTAATTGATATGTATGGGGCTTGGTTTTTATTTCTTTTCACTGTGGCATAGAAAAAAAAAACTAGAGATTAAAGTTTGAAAGCAAAGATAAAATTGCTTTGCGGAGGGGGGGGGGGATTGCATTTGAATTACTCAGAGAGTTCTTTTGACCAAAGGAAGCTCAGTCATCACTTGTGCTTAATGTGACTCATCTGAGTACGGGACATAGTTTAAGCTCCCTATGTCAGGACTAAATCATATAACAGTATATTGCCCATGACTTTGACCCTCTTCGATATCGGCCAGCCAGAGAGAATTTATCTACTAATGAAGAGACTAAGCAATTAAGAAGAACCACAAAGAAAGTGAGGTGGAGACAATTAAGGCAAAATGTAAATTGGCAAGGGAGTAAAATAGCACCAGCTCTTTCCCAAATATTGAAATTACAGAACAATAATAGCATTACTCCCCTTCCCCTCCTCCCCATTCACTTACATATTTTGTCATGGCTACCTTCACAACATCTCTTGTTTACATTCCCTTCTCTTCGCTCACACAGCCTTTTAGAGCAGCCATAAGAACCTTGTTCAGGTTCGTAATCCATTTTGCCTGAAATATCACAATAGCTCTCTAACTGGATTTTCTTCCCCAAGTCTCTCCCCCCTCCAAGTCTTCTTCCACTCAGGTCCCCATGTAGTTTTTCTAATGCAAGGGTATCACATCACTCCCTTGCTCAATAAACTCCAGTGGTTCCCACTTACTGCCAGCATCAAATATAAAATCCTCTGTTTGGCATTTGATATTCATTAGTTGGTCCCTTCCTCCACACACTGTACAAGCCCCTCCACTGACCTGCTCCCACTCCTGTCAATGCCTCTGCTTTGCTCTCCCCTTGCTCTTATGGCTATACTTCTTGGTTTTAAGACTCAGCTCAAATGCCACCTTCTGCAGGAGGCCTTTCTCTATTTATTCAATGCTTGGCACAATAATACCTGGCATATAGTAGGTGCTTAATAAATGTTTGTTGATTGATTAATAAGTACTTAGTAAATGCTTGTTGACTGACTGATATGTCATATGTGGTATTCTTTGGATGTCAAGATCAAAAGAAATATTCTCTATGAAACAGTTAAAGAATATAGCTATTTCCTTAATTGAACAAAAGAAGTAGCTTGCTCGAGTCACTGCCCAATCCTCAGTCTTTTTATGATCCACATTTATATTCGATACAGAAGTCTAGGTTTTAAAATTTCATATTTGAGATCCACAAACCTTTAAATGTGATGGGTTACTGTCTTATTTTTATTTCTTTTGTTAAGCTAAGGGGCAAAGGAGTTTTTGGCTTTTTTTTAATCCAATTTTGTAGTGTTTTTTTTTTTTCTTTTTTCTGAGGTGGGGTGGGGGGAGTGTAAATTGCCTTATTGCAGAAGTTTACAAGTGATTCCTCTTAAGCCATTTTTTTGTCTCTCATTCTCTCTGTGTTCTGAAAGTTTCAGCTACATTCCCACAGCTAAAGTGATTGGTTTATTCTACCAGTGCCCCAAGAGCCAAAATAAAGTAGGCCCATTATTGGCTCAGTTCCCTCTTTTTAGAAATATTCCTTCTGACAGTTTGAAATGAACTAAAAGTATTCGTGTCTGCTGCATTCTATAACTGGTTCCAGCACCATCAATAAACTCCTCTGGCCTTCAGTGATTCCAGTATAAGCCCCAAACTGGTCGAACATAAGTAGAACAAATATTTTATTGCACATCTAGCATTTTTAAATAGGATGGTGGCAGTTCCTTCCCCTCTCAAAATCTTTCTTCTTAAGATGGTAAAAATCTAAGTCTAAGAAATGTTCTTCCTCCATTCAGTGTCAGATTTCTTTAGAAGGCTGGTGGCTGGGCATTTCAAGAAAAAGTTGCTTTCCCTTCGTTTAGCCCACCAGGGTTAAGATTTCCTTTTAAGTTCTTTTCTTCTTCTTCAACACTGGGTCAGAGTAAAAGCAGAGGGAATGTGTACTCTCCTGCACAGGAACATGGCAGGGGGTAGCAAAGGCATTGTAGGAGTCACTCTCTCTGAAGTCAAGCCTGAAAGAGTAAACTTAAGAAGAAGAATGAAGATTTCCATGACAACTGGAACCAAGCTATCCCTGGGAGGTCTAGGAACTAGCAATGATCCTTCCTTTTTGCCCTTATCATTGGATAGTATTTTCAGATCTCCATGAAACATGGTTCTTGCCCTTAAGGTGCTTAATCCAGAGAAAATATTAATCCTGTTTACAAAGAATTTAGTTTTAAGACAGTTTTTTTTAGTGGTTTGACATGAGAAAGTAGGGGAAAAAAAGCTAGACTTGGGGTCAGAAAAATAAAAGATCATAGCTGCAAGGGATCTTACAGGTGATCTGATCCAACACCTGTAATTTACACATGAGAAAATTAAGGCTAAGAAAAGAGGAGTAATTTGCCCAAATGTCACACAGGAAGTAATTAGCAGAGGAAACTTTTGAACCCAGGTCCTTGCACTCCAAATCCTATCAAAGTACTGTAACTCTCCAAAGAAGTGGTCATATTTTTAAAGTGACATCTAAGTGCCTAGGGAATTTTGGTCCTCCTTCATGCCCTACCCCCAATTAGCCTGGAAGACATAGAGAAGAGATAGAAAAAACATCTCATGCTTAATATTTGGGACTGGGATATGAGATCTGGCAACATGAGGAATGTTAAACTATTCTGCAGTACAAGACCTGTGGCTACCATTCTTTAGCTGTGTGACTACCGACAAGCCACTTGGTCTCTGAGCCTCAGTTTTCTTCTCAGCAAAAGGAAAAATAAAAATATTTGTGATTATATATCTTATAATAGCACTACCTAAATCTGGAAGAACTCTATGAATCTGAGCTATTATCCTTACTGAAAAGAATAAAGATTCCTCTTTCTGTGATAACCATAGCATACTTACCAACTTGCCTTTTTAAATGCCCCTAAAACAAAATGACATCTGAACATTAAAAAACAAAACAAAACCTGAATCTGAAATCCAAACCTATGGGAACTACTTTTTCTCATTCAAAGAAAGGTAGACCTGTTCTGCCTGATCAGATTCATACTATTTTCCTTACAGTAAAGAACTGAAAATAAAATTTAGAACTCACTTTGCCTGGCACTTTTATCCTAAGCATGTTTCTGTTTCAAAGGAAATTGAGGTTTGGGATTCATTTAGGGTAAGAGCTACTCCTTGCCCAGGAAGACTGGAATTCTTTCAGGGAAGCCTTCTACCCTCATTTCTTTCCCCTTTTGTCTGTCTACTTTATTCCATTCTGTTGCCAGCAAATGTAGTTTAACTCAAAAAGGGTTGAGTGAAGTTTTACTCTAAGAATAAATTTTGCGAAGGTCTCAAACGCGAAAAGAAATGCTTTTTTTAATGGTTCTATCTTCCTGTGACTTAATTACTACCAACCCATTAATTGCAGCCATTATGCTCAAAAGAAGCTTAAGGAAAGCTACCTGTTCTATCTCCCTGGCATTCCTGGAGAAAAAAAAAGGAAAAAAAACCTACCGAACAACCAATCCACATTTTCCTAATCAACTCCAGTCGGGCCCAAACTCATTGCTCAGCAGTGTGCCACTGTAACCTTTCCACTAAAAATAAGTCAGAATTATCACAATGTTCCCTAACTTGTGTGTTAGGGAAAGGAATTTGGAGAAGAGTATCGCTATTACCTAACAGTCATCCTTAAATTGCAATTTTAGAGTCATGGTCATCAGCGTCACTGCAGCCTTCCCTGAGGCGTCACTCAGTGTTCCGCAAAGTCACAGAGGTAGAGAGATGTGGGACTGGGTGACAGAAACTATTCAAGAGAAGCAGAGTGCCATGCAGTACATTGTGTGTTTCATTAACCTACTTGTCGAGTAGGAGGCAAATGGTGTCTGAAAGGTTCTGGACTTGTTAACCAAAATGTTAATCGCTTAGAAACAGTGAGAAGTTAGTTAGTGAGATGTTTATCAAGTACCACGAACAAGAGTTGACTTTCCCTGTAACATCTTTCTGGAATCAAAGCCAAAATCATGTCTATGCTTTTCAGCTAGAGCCTGAAAAAATTATCATATCAGAATTAGAGATGAAAGCAATGTGGAAGATGGAAGGAAAATGCTCTGAATTTGCCAGAACTGTGAAAAAAAAAACCCTGAGCATCTATAATTGCACTAAGCAGAGGGTACCATAATTTCTAAATGGATGTATAAATATGTACCAATATTTCTCATTTTCTGGAATGACCTTAGAATAGTGAATGAACTCAATTTCATGTACTCTCAGACTAAAGGAGGAAGGGTGTATGTGTGTATGTGTGTGTGTGTATGTTTGTACATGTGTGGGTGTGTGCAGGCAAATGCATACATATATGTATGTAACAAGAATGGGATGGAACATATCCCTTCTATTGTCAAGGTCAAAGTCTTTATTTTTGGTTAAGTTATATGTGTATGTAATTTTAATATATATATATATATATTCCTTACTTCAGATTGGTATAGTAATAACTAACATTTTATAGCACATTAAGGTTTGCAAAACATTTTGCATGTTTACTGATTTGACCTTCATAACACTCCTCTGAGGTGGATACTTACAGTTACTAGTATCCCCACTTTATATATGAGGAAACTCAGGCTTTGAGAAATGAAATGGCTTGCCCATAATCATGCGATTAATAAGTACAGGAGTTGGGATGCAAAAACATGTCTGTCCTGGTTCTTTCCACTATACCTTGGTATGATTTAGTTCATAGTTTGTAATCATTTAACAGAATTTGGCTAAACTTTGCAGTGAAAAGGGAACTGTTTCCACTATTTATGTCCATTGAAAGAAAAAAAAAACCTGTTTTTAAATTGGTAAAATAATGCTTAGAAACTTTGTATTTTCTATGAGTTAGATTCTAACTTCTTTGTAAAAAGGTGGAGTTGTTATTTAATAAAGCTCAAAATGGTTTTATAGGATGGAGTACAAAAGGAAGGCACCACTTGCTAGACTAGAGTTAGGTATCTGATTTTAATATCATTTTCTCTTGCTTATGCAGCAGTCTCAGGCAGCTTTCACATTTTTCAGCATTCCCTTCTTGCAAATGGGCACAATGATAGAAAATCAAATTTGAAGGTTTGGTCTACCAATATTTTCTTCATTGTTGACCAATCCCCAGCTTTCTTCAGCTTAGGTGATTAAAACCCTTCTAAGTCACTAGAGTGAGCCACATGCCTTTATTGACTCCATTTTCTAAAGCTTGTAGGTTCTATCAGAATTCAGTTCAATTCAACAAATGTCCATTAAGCAATACTATATGCAAAATACTATGTTTGACACTGAATATGACATACATGAAACATGGTCCTTTCCTTCGTGGACTTTACTTTCTAATAGAGAATGTTAAGTGTGCAGAAAATTATAAAATAAGTTCATGACTGACAGTTGCAAAAAGTTATGAGCCTTGGGAAGAAGGAGGGAGTACTTACAACTATGGAGGGAAAGGGAAAACTTCATGGAGAAAGTATTATCTAAAGTAGCCATTAAAGAATGACTCTTAGACTCAGACTTAGAGCTGGTTCTGAGGTTCTCAGATCATGAATCCAACCTTCTCATTTTACACATGAGCAAAAGGAAGATTTCAGCTTATAAAAATTGAGATGTTCAAGTTGGTAGTGCATGGAGATGTTACAGTATTTACAAAAGTTATATGCCATATTATCAAGTTCTTTTCTCTAATTCAGAGATTCTCAACTTATTATCCATGATCTTTAAAAAAAATTATTAAATCAATTTCATCTTATCTTCAGTTCCCAATTCTTTCTCTCTCCTCTTTCCCACCCATTGAGAAGGTTAGAAAAATAAAACCTATTACAAATATGTACAGTAATGCAAAACAAATTCCCACAGTAGCCATATATTTTTAAAACAATAAAAATAAAGAAATAGAAGAAAATATGTTTCAATCTGTACTCTGAGAGCATTGGTCCTCCATCTGGAGTTGGGCAGCCATGTTTCATCATCAGTCTTTTAGAACTGTGGTTGGTCAGTGTTTGAATCAAAGTTACTAGGTCATTCGAAGTTGATTATCTTTACAATATTGCTGTAATTATATAAATTGTCCTGTTGGTTCTGCTTACTTCATTGTGCATCAGTTCATATAAGTCTTCCCAGGTTTTTCTGAAACCATTCCCTTCATCATTATAGCACAATGATATTCCATCAAATATTCCATCACATTTATATACCATAACTTGTTCAGCCATTTCCCAAATGATGGGCATCCCCTCAATTTCCAATTCTTTGCCACCACAAAAACAGATACTATAAGTATTTTTCTACATATGGGTCCTTTTCCTCTTTCTTTGATTTCTTTGGGGTAGCAGTCCCATGAGCTTTTGATAGAGAGAATGAGAGAAAGAGAGAGAGAGAGAGAGAGAGAGAGAGAGAGATTGATAACTACATTTCAATATAATTGATTTCCTTTGCAATCTTATGTATTTTCTTTTACACTGTTAAGAAACGTTATTCTGTGAAAAGGCTCATAGACTTTTCCAGTTCACCAAAGGGGTCCATATCACCAAAAAAAAAACTATCAAACACCCCTGCTTAGTTAGCATGCTTTGCCTCCTCAAATTACCTTGAATTTACTTCTTTGTGTGCGTATATTATTCTGTTCCTATCCTCAAACACTATAGTATGTGAACTGTCTAATTTTTATCTTTTTGTCCCCAGGGATTAGCACAATACCTGGAATCTAGGAAATACTTAATCTATGTTTGTTTAATTACTGAATTGTGAAGACAGTTACTTGAAAAGTTTCATACAACAGAAAATAGTTTGAATAAAGTGGCTCATCCACCTTAATTTAGAATGCCATCACTGTTCAAATGAGTACCTTGTTTCCCCTCTTTCCCCTTCTCTTCAATTTAGTTAAAAATAGAGATTTTGATTATTCTTTTTATAATTATTCTTATTTCATCAATATGAAGAACTCTCAGTATAGAAACATATTCTTTCCATTAAAGTAGGCAACTATTCGTGGATGGAATGCATTTCCATGCTGGGAATCTTGAGAGGTTAAATGACTTTCCCACAGTCACACAGCTAGTATATGTCAGAAGCAGGGTTAGAATCTAAGGTCTTCCTAACACAGAAACCAGCTCATTATTCCACAGTGCTTCTCTCTGATTATTTTATTCTGGTCCATACTTGGATCATTTACAGTGCTGCTATTGCAGTGTTTATGAGGCATTGCCTTGGAATAGTCTTGTCCTAATTCCATTCCTTGAAGTTATCAAGAGCAGAGATAGTAATAGTTTGGTTAATGAAAATCCACAGATAATCCCCAAAATATTATCTGGGTTTTGGACAATAACAAATGACCCTTTACTGAAGCTGGTATTAAATAGTATGTGGATTTTCTAGAATAAAAGAAAAAGGTGGGGGGGGGGCGGGGAATGACCTAAATAATTTACAAGCCAGTTAATCAACCTCAGCATAAGTATAACCAGAACATATAGCATATCATGCCTATTTTCTTAGTTTGCAGGCACATAATATCCTCCACGCTTGTTGGTGTCTAAGTTTTACAAATTGGTTCCAGAAGTTCACTAATTTGCATGGAATATTTTATTAACGACTTTGTTACAAGTACTCTGTTTAGTGAACATGCAGGTGGTAAAAATGAATTAAGCCAACCCGTGTGAATAAATTATTACCTGCAAAATTTGCTCTGCTGAAATAAACTTGGCCCTTTAAAAAATGGTAGATGTGTTCTCCCTACCTGTGCAATAGTTACCTTATGTTTATATGCAATATTTAGATTTTGCACATTCAGAGGAAAAGTAACTGAAAAAATATAGAGGGAAAATCCAAATAGCCCAGTGAATTTGACTTCCATGGCCCTGTCTTTGGGAACTAGCTGATAACCAATGAATGAGAGTTTCAAAGGCCTCTGCTCCCAGGTAACCACAGCCACCTTTGAATAGTTCATTATTCAGGTTCAGCAGAAACAGACATTCCCTCCAACCCACATAAGCAGTTTCACGATTTGAAATATATGTTTGGAGTGGGAGGAAGGCCGATGCTGTGCAGTCTGTATTGGCCATCCCCTGGCACACACCAACATGCCTGTTTTTTGACAGGTTATGTTTTCCCCTGTAGCAAAAGCTTTGTTCTTCCCTCACCATACTGTTTGAGAATCACGAATATTTTCTCTCCTTGTCATTGAACAACAGTAGCAACAGAATAGTAAGTGGAACCAGAAGCCAGAGACATCTTCAATAATATTTGCTATGAAATGACCATGCCACCTCAAAGATGACATTTTCCTTTAGGAAAATGAAGTTAAATGAGATATAAGTTGGTATAATGGAGGAATCCAGGTTAGATAGCTAGTAGGCCTATGTAGAAACATGGAACTTTAGAAGAGAAAGGTACCTTAGAAATACAGCAGGGTAAAGTAGAAAGAATCAAAAGGCTTGGGTTCAAATCCTGGTTCCATCACATACCTTGGTGGCCTTGGGCAAATTTCTTAACTCTTTTGGGTCTCAGTTTCCTCATCTGTAAAATGAAAGAGTTGGTAACTCCACTAAAGTTCTAAATCTGTGATCTCATGAAAAAATCCAGACAACTCTGTAATTTTTCTAAGGCCTTTAGATGTAAAAGGACTTGTCAAAATCACACAGATATGGGCGGCTAGGTGGTGCAGTGTCCCTGGAGTCAGGAAGACCTGAGTTCAAATCTGACCTCAGACACTCAACAAAAACTAGCTGTGTGACCTTGGGCAAGTCACTTAACCCAAATGATCCTTCAAAAGGCAAAAAAAAAAAAAGATCACACAGATATTTAATGACAGAGCTGGATTTGAAATCCAAGTGTCCTGACTCCCATTCTGTGCCTCTGTCCATTAGGCCACACTGCCTCATGAAAATATTTTTACTCCTTCAGATGCCTCAAGGCTGTTGCAAAATAGTCATCTTCTTGGTGTATATACAAACACACATATGTTGTCTCTTTAGATAGAACATATGCCCTTTGAGGGCAGGGACTCTTTGATAATTGCCTGTGTATCCCCAGGGCCTACCAAAGGACCATAGTGCTAAATGAATGCTTGTTGACTGGTATCATAGAGGTCATATGGGCAACAGTTCTTCCTGTGTCAAAATAACTGGAAAATTAAAATCTGAGCATCGTTTCAGGATCATATTCAAGGGTCAGTGACTTACATGCAGTGCTTAACTCCTAGGTAACTACAGAGGAGGCAAGCAATGCTTGGATAGCACACAAGCAATTAACTGGGAGCCAAACACTTGCCTCTTGGGCAATGCAAGATTCTGGATCTGAAATAACAAAGATCAGTAGCCCTGTGGTTTAACATTCTGACTTTCAGATGTACAAGCACAGTCATTCCTATCACCTTGGACTTGCCTCCTTTTCTCAGGGGAAGATGAGCTTTATTTATATGCTTAGCTCCCTGGTTTTCCTGTGCTCACCTGCCTCTAGGCAAGTGACCCTTCTTTCTGGAGATTCAAAATTCATAGAATTTAGAATTTAAATGAACCTTAGAGATTATCTAGCCCATCAAAAATCATAGAATTTAGAATTTAAATGGACCCTAGAGATTATCTAGCCCAACTCCTGTATCCTTCAGGTAAGGAAACTGAGGCCTAGAAAGGTGAAATTACTTAACTACTAAGACCTAACAAGGAAAAAATGACTTACACGAGGTGACATAGTTAATAAATGCCCTAGACAGGATTGGGACTCGCTTTGAAGTGCTGGGAACACAACATAGTAAGTGCTGAATATACTTGCTGATTGATTTACTGATCTTCTGACTTTCATATCCAAGGCTCTTTCCATTATAGCACTATTTATTGCCTTTTCTATACTGTTGGTGCCTATTGATTTTACCTCCTAGTTAATTTCATGTGTACAATAAAATGAATTTAGAACTTAGTTTTTGAAGAAATTATGATCACAAAAATTCTAAAATTAAGTGCCATCAACCTTTCAAAATGGTTTCTCAAAGTGGGGTCTTTCCCATTTGAGCTGATCAGCCTTCTTTTATATCAAAAGCTTATGATCTCGACAACTTCATTTTAAATACAGCCATCCTGGGACAGGATCTCTCTTATCAAAAAATAAGCACCAACTCACGTACTATCTTTGGAGATAATTGTAACTGAAGAGAGCAATGATCAACCCATAATCTTTTCCATTCTGGTCACCAGATCATCTTAGGCTTTGCTTCTGGATTTATCTGTTTTTCCCAAGTGACCGCATTGTTCTGCTACTGAATCCTACAGCAAACATGTCTAAAATAAAGATTTGAGATATCCCAGGTGCTGTTTCCTGTTTATCCAAAAATACTATCAAAGAGCTCTTTGTATTTAATTATTTTTATTTTGAAATTCAGAATTTAATCACTAAATAAGACAAGATTTCCATAACAAAAGAAAACAGAGAGGATTACATATACAGCTTTGAATTTGTGCCCTATACAGTTCACATCACTCTCCAAATATATGACACACCCCACAACTGATCACCCCAAAAAGAATTTTGGGTGAAAAATAAAGAAAAATAAAATCATATCAAACATTTATGATTGAGTGAAGTATGGGCCACATCTGAAATCATGTCTCTTATTTTGTACCTTGAATTCGTTACCTCATTGTCAAGAGGTGGGTAGCACATTTCATCCCTGGTCCTTCAGAATCAGCCAATAAACATTTATTTAGTATTTACTTTGTGCCAGGCACTGCACTGGAGAAGCCCCCAAATAGCTTACATACCAATGAAGAAAGACAACATACAAAAGGATGATTAAAGGATGTGGGTTGGGGTATGATGAAGAAGGCCAAAGGAGTATGTCAGGGTGGGAAATGAAGACATGGCTAGCCTGGTCCCTGTCCCAAATGGAAGTTCCGGGAGGAGCCCTCCATCCTCCAACCAGAGGGAGGGGCCCCAAAGGCAGAGGGGGCCCACAAGATGTGAGTTCCAGGGCTAAAATGATTTCCTAGGATGAAAAAATTCATGTGACATTATGGAGATGGTTTGTCATTAGATTTATCAGAATTCTTAAAACTCTCTTGGTAGTTTTTCTTTGCAATGTTGATGTTATAGAAGTGGTTCTCTGGATTCTGCTTCACTTCACTCTATATCAGTTCACACAAATTTCAAAATACTTTTTATGATGTGGGCCCTGCCAGACCCCTCACCATCTAGGAGCTCATGCTTATTTACTCATTTTATGCTAAAATGAACAGATATTCCCATAACTGCTATTCCTTCCTCCCCACAGTTTCTTGCCCCTGATGCTTTTCTCCCAGTGCCCCATTCTCTGTTATGGTAGCCTTGACCTATCTTGAGTGAGAAAAATGTTGGTTGGACTCCAATTTATTATACCTAGTACCAGCTGGTGTTCTGACTAGTCTTTGCTGAAACTAAGCCATCCAATATGGTATGACCTGATACCATTGTGATCAGTCTGATGACTTTGCATCACCTCATCTGCCTACCCAACTGACTCTTGACCCATTTCAGTAAACTATATCTACTTTGTTTAAGCATATTCTTGCCATCTAATCTCAATCCATTTTAGGCTCTTCTGCTATTCATGCCTAAAATTTACCCATCCTTAAATTCCTTCATACAACTTCTCTTGACCATTCCATCCCATATTGACCTCAACATAAATTTTATGAGTATGTGTGTGTGTTTGTATATACATACACATGTATGTAATGGTATATTATATATCTATATATAATAGATATAATTACCTCCCCTAAAGATCTCAGGCATTGACTGAATGTACATTTGCCATTTTCCTACCTTTTATTATAGTATGACAGAGTGGACTAACTGGCCTCTGAAGTCCTTTTATAGCTCTTAGATCTATGGTCTTAACTTAATTTTGTATCTATCCCAGCCCCTATCACTAAGCCTTTTCTACTTGCAGCTATTAAAATATGTTTCTTGAATTGAATTTGGGTGGATCTAGCCAGAGAAAATGTACTGGGGGAAATCAGTATTTCAGGAGAGCCTTGATTTGGGCCTTGAAAAGAGTAGAAAATTTCACTATTATGTCCACTATTGAAGAATGAATTTCCAGGGGAAAATCAATCTTCCTAATCACTGATAAAACTTAAAAATCCCTTTGCCAACTCCTTACACAGGGAGAATAAAGAACCACCTACATGACCTGCTAATACTGAATCAGTCAAAAATTATTTATTAAGGGTCAGCTGGATGGTACAATGAATAGAGCACCAGCCCTGGAGTCAGGCTGAGTTCAAATCTGGCCTCAGACACTTAACACTTACTATCCATGTGACCTTGGGTAAGTTACTTAACCCCAATTGCCCTGCCTCCAAAAAAGCAGAAAAAAAATATTTATTGAACATCTACTACTTGCCAATCACTGTAGCAAAAGATTCACAAAACATGCTACTTGTTTCTAATATAGTTTTTCCACAGCAAAGGATCTCCCCCACCTATGTAGGTGCAAATCTCTACTGTTGACAATTCCTTGAAGTAAGGCATTGAAGGCCCTTGTTTAAATGCAAAATTAACAAGTGTATTATTAGCTAGGTGGGATAACACTTTGAGCTGTTTATTGCCTATTAGCACTTTAGCTCTAATTTGTATGTTAGGTTAGCTAGCCAGTCACCTAGCAGGGTGCTGAGGGAATGATTCATGAGACCAGTAAATTTGTTGGGAGAAAGGGGATCAGAAAATATTTCGAAAGATTGCCACCCCCTCTTCAAGTGTATGGGTAATTAAGTAGACTCTCATCTGGAGAAGAATGGTATAAAGCTACTAGGTGTCTGGATATCAGGTTGTAGACTTCTGAAAGGAAAATAAATCTATACACAGAATCCACCCGTGTCCAGAACATCTAAAACCACCAACAGCAAGTTTCATCTAGTTCAAAATTTAGTTAGGAACTAGATGATGTCCACATAGTGTTTTGTTCCAAAGAATGTTGTCAGCTCGTCCATTTAATTTATATTTTATACGTGACTTTTATTAAAAGAAGCTGATTTTGTTTTATGATAACCAAAGATTAAATATATGGGCACACCCCTTTTAGGTTCTTTTTTTATGTTTGCAGTTTCTCTCTCTCTCTCTGTCTCTCTCTGTCTCTCTCTCTCTGTCTCTCTCTCTCTCTTCCTCTTTCTTATACTACTATTGGCACTTTGTTTAAAGAGATTCAAATTAATTCTTTCCCTTCTATGCTACAAAGAGAAAATTATCCTTTTATGGAGTTTCTGTCTGCTAGAAAATAAATGTTCTTGGAATATTGGGCAACCATTTTCATTAAGGAGTTAATAGTGGGTCTTGTCATGTCTCCATAGGAGTGAAGGAACCGGTATCCAAGGGTCTGCTTGATTACTCTTTTTTGTGTCACAACCCTGAGACTTTTAATGGGAATGATGCCAGAGCAGAGAATGTTTAATAATGCTCAGATTTTATAGAGCTTCTTTGATCTCTGGATCTCAAAGCCCTTAGCAACATTAAATCATTATCCCCTGTACTATGTGTCTCTCCACATTTTTTGAGCTACTAATGATAAACCAAAATCTCTCCATAAATCTGGACACAGAAACCAGCCCATCCAGAACATCTAAAGATGTCTAGGAAGAGAATACAAACTAACTGGTTTCCTGAAGCATATTCATTCCCTTTTGCTTTAGACATCCTATCCCTTATTCCCAATATTGCCTTTTAATGGTAACTTTCCAAACAGCTTTTCTTTCATTTTGTGAAAGGGGAGGGGAATGGAAAGGATCTGGACCTAAAATTTCATCATTATAGGAAACTTCCAATGTGAAAAACTCACTTCACTGATGCAAATCACCAAGTCTTGTTCTCTAACAAGACTCTCATTGGGGTATGAGTTACTAAGTGACTTGCTCATAGTCACACACAACTAGTGTGTGTGTCAGAAGTAAGACTTGAACCCATATCCTCCTATCCTTAAGGTCTGATACTTTGTCCTAAGATATGTTGTCTCTATAATAATGATCTTCTATGATAAG
Source organism: Petaurus breviceps papuanus (assembly GCF_028583685.1). Classification (NCBI taxonomy): domain Eukaryota; kingdom Metazoa; phylum Chordata; class Mammalia; order Diprotodontia; family Petauridae; genus Petaurus; species Petaurus breviceps. Next base: position 44,558,052 of record NW_027186296.1, read on the forward strand.
AAGTAAATAGAAAAGTCATTTTCCTCCCTTATATATGGTCAATGGGCTAAATTATGCTCAGGTGATTTCTTAGTTGTAAATTAGACACTTCAGGGGGTAAATTCATTCCATTAAGCCATTAAAAGACCATTGAATTTGAATCTATATCAAACATATGCTTGCATTAATCTTTAAAAAAAGAGGGAGGGAAATTCTGCCTTATTTCACTGCCTGTCCCCCACCCCATCACCACCCCTGCCATGTGCACAAGCCCGCGCACGCGGGCACACACACACACACACACACACACACACAAAACCAGACTAGTGAGAAATATCCTTATTTGACTTTTTCCTTAATGAATAATTCACAGCTCCTGAGTAGTAAGTTCGACAAATTTTCTGGACAGCAAAGCCTAAAAGATAGTGCCTGGACTCATAAGTGAATTGCCTCTTTCCAGCCCCAACTCAGCCTCAAACTTCAGGGGAATGGAGATCTTCAAGGAATGATTTGGGGAAATGGTTGCAGGTGTCATTATCGCATTTTTCAGATAGTGAAATGGAGGCAGCCTATCTACTTACTCTCTGTTAGGGCTAGTATGCAATGCTGGCTGTTCTCAGACCTCATTTCATTGCCTAAATTGATCGCCACACGCCAGTAATCAGGAGGTATTATGGGGAAAAAGAAGTAGCCTTGATATCAAGGGGCCCAGGTTCTTTTACCATTTCTTCTATTAGTATGCTATATGACTTTTGAGCAAGTCGCGAAACTCTTTTGGGTCTTAGCTTCTTTAGCTGTCAAATGGGGAGATGATGGTGAAGACCAGATGACTTGAATCACACTGGTACAAGGGAAAGAGTGCTGGATTTGGAGTCAGAAGACCTGGGTTTGCTACTTCCTAGCTGGATAAATCATTTAAATATTTTTTTTTCATCTGCAAAATGAGAGGGTTAGACTAAGTGACCTTTGAGGTCCCTATAAGTTGTTGATCTTATGCTCTCTAAATTTTGTGGCCATTTCTCTATTAGAATTCCCAGGAGGGAGGGGCACACAATACTCTGCTTTACTCAAGGCCTTTCCTATCTGCAGGGCCTTCACTGAACACTTCTCCCCCCTCCTTGCCCCAAGCATCTGAAGAACAAAGATTTGAAGGACCACAAAAAGATTAGGGATCCCCGTGCTGGGCAGGGTAGCATTAATTCCCTTTTGTAAATACCCTGAATTTTCTCATGTATTCTGTAATGATACTTCAGAGATGTGTAATCTGGTGAAGTTATAGATCCTAGGAAAATTAACTGGAAAAGAGATCTAACATGAGATCTTGGCACATTCTTACCTTCCCTCCCTCAAATTTTCTACCTCCTCCCTCCTTCTTCTACCCAAAATCCTGACTTGCTGAAAAGAATACAGTTATGTACAGGGAACATGTTCAGACCAGATCTACTAAATGCTGTAACTGTGAAGTCGTAAGAAACTCAGAACTGCCTGTAAGAGTTTGGCAGACGTTGGCCTTTCCTCATTATTGCCACGTTAGCATACAGTAACTTTCCGTAGGCTCAGTGTAGTAAGTCATGGATGATGTAGCAAAGGAGGAGGCCCAACCCTTTGGTCCCCTTACCACCTCCACCACTTAGGGCATGCAGAGAATGCAAACATGGCGATGTCATCCTGGCTGGGCTGCGATGTTGGTGGCAACCGACAGTCCTATTTGGTCTAACCAGAAAAGCCACTCATCTTGAACATGAGAAAGCACCAGATAAGCCAAGTATGTGGCAGAAGGCCTTCCTATGACTTCCAGAGAGCTCGCCCTGTAGTGATGAATTAGTTGTACTCACTCTACAAGCCATTTCCTGGCCTGCTCTGCCATCAGACAAGCCCTTATCCCTGACTATTCATCCTCTTACTACCTCTAACCCCCTTACACCCTTAATGCCAACTTGAGTAGGCATAAAAGATATATTGGAAGGCTGCCTGAATTTCCACAGACAGCAAAATCATTTTGTTTGAAATAGTCTTTTTTCTTTCCATTAGAATATGTGGGTCTATTTCTATTTTTCAAAATTATACTTTCATTTACTTTCTTCCTTTAATTCAAAACCATTTTCTTTCCCTAACAACAATATAGCCATGTATTAATTAGTTGAGTATTAATTTTGCATATAAGTCAGTGCTAAGTGCTAGAAGGATTGCCCAAAAAAAGTATAAAGAATAGTTTCAACACTTGCAGTCTAGTTGGAAGATAAAGAAGACAAGCTAAAAGCTAAATACTTTTAAAAATAAAAGGCAGTATATGATTCAGTGCTAAAGGAATATCAGGGACTAGAAGTGCTACAGGAGTTCAAAAGAGAGACAAATATCTGTGAGCTGGGGTGATCAGAGAATATTTCCTGGAGAAGTTGAGACTTTATCTGGGCCTTGAAAAATGTGCAGAATTAGGATAGGGACAACATTCCAGATGGGAGGAGGAAGAAATCTGTTCCTTGGAGATGTTAAGGTAAGAATAGCAGTTAAACAGCTTCTGTGGAAAGTGACCAAAGCAATGTCAATGATACTGCACTTATCACTGCTAATTTCCTTGTTTATTTGCTCCAGGAGCTACTTGATATGGGTAAGAAAGAGAGAATGACATAATGTAAGTCATCTTGATAACCATCCAGTCATAACAAGTCATCCCTTCAACATCACTAACTGTGGGAGGGTCTTCAAGGAAAAATAAAGAATAGGGAGCTAGAAAGAACCTTAGAAATAGCCTGGCCCAACCTGATCCTTCTACACGTGAGAAAACATAGAGGTGGGAAATCAATTCAACCATCTAATAAAGGCAAGAGTAATGCATTTATAAATAGATTTACATAGCCCTTCGAACTTTACTTAGGTTTTCTCAGTTAGTCTCCTTAACACCACCTCTGAGGAAGATGTTATTATTATGTCTGTTTTTCCAAAGAGGAAACTGAGGCTCAGAGTGTTTGTGACTTGCAGCTGAGGCAGGATTTGAACATAGGTCTTCCTGACTTTAAATTCACCATACACATCCCCCATCAATAATTATTCTGCAAAAACACAGAATCAGTAATCTGATGGAAACTATCAGAGCCCCCAAACCAAACTCAATCTATAATAGCAACAGGAATCAGATCTTGCCTTGGTCATGAAAGAAAACAGATGTACTGAAAATGTGTCCATTTTGCACAGTCGTTTTAATCACCACAATGATGCCTTAAACCAAAGAAACCATTCCTTTAGAATGAATCCCGGAGTGTACTTTCCATTATGAAACACTCTTCTAAGCAGCTTATGTCCTACATGATTGTAATTAGAGTTTAGTGAACCACAAGAAGGGGAAAATCCATGTAGGATGCATCAGTGTAGCTGAATCTGCCAGAAGCAAATTTTAACCTTTGTACAGCTGTTTAGGGAAAACTTCCAATATTCTTTGAGAGAGAATGCATGTCAAGTATTCATTTGAACAGGGAACACCTCATTTATGTTTTTTTGGAGTCCACTCCCTTCTTTTAAGCTGTGCACTTTTGGGTGTGGATGTGCTGGAGGTGTTAGTCCTGATGAGAGTAAAGTTTTGTGAGCTTATGACTTGGCATCGTGGCATGGTTTGGGGAAATGACTAAAAACAAAAACAAAAAAAAACATGTTCCCAGGGGAATTGTATAGATTTGGAATATCTCTGATTGTGGACATTGGGAAATTGAACTTTAAGAGGCAAGTTTTAAAAGGGGAAACTCTGAAGGAAAATTCTTTTAATCACTTTGGAAAGAAAAAAAGGAATTGTTTCTGGTGTTAGGCAATCAATAAAAAGCACTTAGTATGTGCCGGGCACTGGGCTAGGCAGTAGGGATAGGAGTAGGGACTAGACCTGTGATCTTGCTGGTATAGGGAATTCTTGATGAGAGAACTCCCTCTACCAAGGAAGTTTGAAATCTTTTCTCCAACTTGTAGTCCTAGAGAGTTATCTAGAACACTAAAAGTTAAATGACTTACCCAGGGTCACACAGTCTGGATATGTCAGGTGCTTGGGCTAAAATACAAAAATGAGAAAGTCCCTGTCCTCAAGGATCTTACATTCTATTGGGAGAAGCAATATACATGCAGATACGTGGATACAAAATGCACACAAAGTCAGTTGTGCTACTTAAAGCCTAATGTCTCCACTCCTACAAAACTATCAGAGTAGAAGACATATCTCAGTAAGTTGTAGACATTGTGCATGACTTGTGAACTCCCTTGGAAGACCACGGCTCTGAGAGCTGTGACTAAATACCACCCAAAGGAACACAACCCAAACCAAAACAGATTGTGGGCTTTTCCCCCCGGTGTATTTATCCCAGTTTAAAAATAAGGTTAACATGAATATCACAAGACACCCAAAGAAATGGGTATGAAGTCACAACTGGCAACACTGAGTATGTATATGTAGGAGCAGGATGGGCATGATAGGCTTGCCAGTAACACTATTGAGCGGGCAGAGAGAAATTGAAGTGTGGTAGCATGGAAAGAGTGTACACTTGAATATTTACTTGCTCTGTTGCCATGGTTTAGACTAGGTAGAGCAGTGGATAGAGTCCTGGGCCTGGAGTCAGGAAGACAATGTCACATCTGGCCTTAGACACCAACTGTGTGGCCCTGGGCAAATCACTTAACCCTGTTTGCCTCAGTTTCCTCATCTGTAAAATGATCTAGAGAAGGAAATGATAAACCATTCCAGTATCTTTACCAAGAAAACCCTAAATGGGGTCATGAAGAGTTGGACACGAGTAAAAAAATGACTAAACAACAGATTCTTAAGTCTTTTGAGTTTCTGTTTCTTCATGTATAAATGGGGATGATGATTCCCATAATACCTTCTTCACAATACTGTTTTGCAAGTCAAGTGTGATACACCTACATATAGGAAGCATAATCATAGAGCACTAGACCTGAGTTCAAACCCTGCCTCAAATTCTAACTGTAAGACCCTGAACAAATCACTTCACCTCTATCAACCTCAATTTCTTCATCCATAAAATGGGAATGATATCTACCTCACAGGGTGGTTGTGAGAATCAAAATGTATGTAAAGTGCTTTGCAAACCTTAATGGTAAAAACCTTTGCAAACCACATAAATGGTAGCTATTATTATATTGTCACTTAAATGTCAGCTATCTTTATTTTCATTACATCAGTCATGTATTGGTTAGCAGCTAGGTGGTACAGTGGGTAAGAGTGTTGGCCTTGGAGTCAAGAAGACTTGAGTTCAAATCCTATAGAACATTGCCTTTGGAAGGGTCCTTAGAAACCATCTAGCCTGTTGTCTAAATCTTCAGTTACAAATCCCATTGATTTCTTCTATGCGACTTGAAAATGTCAAGAGTCAGAACTTGATCCAGGACATTGGTTGTTATCAAGGGAACAAAAGTATTATAACCCTCAAGTCATCTCTCTGGAGCCCAGATGATCTCTCTGAGAGTATTCTCCCCTTTAAACAAGAGCTACAGTCCCTAAGACCTCTCCCAGCCTCAGACAAGCCCAGGGAAGTGTTAAAACGCCCCCCTTAGCAAGGTCAGTCAAGGACAGGAGATGTCTTCTTTCTCACCTGCCAAATGCATCTGTGGATCACCACATCAACCTGAGGCTTTCAAGGACCTGGGACCAAAATATAAGTCACAGACTTCAGTCCTCTTTATTTTTTGAGAGGAAAAAGACAAAGCAATTAGGGTTAAGTGACTTGCTCAAGGTCACACAGCTAGTAAGTGTCAAGTATCTGAGACTGGATTTGAACTCAGGTCCTCCTGACTCCAGGTTCACTGAGCCACTTAGCTGCCCCAGCCCTTTTTTACTGAGAAACTTAAACCCCTCATCCACAAGTGCTACAAAAGGAGTTGAAGTTGTCTGGAACTGTTCTGCCAGTGGTCCCTTTGGAGAAAAACTATGAGGAGGTTCCTTCTCCACACTCTCTACATGCCGGTTTGATACTTCCCATGGAGGAGGAACATTTCTTCTCCTGCCTCCAAGTCTTGGTATCAGCTGCCCTACTCCATGCCTGGAATGCACTCTCTCCTCACTTCTTAAAATTCTGTAGCTCCCTTCCAGCTTACCTCCAGAATGTTTCCTGACAGCCACCCCCACCTCTTCAAATAATTATTCATTTATTTATTGTTGTCCCCCTGCATCACCCCAGCAGGATGGAAATTCTTTGGGGTTAGGGACTATTGCTGAATTTGGATTCGTATCAACAGCACCAAGCATTGTATCTTGCACATAGTAGGGGCTTTAGAAATGCTTGCCAGAGTGGATTCAGTTTCTTCTCTTGTGGGATTCACATCCAGAAAGTGTTAACCATCAGGACATAGTAAAGAGCTGATGTGTAACCGTGCTGCTTTTCATAGATAAGATCCAGTTCTAGAGATAAACTAAAGGCTACAAGTCTCATAGTAGAACAGCCTCTGATTTGTTTTCTAGTCTCAGTTTATGAGCAAACATTTACCTAGTGCCTGTTTCACACCTGAAACTGTACTGTGAAGTATCAGTGTCTTCCCAAGAAATAGAAAATGCAGTGTTGGGTACATAAGGTTAGAGTATGGAAAATAATAGCTTATTATTATTATTATCAATAATGATAGCTAACATATGGTGAGTTAAGGTCTGCAAAGTGCTTTATATAACATAACTTACAGGCCATCTAATCAAATTTCCTCATTTACAGATGAAGAACCTGGGGAAAGAAATTGCCAAAAGCCATAAAGGTAGCAAGAAACAGAGTCAGAATTTGGATCCAGATTTTCTATTACATAGCTTCAATTCTCTTTCCACTGTTCCATCCTACCTATCTACCTGAACAGTCCACAAAATAATACCTCCACTCCAAAATGTTGCAGTCTACTTGGAGAAATGATGCATACATTTATACAATGACATAAGAACACTCCTAAAAAATAGTGTTTCCTCAAGTGAAGGTGATACCATCCTTTGGTGGAAAGCAAATGAATACTATCACTCGTCTTTCTCTTTGAAAGGGCTCTATCTTATAGTTCATTTATAAATACATTCTCGGGGTTTCCATAGTAGACTTATCAGGAAGTCTCTTCATCAGGTCTTAAACTTCTTCCACCCACCGAAAACCAGCTCAGTTACCTGTAGAGGGGGCGTGTAACTTTGGGTTTATGACAAGGGAGTTTCCTACTACCTAGCACTGAGGAAGTGTTTAACCTTTGAGATACTTAATCTGGCAAAGCCTGGATTTCCCTACTGATAGAGTGATGGTATCCAGTCATTGTTGCTTTCTATATGATGTCCTTCAAGGAAAATTCACTAATAATTCCATTACTCTCTTCCTTCCCTACACTCTCCAGAATACAGTTCCAGAATATTTGAGGGTCTCTTTCAATTCCCAAAACTGACTCTCATAAAATATATGATCAATATCATCTATTAAAATTTTCTCCAGAATCTCCTTTGATGCCCTACCAGTATCCTATTTCCTTTCTTTGTCATCATAGTGACATTGGATGTACTTCTAACTTTTAGTCCACATAGAAATGCTAACAAGACAACAAACAGAAATGTAAGTTTCCCAATCCTTACCAACCAGTGATGTGCCACGTGCAACTGGGTGGGTGCCTAGTAAGTGTGGGAGACAGATTTAAAAGACAAGGAGGAGAGAGAGGACATCAATCTTATACATACTAAAGACACGTCACAACACCACCCTGGAGGACACACACCCATTGGGACTTGATCAACACTTTTGTTTAATTGTTTAACACCATCCCTTCTCATGCTCTGTAATTATACACAATTCTCTTTTCTTAATTCTTACCATGATTTTTATAATTTGTAAGCCACAAAAAATGTGTAAAACCAACCATACTAACAGTTTGTATATAGAAACAGAGATGATTCTGCTCATGGGGAAAGACACTATTCTCTACTCAGTGAGGGTACTTTAGAAAGGAAGAAATCCAATCTGGTCAGGAAAAAGAAATATATACATATGGTAGTAATGTCTGTGAGTGAGGGAAATATGAAGGAAAAGGAAAATGGGAGAAGGATGGAATAGGAAACAAAGAATACAGGTTCTTTTTATGAAATACAACATCTTTAAGCATAGCAGAAACCTGGCTAGCGTGGCTTTTTTGTGGCAGCTGGGCCTCAACTTGGTAGCATTGACATAAACTAGCAGAATCAGTCATTACTCATTAACAAAAGGACTTGTCATTGGGAGAGCCAGTTGCCATGTGTTTATTGTTAAGAGTTCAGGATAAACAGGTTTCAACCATACACAAAGGGTTTTTGGCAAATGGAAAACAAAAACAATTTCCTCATGCGCAAGATTAGCAGTGAGCATCATTCAGGCTATCTTTGTGCCAACTCCTTTCTGTCTGCTAAGGAACACTTATCTTAGGTCTGGCAGTTGTAAACTCAAGTCACATCACTGACCTTCTCCTTCTTATTGGTTGGACTTTTATGTGGACTGGAAGAACTCTGAGCCACGAGCAAACTCTCTGCCTTTTGAACTACAGATAGGGTTTCTGCACTGCATCTCATAAAATTTTTCCTGTGTGTTTCATTTTCCATCCTTTCTCATTTCACAAATGTCACATGGTACAGTTGATAGAGTATAGGGTCTAAAGTCCTCAGACACTTACTAGCTATGTAACCCTGGGCAAGTCATTTAACCCTGTTTGCCTCAGTTTCCTCATCTGTAAAGTGAGCTTGAGGAGGAAATGGCAAATCAGTCCAGTATCTTTGCCAAGAAAACCCCAAATGGGGTCACAGAGAGTCAGACAAGACTGAAAATGACTGAACAACAAGTACAAGTTGATGGCTAAAAAATCTGATTTCAGTATTTTTCTCTTTTAATACTCATTTCTGAAATGAAGTTATTCTAACTCTAACATATCATCTTGCATCCCAGTGCTATCTGTGGGTCATGTGCAAGTCCTTAATTTTGTGATGCTGCCCTAAGAGAAGCATCCAAATGCATGTACCAGACCTACAGTTATTAGTCAAATGTTCCATTATAAAGGAGTAAAATGACTGGGCATTAGGCCACCCATCTTTGCAGCATTGTTTCTAATTTAGCATCTCATGCTATGAAGCCGTGTTTCACCATGTGAAATAGTGCTGCCTCTTTTTCAGTAGTACTTACTCTTCAGGCCCATGCCTCTATGGGTTGCCATTCTGTCCCCACATGTGGACAACCATAATTTAAATTTTGAAAAAATCATGTTAGATTAAGATTAGGCCTTTAGTCTTCGTTGGCTCCTGATCTTATTCAGACTCATAATCTTCCTTATCTCTTTTGTCTCTTACTCTAGAAAAACAATGTGCTAGAATTTTCTCCTTGGAAAAAAAATTATGACATGCATGAAGTCTGAGTTCCTTGTTCTCCCATATACTGGTACCCAAGCACCCATTGTACTCCTGCTTTGTTTTCTGACTGTCCAGAGTCACCTACTGCAGCAGGCATCCCTGTACCTTATACTTGAGAATTATTCCTTTTTATCTCTTTCCCCATCAAAATTCTCACTTATTTAGTTCTAATTATTTGGAGGAAAGTATCTGATTAAACCCATTGATCCTATGTTATAAATGACTGATAGGTGCTTAATTTTCCCATGGGGTCTTTACATTTTGACCTAAAAGAATGAATCCCTGTGAATAGAAATAGGTCTGGGATCAAATCTGTACTCTACCATGTTCTACCTATACGATCTTGAGTGTGTGACTTGACATCACTGGTCTTCATTTCCCTTTTGTGTAAAATTAGGTTATACTAGCTAGCCTTCACGATCTCTTTTAGGACTAAATCCATGATTCCCTAATGGTAAGACAATTGGGAGTATTTTAGGCAAGGCAATTTACCTCCCTAATACCCACTCTGATTTCATGACGTAGAGAGGACTGACCCTCATTGCAATAGCTACCATATTATACCCTACTGATGCCTATCCTAAGTTCCCATGTAAAAATTTAAGAATGCTTTTATGGAATGACTGTTTCTTTAAAGGGTGGAGGAAATGGGGAACTGTATCTCTAATCGTGACACTGAAGACATACATTTTAAATTCTCTCATTTTTCCATCATTTAGTGAATTAAGGATTGATGACTTTAAAAAAATGGCAACCTACAATCCTAAATAAGAGTTAACATGTGTGCCACTAGCAAGTCAAATCAGAGATAAATCTCAGAAGAGATACACAATTGGCATAGACTATGATATGTGTGACAAGAACCATATTTTGGGGACACAAAGAATAGAAAATATCCTAACAAATTTAAATTTGCTCCAAATATTATGAAATATATGAAGTTTTATTAATTTATTACCATCAAAACTATTTCTCACAATTGAATTAAAACCATAGGATCATAGATTTGGAGCTGGGAGGGACTTTAGATGCCATTAAGTCTAACACCCTCATTTGACACCTGAGGAAACTGAGGCACAGAGCAGTTAAAAGATTTGCCACAGGGTCGCATGGTTAATGAATGTCTGAAGTGGGATTTTAACTCAGGTCATGCCTTCTGATTCTAAGTCTAGTGCCCTATCCACTACACTGCTCTGCCACACAACAAATTTATTCTTATATAAAATCACCATCACCTTTTAAATTCTTTAAAAATTTCTCTTTTACTAATTCATATACAGTGTCATTAAAGATAACCAAAGCAGAGTTAGCCTTCTCCTTCCTAGTCATCCCCTATAAAATGCATATATGGGGAGAGGGATGAGATTTGGGTTTAAGAAAAAGAAATTTAGAAAGGGCATTATGTACAGTGATGGCTGAGGTCACCTTGAACTAAAATAGAATATGTCCACTAACATCACTGAGTCAGACCACTCAGGCAGCTGCTCCAGATCAACTTTGTCCTGTTTAACTGGGTAGAAATTAATAATTTCAAAGCACTTAAGATCTAAACTAATTTTAGGTTTGCAGAAAATACTCTATCACAAGGGAACAGAGCTTTTCAGTTAGTGGGAGAGAAACAGCCAGAATATTCTTTGTACCAGTAGGCTGGGGATATTTCATGAATCCTTTCTCTGGACTGGACTAAACAAGGTTCTTTGCAGATCCAAGTAATGAAAACTCAAAAATATACTAGGGGATTGCTCACAGAGTCAGGTTAAAATTGTGACCTCAACCCAAAATGAATGATTGCTAGCCTCTGTTGATGCTACTAAATTAGGACCCTACTGCCACAATTGGTCATAATCTCACGAGTTTCTGCCTGGAGGTAGCCAAAATTTGGAACATGCCAAATTTGAGTGTAGGGATTAGAGGTTGGGAAATGGCACAGTGGTTCATTTTTATTTTTATTTTTGATTGATCCACTTTTGGAAGTAAAACAGAATCTGTTTATCTGGGTCTAATGAATTATAAAAAGGCTTGGAAAATCATGAAGGACAATTATTTAGGGACCAAAAAGAAATTGTCAGTGGATAGAAATGTGACTTTCTGGCCAACAGCCCGTACTTCAGGTTGTCATAAGCTTTAGGGTGACTTGGGTGGATTCTATTATTAAAATAATCTCAAAATTCTAGTGTTCCTGTCATTAAAAAAGATACCAAATGAATGTGAAGAAATGTTTTCTGGGTTCCTTCTCCCTGGGCCCAATAGGAAAAGGTTCCAGAAGAGACAGAAGCCCTGCCTAGTCTAACTGGAGCACCCCCATTGGCTAGTAGGAGTAGGATGAAACATGACCACCTTTAATGTGGGGTTGAAAAACGGAATGCCAGGAAGTTAAAAGGACTTAGGGGAAAATGTCCTTTGGCCTTCCGCTGCGTGACAGGATTCTGAAGTGGCAGCTTGTGTGCAGAGTAGACTCAGCAAGTCCAGTCAGAGTAAAAAAAGCTGCCTAACCAGAGCACCAACATCAGTAGTATCTTTGAGTATAATGATGAAAGAGTGAGTATGGCTCTGCCAGAAAGGCGGGTCTCTTCATGATGTTTCCCAAAGCACTTTTCTCTCTGATACGTGGGCCAACTTGCAAAGAAAACTCAGTCCTGTGTTCAATAAGCATTGATTGAAAGCCTACTGTGTGCCCAGGGCTAGAGGAAGCCCTTCATTCCAAGAGTACACCGGGGTCCCTTTCCACCCACCTCAGAATTGCTTGAGATTTTTGTTTGTTTTTCACAATGACCCCGAAAAAGTAATGTGAAGAACAAACCTGAGGGAAGCTGCAGTTTAGTTGTAGCAACAATAAGCCTTCATTCAGTGCTTTCTATGTGCCAAGTACTGTGCTAAGTGTGGAAGAGGAAAGGCAAAAATAGGGTTGCTGCCCTCAAGGAGCTCACATTCCAATTGTTAGTATTTATATAGGATAGGACTCCACATCCACATACAGAGAAAATCTCTTTCATCAAATGAATGGGTCCCCTTCTCTCTACTTGCCCTCCCAAAGGTTGATCTGGTTTCAGTGCGATGACAGAGATAGAGAGAGGATATGGGCAAGCCCAGGGGAAGACAAATAAAGGTCCTGCATCAGGCATCTGGCGGTAGGACACACTCCATGCCACCCAGTGTCATCCCAGATTCATCAGAAGACTTAAAGCCCCCTCAAACCAGACCAGAGCCTGATCTGGACCCACACCCTCATGCCTGGAAGACAATTAGAATTGGCTGGAACCTTTGTTACTTTACATTGTGTCCCTTTCCAAATACTATAATACATGTGTTAATAAACTACATGTGGGGAAAAGGGCCAAGTTTCATAAGGGATTTGCATTTCTTCATTAACTATCTAATGCAGATCACAAATTGATGGAATTTATGCTATGGAACAAAGGTAATGGTGTGGGAAGGGGCATTACATGCATCCTACCTCTTCAACAACTTACCGTCTTCCCGTTAAATGCTAAGGAAAAGCAAATCCAAACTTCTTTTTCTTCTTTCTCTCATTAGTTTAAATGTTAACACAGCAAAGTCTCATTTTTCTATAACATTTAGAACATATGGCCTCTAGGCGTCCATAACCATGAATACATTATTTAACTTTCGTTATTCTTTTGATTCATGAACTGTGCTTTGAATAAAATAAAATAGCCTGCCACATTTTTTTAGGCTGAATCAACAGAACACTAAATAACTGGTAAATTCTAAAAAGTTTGGTAGGAAATCTGAATTCTTTGAAACCACACTGTGTTATTCATGCAGATATTTGGCTGAATATTTAAATTTTCGTTTATGTATTTGGCATGGTCTTAGGCAGTGACAGAGTTTTGCAGTGACTTGATCTCTTATCTAGTTTCTTATTGCTCAATGTCCCTATTTCTATCAGTTCGTCATTAGTAATAGTCATGTTAAATGAGTCTTAGAATTAAATCTCATCATGTTTTTACATTCTGATACTACTATTTAAAAAAAAAAAGTCAGCCACACATTTAATCTTTCCCAATTGCCTATGATAAGGGCTTTGCTGCAATATGACTTCAGGCCCCATATTGTTTCTCTTCTCACCTTGATTTTTTTTCTGGGTTGTAGTACCAAGCTACAACCTGCTCTGCTTTGGAACTAAGCTATAGCCTGGACAAAACCAAAGAACACACTGTTTTGGAGTGTAATAGAAGGGTCACTGATAGTGGGATGGACATTGAGGGGCTATCTGAAAGATTAGATGAATTATTATATCCGTTCTTTCTCTCTAATCTGAGTAGAAGACTGGCAGGGCCATCATTCATTGCAGTATGTAACAGTGTGGCATGGTCACTAGTTTTCTGCTTCTAACAAGATTGCCACTGGCTTTCTCTAGGTCTTGGGTTTTTTTTAGGGAAACTTTAGTGTGTGCTTGAGATGTTCAAAAGACATTATAGCGCAAGCCCTCTCCGGTGTTCACATTCAGTAAGGTTGCCCTTCCTTGAGGTCTCACGGTGGCACTTCTGTTCTATTTGATGGCAGTGTCTGTTCATTCCAGAGTGTATTCAATCTCTTTAGTAGCTTCAAACACCCCTCTCTTGTAGGAGTTTAGCATTTTGGTGCTGATCACATCGGTACCTGGACTTTTGTTATTTTTCACTCCTTTGATGATTTCCCTTAGTTCTTCTGTTTTGATTGGCTTCCTCTTTCATCTCAAATATTTGTTCTGAAATGGTGCTATCTATTCATTCAATAGAGTAGAACCATTGAGTCATCTGTAGAAGGGCTCATTCCCTCCCTTCTCTGGCTTGGCTTCACCAGTGGGTAGTCTATCATTTTTGTCTTTGATCAGTCAATTGTTGAGGCTCCTCTTCAGGTTATCACTTTAGTGGTAGAATAAAGGAATGGGGTATCTTGATTTTCATTTTTATAAACCCTCTTCTGTATCTTCTCACTTTTTTATTGAGATACGGTAGTTTCTGTCATCTCTGGCATTTTTATAGGGAGCCTTTATTTCTGATCATTTCAAATAATAGATGGTATCTCACCTCATTTTCATCTTCCTGATTCTCCAGAGGAAAATATTTATTGGCTACTCCTGGAGCATGATCTAAGGGTCAGAATATCACTTAGGAATAAAGACTTGAGAATTTTATTGCTGGATTGGCCAGCTTCTCTTCCTATGACCTTATATTTTCTATTTAATTTTAAAATTATTGGGGTTTTTTTCCTGTAAAGCCCTGGGAAAATATTTTAATATTACTTCAAGAGATAGCATAGTACAAGAGACAGAAGACCAGCCTAAGAGTCAGGAAGACCTGGGTTAAAGTTCATCCTGTGCCACATACTTACCCTGGGCAAGTCACTTAGCCACAGTTTCCCTAGGAGTCTAAGACTATATGTTAAAGACAAGTTTTCAACCTGCATTATTGAAAGGAATTCTCACACCAAGAGTTTCCCATGCCAATGAAATCACAGTGTAAACCACTCCCCTAACATTTTTTTAAATTAAGTGGATATGTTTACATGAATGGAAATGTTATATTCAAAAGACCTTAACTCCAATTATTATAAAATCTTTTGGTACTTTGTTAGATATGTCATTTCACTGACATGGATATTCCCTGCTACAGCTGCATTCCCCTCTGGGCATCTTCCTTCTTGCCCACTTCTTTCTACAGATCTTCATCAGCTGATTCACTTAATCTACTACAGGACTTTCTCTTGTTTTTTTTAAGTATATCATGGACAATATTGTAATACTTGAGCCAAACATCTGTTATCTCTCATGCTTATTATGTGCCCAAGCTGCCTCCTTGCCTACATATTCCTTGCATCAATTTTCAAGTGTAAGTCAATGGCGATATGGCACAATCTACGTATATTCACCTTACCCCTTTCAGCTACAATTTAGAATTTTCTAATAATGTGGTATTCTGTGATTCACAGTCATAAAGCATCCTGGTGAGAACAAAGACAGTAGTTTTGTTTTTGTTTTTTTCTTGGCAATTAATTAACCACAGCAGTGAGCTTGAAATCATCGAAGGCAGGATACAGTTTGCAAATGCAATCAGGTCCATTTTTAAAAATGAACTTTTCAGCCTAGTTCACTAATCACTTTTCTGCCTTCCAAAATATAGCTGTAGACCAACTTAGTGGGCTCCAAGTTTAGTTGCATGTAACAAATCTGGATATTGGGTGTTTTTCATTTTTGTTGTTGTTCTTTCAATATGGATAATTACATAAAACTCTTTGAGTACCTATGAATCTCGTGAACTGTTCTGTCTCAGTGCTGCTATTATAATGTCATCTATGAATAGATGTATTTGGAAAATTTCACCATCAACAGGGATTCTCTTTTCTATTCCTCTGTGCATAGGTCCCCCATGATTGTGGTGAATACATTTTGTGAGCACATCTCCCTATTTTATGCCTCACTTATTGTTGAGACTGAGCAGATCATCAAGTCATTATTTATATGACCCTCTCTGTCATAGAGTCATAATCTGATTTTAATATTTACATATGAAAACATCTTGCTTCTAGAAACCATCTATGGTTATATTTTGTCCTACAAATTTAAATGGTATTCTTGCAATCAGTCAGAAACACACCAGAATGTTACATTCTCTGTTCCTCAATTAATTGTGTCTCTGTGAATATGTAATCTGCTTTGGAAACATATCTTCAAAAGTTTGTGTGTTTCTTTTTCATTAAGGATCCCTGTAAGCATGCATAGACCTCTTCTCTTAAAGACTTTATCGAAATGCGAAAGTAAACATACAGGTTGATAGATGTTGATTTCTTTTTCAAATGGCTTCTTTATAAAAACTACCATTTGTGATCTTTTTTGTCCTTTTGAGATATCTGAAAAATTACTTAATTTGCTCATCTGTGAAATGAGAGGATTAGAATAAATGACTACTAAGATGCTTTCTGCCTTTAGTTCTGTTGTCCAAATATCAATAAATAGCTTTAAAATTGTCACCTCTAGTAATTTGGTCAGTTCTAGCTATTTTTCCAATTTCATCTTAAATTCAGTTTCTATGTCCTCACAAAGTTCATCTAATATTGAAATTATAGATTCCAAATGTGTTGGTGACACTGTCTTCTTTGCTGGGACAAGATCACTGTAGAAATACTATTTGATTTCATGTCTATTTGCATTCCATTTATAGAGGCTCTCAGGGTGATATGACTGAATTGAATTTGATACCAAGTTCTTTATAGGCTTATTTTTTTCCTCAACAGTTTTTCACTCATTTATGAGCTGATAGTGCCATCAATCTTCTGTCACTCTCTGTAATATTTAGAAGATGAGTTTATGCTCTAAAAAGGCTGGTTGCTCTCTGTGGTTTTCCACTGGGCAAGGTTATCATGTGGCTACTGGCAGGGACAGCTCTTTGGGCTTTCTTGTTCATCATTTGTAATAAATGAAAGCAAAGTCAATGTCCATTTCTATTTTAACAGAATCAATGATTTGTTTAAAGTGATCTGACTGGAGTTAGTATGACTGCATATTATGTTTTCTCACAGTTTTTCTTTCTTTTAATTTAATATTGATTTTGACTTTTGTTCTAACGACTCAATGACCCAACTGCCCACAGGAAACTTACTCTGAAATTATTTCTAGGTTAGTAACCATTCATTTCCTGTATGTTAAGATATCAATTCCTTTTTTAAATAGTGTTTTATGTTTGCCACATTCAATAGATTCTAACTTTCTTCTTGAAAGTAGTAATGAGGTAATGAGGTTTTTGAATATTCTATAAACTTTTGACCCCCTTTATTTCTTGATCTGTTAAGCAAAATGAGATTTTTTTTAAAGCCAGGAACACAACTAGAGGATATAGGAACTACAATGGATTTATTTAGTAGTTTTAAAAAGATTTCATTGTGTTTTAATGGGAAAAATCAGTAAAGATAAGTCATTTTATTAAAGTTATAAAATTAAACCATCATCCCTCCCTCCAGTAAACAAGAGATTAAGACAATTTTTAAGTGACTCTGAAAGGCTATAAATGCATCTTAAGAGGCTAAATATACTTTTCACTATCTTCCTCTCTGTCTTTCATTCTTTTGAAATCACTCGGTCTCAAGGTATATGTTGACATATTAAGAGAATCTTGTAAAAATCATTCATAAAAGTAAATAAAATAGTAAAGCAAAAATCATTCATAAAAGTAAATAAAATATCAATCATTGTATTCCATTGTGTGTATATATGTATATATATATATATATATACACACAATGGAATACAATGGAAGTAGCCTGTGCTGCTATTTTTATATATATATTTATATATATATATATATATATATAGGCTTATAAAACAGTAGACTTGCCTCCCAAGCTGTTTCTCTACATCAGGAACTATCCCAGGGTTTTACACAATGTGAGGATTAAGGAACAAAAAAGAAAAATTGGAGTTGTCATATAGACCTGATAATTTCCATTAAAAATTAATTTTGGTATAAGTAAAAGTACTTCTTTTTTATTTCTTACATCATAGTAATTTATAGATATTCATCCCTACCCTAACCCATACACATCCCAACTGAACAAAGTAAAACAGTTAAGCAGAACCATTCAACACACTTACAATGTCTGAAAGAGTAGTCAGCATTCTGCACCCATAGTCACCCATGTACCCAGGGAAAGGAAAGAGGTACACAGAAATATCTCTTTATGCACTATTGTTCTAATATAAACAGGTCCACGATAGGTACGTGAAAAGTGAAGGCAGTTCAGCATGCACCTTTTCCAGGATGTTGTCACCCAAAGCTCTGTCAGACAGAACACTAGACTGGAAGGACCACCTGACCTGTGTGATATATTTTTATATTGTGTCATGCAAATCAGGGTTTTCACAGGTTGCTGTGAGGCCTAATTAATTAAAAACTGCAAAATTCTTGGTGATTCATTAGTGTAAGGGATCGTTGAAGGGCCTTGTAAATTATCCTCCATGACAAGGATAAGTAGACAATATAAAAAGTGCGTGAACAGAATGGAAGACATCATTAGTGAGGAAGATCAAGTATAAGAAATAAGGAGAGACTCACAGCTTTTCCTTCTACTGTTGCTCTCCCACAGGAAACTTCCTTTGTTTGGCAACCTAAGTTCTTTAGAATGTAAGTTCCTATAGAATAAGGGAACAAGTTTTCTATCAAGCATGAGGGAACATACAGTATGTGTTAATTAGAGGTAGCCATGATGTTTGTTTTTTTTTTTCTGGGGGAAAAAAAAGATTTCTTGTCCAGGCTGGGTGATATAGAGGGGCTGAAAACGGCTGGAAGCCCAAACTGCTTTTGCCACTTAATACACTGCCCTGGGATATCGCACAGCAGAGGTCCTCTCTGATCAGAGGGAGGCATGGAAGCTTGCAGAATTCACTTTGGGACCTTCGTATACCTGCCATGGCAGAATTAGTGCAGTACCTTTCTACCTCAGCAAGTCCAGAGGCAACTATTTCTACAACTCTAAATTAACCAGGTTGCACTAGTGATTTGCAGCTGCCCTGGAAATAACTTGGTATCCATTTCAGGGGGAGAAATAACCCCCCAAACTGTGATGACCATTAAGTATGTTTCTTCAAATTTGTCATTTTATTATGTCAGGTTGGAAACAATGTCGATTACTCCTAGACTTCTTGTATTTTCCAAGTAGCTCATCTCAAAGGACTTTAAACTTTTTTCATTCCCTACTCTGCCAAGAGGTCAAATTCCATTATGCAAATAACATTACAGTTAAAATAGCTGTATATTAAAAATATTTCCAAGCCCCAGACTGTCATTTAATTTGAGCAAAAATCTATACAGAAATTCAGTTTTTAAAAAGGTGAACAGGTATTCTGTTGTAATGGGGAAAGTATGTTGGAATTCACTGAATCACAAAAATCGAGATTGGAAGGGACAGCAGGGACCATCTACTCAAATCTATTCCTGAAAATCAATCCTCTCTACAACATACCTAACAATTGGTCATCCAGCCTTTGCTTGAAGACCTCAGGAGAGAAGGAACTACCTTCCCAAGCATCCCATTCAACTTTTGGATAACTAGGGATTTTTTTCATACCCAAAGCCCAAATTCGTTTTTTGTCACTTTCACCAATTTTTTACACTTCTGCCGCTTGGGACTCTCTGAGACCAAGCAGAGAACATCTAATCCCTGTTCCATAAGATATATTTTCAATTACTTGGAGATAGCCATCAGGTTTCCCCTGAGTTTTCTCTTCTTCTGGCTTAACATCCCCAGTTCCTTCAACCAATCTTTACATAGTATGAACTTGAGGTCAGTCACCATCCTGGTTGTCTTCTTCTGTGTACTATCCAGCTTATCAACATGTTTCTTAAAATATAGTGCCCAGAATTGCACACAGTACTCCAGAGATTTTCTGACTAGAGTGAAATAGAGTGGAACTCCCTTTTTATTACTAAATACTGTAGCCTAAGACTGCTGTAACTTTCTTGGCTGCTTTCTTATTGACTCCTGTTGAGTTTTCCATCTTCTAAAATTTACAGATCTTATTTTGACTAAGCACTATTTAACTATTCCACCCCCATTCTGAACCTCTTTAACTGATTTTTAAACATTGAATATTCTTGTTTGGGGATTTTGATTACTGAAAATTAAAAAAATTCTTTATATGGGATTTTGAGTCTTTGGAAGGAAAGTATAAAATAGATCCATAAAGTAAATAAATATAACTGAAAAAAATCAAATATCCTTATTAAATTTCATCTTACTTACTTTGGCCTAATGTTCTAGTCTATCAAGACTTTTTAAAATCCTTACTTACTCTGGCATTCAATGTGTTAGCTATCCATGGTAGATTTATATCATCTGCAGATCTGATTTGTATTCCGTCTACAATGTGGTTAGTCAAGTAATACATTTTTTAAAAATGTTAAACATCACAGGTCTAACCACAGACCCCTAGGGCACTCCTTTGGAGACTTTGGATCATCAATGACTACCATTTGGGTTTGGCCATTCAATCATTTAAAATCCATTTAAAGCTATTATCATCTAGCCCATACATATCTCTCAATTTTTTCCACAGTAAGAGCTTGAAAGACTTTATCAAATGTTTTGCTGAAATCTCAGTGAAATACTGCTAAAACATTTTCCCAACCTCCCAGTTTAGTAACCTGCCATTAAAAGAAATGAGGTTAATCTGGTATGACCTGTTCTTGATGAAGCCATTAACTATCTCTTAAATATTGTTTTAGAATTTTGCCAGCAATAAAAGTCAAGTTCAATTGCCTGTACTTTGCAAGATCCATTGGTTCCCTTAAAAAAAAAATCAGGCAAACATTTTCCTTTTCCAGTACTGTAGTACTGGTCCGTTTTCATTGAATTTCAAAAATCACTGATATTGGCTCAGAAATCACAGCTGTCACTTCTTTCAGTACCCAAATATATAGTTTACCTGGGCCAGAAGACATAAGCTTATTAAGGGCAGCTCATAGTTAAAGCACCCCTTTAACTATGCCCTTGCTAATGTTTGGTCTGGATATCCTATCAGCCTTTTTTTCTGGCCCTTCTCAGTACAGAGATCAGTCTCCTCAGCAAAGAAGACAGGAGCAGTGTAACAATTGAGTATCTGGGCCTTCTCTGTGTCATTGGTTATTATCATCACACCTACCTCAAGAAGCAGTGTTTTTTTCTTCTTTCATCTTCCTCTTTTCCACAAGTTACCAAAAAAAAAATCCCCCTTTTCTTTATACTTACCCTTCCTTGCCAGACTCAGCTTATTCTAAGCATTAGTACTCCTGAATTTCTTCTGATATGGCCACAGCATGATTTCACATTGATCTTCCATTGTTTGCCCTTATTTCCTTCTTCCATATATGTCTTTTAAAAATCTAAATATGTTGGTGAGTTCCCAGTGCATCCTCATCTACCTCTTTGAACATTTTCCATTTTTCATTTTCGCTGGAATTGTTTCTCTTTGTTATCTTCAAAGTTTCATTCCTGAGAGCTTCCCATCCCTCCTGGGCTGACTTTCTCTGTTGAATTTTAGTTCAAAGTATCTACTTATCCTTTTTCTGAACTCACTAAAAACTGATCTCCCAAAATCTAGGGGGAATCTCTGACTATTCATGCCTTTCCTCTCTTCTGTTACAAATTTTAAGATGAAGTAGTGACTTCTCCATAAGAATGTTATCCTTTCTGTTCCAGCAAGTAAAGTCTTATTGTCTAGAATCTTATTTTAAATAGATTTTCCTCTTGTTGGTTACTCTACTTTTTGAATGATGAAATGACTGTTAAGGCTATTCTAGAAATCATTAGCTACTCTGTTTTAGAAGAAGTTTTATTACATTACTTTATCATGTATATGTGCCAGGTTCATGGTCTATTTTTGACTACCTTATTTCCCCTTTATATGTAGATTTTCTACATATATAGAAATACACATACATTTATACATATATACAAATACATATACATACATATACATTTCATCAATATATTTTGATGAGCATGATTACTATTTCTGCCTCTGTTGATTTTCAGCTAAATGCTCTCTACTGTGCTTTTCTCCCTCCCTCCCCCCCCCCCCCCCCCCCCCCGAGTTCTTGGATTTCTTTACATAAGAATAGCTTCAAAATGCAAAGGATCATGCTACTCTTTACTCCCACCCCCCCCCCCCCAGTTCCCATTACCACCACAACACCTTTTATTTAGCCTGTTTCTTTCGAATATGTATACCTTATCTAGAGCCATATTTCAATCGCACACTTCCATCCAGTTAAGTCTAAGGGATACTACTCAGGTCACACCTGCTTCCTAGTGCTAGGATATCTACTTTGTCATGATTTTTATTATCCATGCTTTATGAATTTATGTGTAGACTCCTCTGTGGCAATGGATTTGGTGACTCCTTTCTCATCTCCTTTGGACTTCTCTGTGTCTTGATCACAATATGTCTCTTACTACACTGTAGCTATACTCTATACTATCTAGGTTGATGGATTTATAAACTATATATGATATATATGTATAATGTGTGTATGCATGTGTGTGCGTGTGTGCATGTGTGTATGTGTGTGTATGGTTTACCCTCGTACTTCCTTTTCAGTTTAAAGCTCTTTTTGGAGGGGGGAGGGCAGGGCAATTGAGGTTAAGTGACTTGGTCACATGGCTAGTAAGTGTTAAGTGTCTGAGGTCGGTTTGAACTCTGGTCCTCCTGACTCCGAGGGCCAGTACTCTATTCACTGCACCACATAGCCGCCCCAGTTTAAAGCTCTTTTAAAAGACTTGTGAAACTCAAGGCAAATAAATTTTTACTAACTCATTTTAGGTATACTCCATCCCTTGCTTGGAGCTGGTTTTTTCATTCCTATGTTTTAATCTGTCTTTTAGAAATTCCAATCTCATTCTGAGACAATACCTTTTTAACCAGATTTTCCAGATAACTGAATCGTATATTTTTTTTTCTTTTTGGAGGGCAATTGGGATTAAGTGACTTGCCCAAAGTCACACGACTAGTAAGTGTGTCAAGTGTCTGAGGTCAGATTTGAACTCAGATCCTCCTGACTCCAAGACCAGTGCCCTATTCACCGTGCCACTTAGCCACCCTGAATCATATCTTTTTACAGACAAAAATGCCTTTTACTTAGACTCCTTTGAATGAAAATCTTTCTGAAACACATCATGGACTTCCCTGCCTTCTTAAGCAGAATTTAAGCAAGATTTAGTTCAAATTCATGTTATTTATGATTCAATCATCATGAATTTTTGTACTCTTGCTACAAATACACTGAAAACCTCAGGAGCTATTGTGGTATGAAGGGCTATTTTCCCCTCCATTAAATGACTTCAAACTGCTGGAATTTATCAGTTCATTTGTCCTTTTTTTCTCCCTTATAGCTTTTCTGATCTTCCCTCATAAGACCATTGTATTTAGAAATCATTTAATCCAACCCCTTCATTTTACAAATGAGAAGACTGAAGCTTAGAGAGGTTACACACAAAGCCAAGATTTAAACCTAGGTCCTGCAGTACCAAATTCAGTGTTCTTTTTACAATATCACTGTTCCTTCTTTCTTTGCCAGCAGTTACTTTTTACTAATCACCAATAGCATTTCCCTATCCTTTTTCGTTTGATGCTCCTGATATTAGACTATAAGGTCCTTGAGCACAAGGACTGTTTTTTCCTTTATTTGTATAGCTATCGCTTAGCACAGTGTTTGGCACATAATAAGCTCTTAATAAATATTTGTTAATCAACCACCTGCCGCACTTGGTAATGCTGGAATTGTTGCTCATACTGTGTCTCAGTATAAGGCCACAGTGAAGAAAATAAGGACTTTGTGGTTGTTAGCCAGGCTGTAATGGGATTTGTTATGTTTTATTTTGTTTTTCCAGAGCCTTTGGCTATGTTCTAAGAGTCTGAGGCTGCCAGAGAAGTGGCTTCTGTATGTATGTCATGTTATATATGTTACATGGGGCAGCTAGGTAGCACAGTGGATAAAGAGCTGGGTCTGGAGTCAGGAAGACCTGAGTTCAAATGTGGCCTCAGACACTTAGAAGCTGAATGAACTTGGGCAAGTCACTTCACCTCTGTTTGCCTTAGTTTCTTAGAAGAATAGCACCTATCTGGTCATAATTGTAAAGTGCTTAGCACAGTGCCTGACATATAGTAATGCTAGCTGTTATCATTATAGCCACAATCCATCTGTCTATAACAGCTCCATTGTTAGTTTTGTATATGTATGCTCATTCCATTTGTTGATTTTTAAATAACCTCCTTTCTGTTGTGTCCATGAAAACATACTTGTCTTTGTCAGTATCAGAGAGCAGAATTTTTGTCTTCAACATTTCTTCCTGGTGTGTCACATACACAAGGCCCACGATAGATATTGGTTGACCAACTAACTGAAATGTCTCATGAAAAATTACTCATGAATGCATCATGTGTAAATTGAACTGCTTGCTAAGATTCATGGAATTATCAAATGCCTCGGATTCATATTTTTTCACCACCTGATTTCTTGGAAAGATCTATGACTTCATTGGTGTGAGCAGTCCTTCCAACAAAGCAGTCCTTCCAACACACACACATACACACACACACACACACACACACACACAAAACAACAAAGTCCTTCCAACAAACCTCACACCTTAGTAAGAGATTCTCTAAGTTTCTATCACCATAAAAATTCCTCATCTGGGGGCAGCTAAGTGGCACAGTGAATAGAGTATGAGCCCTGGAGTCAGGAGGACCTGAGTTCAAATCTGGCCTCAGACATTTAATACATACTAGCCATGTGACCATGGGCAAGTCACTTAACCCCAATTGCCCTGCCTTTCCTTCTCTAAAAAGCTATAAAAAAAAATCAAAAATTCCTCACCTGAACATCAGCTTTCTGTTTTTGAGCCTCTCTGAATTTAGCCAGGTTGGTCCTCAGTGGCATATACATAGTCCTGTGGTCACACTTGGGAGCTTTCCCACTTGGTCAGCCTTGCCAGAACTTATGCTCTACTTCTAGAAGATATAGCTCCCCGCTCCCCAATCCCCATCCCACTTCCCTGCCCAAGTTATGGAAGAGGCATAGAAGTGAAGGAATTTCTAGAGTACTGGACTTCCTAGTCAGGAAGATCTGGATTCGAATGCTCCCTCAAACACTTACTAGCTGTTTGACAAAGGCAAGTCATTTAACCTCTCTATTCTTCAGTTTCCTCATGTGTAAAGAGGACTCAATGGCTTCTAAGATCTCTTCCATCTATACCTCTATGATCCTATGATTACTCTTTGATATCTTCTTTTTCATTAACAAAATCATACACACACATACACACACACACACACACTAAAGTAAACCATGATTTATTAGGGAAATTTAAAGAGGGACAGTGTTGCAGAGGGATGGAGTACTAGATTTGGAGTCAGAAAGACCTGGGTTAAAATCCTACCTCAGATTTTCTACCTATGTAACTCTGAGTACTTAACCATTTTGAACCTCAGTTGCATCCTCTGTAATATGGGGATAATAATTGCACCTACCACACAGGATTGTTGTGAGAATCAAATGAGATAATGCATGCAGAGGGCTTCACAAATTATATAGCATTGCACAAATGTCAGCTGTGATTATGATAAACAAATTTAGTCTGCTTTTCCAAATATAGCACAACTTTACAATGTGACCATTTTGTGGACCAAGGAATTCACATATAATAAGCAGGAGGAAGCAAACATTTTTGTCACAGATCTGAATTTTTGCTCTAAGTCAGAGAACTGCCATGTGTTAGAAGCATCCCCCAAATTAAAGCCAAAAATCTTTAAGTGAAGATTAACAAGGTCTTAAATTAACCTTGACTCTATTAGAATGGGCTCATATTTCATGGTTTGGAAAAGGATGTTGGGAAGTAGTGTTATAATGTTTTCCTATTTCCTAACATGTCACTCAGTAACCCTGTTATAGAGCATTTAAAGTAGTTTAGAAATAATCAAAATAGATGTATTTCCATGAATGATAGTTAGCAGGTACCTCTGTGCAGAAAAAAGGGGGGGTCTGCAAAGGTTTGGGTTTTTGGTGGCATTTTTTAAATCATAAGTTCAAAATTCGTATGGTCAACTGAATTTAGTTCAGTTTAATTCTTTATAAGAATAGTGACAAAATTCTCTAGCTGTTTTACTCGACTTCTTGGTTAAAAAAAGAAATTATGGTCTCCAAACAATATAAATAGAAATCAGGAAACAATATAGGTTTTATAGTAATAGATCATTCACTCCCTATGATCTTTTGCCTCTGTCTTCTGCCATATAGTCGAATTCATTACTGTTAACTCTCACATTCCTTCCTCGTTTCTTCTTCCCCTCTCCCCCTTGATGATCACTTTCCAAAGGTTATATTATGTGAATGTCCCTTTTAGAATCTTGGTAATTATAAGAGAAACAATACTCTTAAATAATTAGTTTGCCCTGTCAGTGAAAATCATCTTATTTGCATCCACCAAAGATTAATAACCTTCAGTCTTGTCACTCTATTTTATCTGATCATCAAAATTATGCAAAGGAAAATATATAGATTTAATGAATGGTAACAATGTAATTGTTTATGCAAGTTTATTTGTTATTGTTGCATTTTAACATTTGGACTGCTCTTTTGATCTTAGTTACATTCTGGGGGTTAAAATCATTGTTAGAGATATCAGTGGACTTTATGTTGCCTTGAAATCTTACAAGCTACAAATAGATAACATCTGAAGAAGGGGTTTCAGACAGGAACTATGGTCTCCTTCTTCATTATTTTTTTATTCTTTTAGTTCTCGGGAGAGTAAACTCTTCTTTCCATAAGAGATAACTAAAAATATGTCATTTTAGGATAATAATGTTCCCAAAATATTTTTGAATTAGGTAAGGAGAGCTGTTTTAGATTGAGTGTATATTTCAATTTGAAATGTTTAAGCCATAGACAGAAGGCCAAATCTACTGGATAAAAGGGAATCATTTAGGATACTTAGTCTACACAATACCAGCATTTAGCTCGTTGCTACATCTAGTGCCATAGACTGCATATTTGGATATTTGGCTGAGCTTTGGTCAATTGTTATTTTGTTTGAAATCAGATGAAGAAGCAGCAATGATGTAGTGGAATAGAGGGACTGAAGTTAGAAGGAAGGAGGGGAAGAAGAGATAGAAGGAAGGAGGAAGGAAGGAAACATGCATTTATTAGGTTCTTACTATGTGCCAGGTACTGTGCTTAGCATTTTTTACAAATATTATGTCATTTGATCCTCACAACAAACTTGGGATGCAGGTGCTATTATTGTCCCCATTTTGTAGCTGAGAAAACTGAGTCAGAGAGCAAGTAAGTGACCTGCCCAAGGTCAAACAGCTAGTAAGTGTCTGAGGCAGGATTTGAATTTAAGTCTTTCTGACTTCAGGCCCCAGCCCTCTATCTACTGGACCACCTTGATGAACATGGATCCAAATCCCACCTCTGACATTTCTTAGGTTTGTGGCCATGGCAGGTTAGTTAACTTCTCAGAGACCTAGCTTCTCCGTCTGTAAAAAGGGGATGATAGATAGAGGAAGCATCTTTAGATACAATCTATTCTAACCCCTTCAGTCTTATAGAGGAAGAAACTGAGGCTCACAGAGGACTTCTGACTTTTCCAGGGTTACACAAATCTCACATGGCTTAAGGCTGTGCCTTCCGACTCCACATCTGGCACAATGTCTACGTCCTAAGTGTTCGTCCATCTAATGCTCTGCAAACCTTATAGTGCCTTGTAAATGTTTGCTATTCTTCTCATTATTTGTAATAATAATGAATAGTAATGGTTAGTATTTATATAATCCCTATATAATACAGCCATGGGCAGCCAGGTGGCACAGTGGGAAAGAGTGCTGGGTCTGGAGTCAAGACAATGTGAGTTCATATCTGGCCTCAGGTACTTATTATGTGTATAACCTTGGACAAGTCCCTTAACCCTGTTTGCTTCAGTCTCCTCATCTGTAAAATGAGTTAAAGAAGGAAATGGCAAACTACACCAATATCTCTGCCAAGAAAACCCCAAATGGGGTCGTGAAGAGTAGGACACAAATGGAAAATGACTGAGCAATGACAAATGTGCTAACTATTCTACAAATATCATCTTATTTCGTCCTCAACAATCCTGGGAAGTAAGTGTTATAATTATCCCCATTTTCACAGATGGGGAAACTGAGGCAAACAGCAGTTAAGTGACTTACCCAGGTTCACATAACCAGGATGTGCCTGAGTCTAGATTTTTACTTATGTATTTCTGACTCCAAGCCCAATGCTCTATTCACTTTGCCACCTAGTTGCCTCAATTATACTATTAATATAAATATAGTGCTGTTTTCTTCCTCATGGATATAGCCTATTGTTAGCCAACAATGAGGTAGTAACTAAATTCTTCTGACCTAAAACACACCAGTCTCAGAAAGCATCATCAAAGTTGAGAATATAACATACATTTTCCTTTTATTTATAATACTGTTAGTGCAAATCAACATGGACAGTAATTGATGTTACAGTAGAGCTCAGCAGAGGTTGCTACAGATATGTAAAATATATTTCCTTTTTTTGGTGTATTTTCTTTTGTCTTGGTAAAGTTTATTTCTAACATAGTAACAAGGAAGAGTCCTTATTGGCTTTTTTTATAGATTTTGAAAACTCCAAACTATACTATTTCTAATTTATGTGCTAATCATGAGAAGAGAACTTCCATTCGACTTAAATTGCCCAGTGAAATGCAATTTGACCTTTGACTAGTATAAAAAATAACATTAAAAACGACATTTCCTGCTTATCTATGTAATTATCTAATGATGGGCAAACATCTGTTTGGGGTGGTTTAGGAATTCACCTGTTTGGACCAGGAGACTTTTTGAAGTCCCTTCCAGCTCTGTGACTGGCATCTGTTTACTCCCCCATCTTGTAAAGGTTGTGCCAATTGATTTAGGCCATCTTGAAAGATGCGAAAGTGCTGTAAATCAAATCACCACTGTATTCTGCTTTACAAAAACCCTGCTCCATAAGCATTCTGAACAAAGGGGAAATTGGACTTTTTGAGTCTCTTATAGTAATAGTCACCTTTACCACAAATCCAATTATGCAAACTAATAGCTTCTGAATACTAAACTCAATTCCTAAACTGCCTCACTAAATAAACAATTCAACTTCTTTCAATTTAATTATAAAATCTACAAATGTATTCTCCATGGCAAAATTTTGTGTGTTGTGTCGACCTCAAGACTGAGAGTCAGTATGGCTCATGAAGAGAGAGGGAACAGGCCTGGGAAACAGACCTGTGATCTCTGGCACATATTGGCTGTGAGGCTACAGACAACCTACTTCCCCTCTAAATACCCCAGGCAACTTTCTAAGAAGATAGTTACAACAGGAGTAATTTCTTTATATCAGTGAGGGAAGTTGTCCATATTGGTGAGTTTCCTATACTGATGAATTCAAAAGTTTAGACCAAATAACAATTATCAACATCATCATCAGATTAGCTACTGTATTTTTATGTAGCACTGTGAATATATCATGGATATTCAATAAATTTAAAATAACTAATTAAAACATGCATTGAAGATTTGGTTCTATCAGTGTTGAGTATTATGAGGCTATCAGTCATTTGTTAGGATATTAAGGGAGATGAAGCAAAAACATATGGCATTCATCTATATTTCAAAGATTATGTTACATGAAATTGGCATCATGGGTATAATTCATAAAATAAGGAAGAAAAAATATCAAAGCCCTGGATAGTTTCATGGAAAAGTGTGAAATGTGTTCTGAATACTCCCTACATTTTCCTACAGATGCATTTGGAGTTCATGTGAAATTTTAGCACTGATGTTTCATTTTCTGTTTATACCTAGTTTTTCATTGAGTCGAAAAAATTGTTTTAAAATTTTTCAATGCAGAAAAACCCTACTTTTAAGAGTTAATTTATTGTACATCAGGTGGTTTCTTAAATGTACAAATGGAAGCATTACTTTCAAACAGGATAATTACAACTATGTATAGTATGTTTCTCCATTAGCAAGTAATTAATTTATTACATTGTGCAATAATTCATAATTACACATGCTAATCCTGCTAAATTGCTGAAGCTGATGATAAAATTTCTTGCATACTTGCCTAAATTTCATTAGAGTCATAATTTTTAAGCTATATGAAAAATTGCCATTTAATTCCAAAATATTGATCAGTATCAAACAGAAGAAAAAACAAGCTATTTTAACATTTATGAAACCTTGGTCTTGTCTACATAAAGGGCATGAATTGTAGAAAATTCGTTCTTTTCTAGAGCTTATTGTTAAGCTCTAGATTTTACATAGATAGTAAACAGAATGGAAAATTTGGCTCAATTTCTTTCCATCTTTTAATATGGTGGGAATAGTTTGTAGTTCAAGAAATCAGTCTTTATGTTGTGCAAAAAATATGAACCTAAAAAATTGTACAGGAACAGGAATTTTGGTTAAAACACAAACATAACATCATTGTTTTAGTTTTCACATGAATCTTACTTTAATGCAGCATCATACATAAATAATATAAACCTTCTCTGGGAGTAGCAAATAGACTTCTGATCAGACAGTGTCAACTTAGATGAAATCGCATTCTGTAAGCTGTAGTTTAAATGTGAATATTAAAGCCACTATTGACATATAGCACAACTGACTAAAATGTCAATATTCATGAAAAGAGTATTGCAAATCACAGAATAATTGATTAGTTTACTTGAATGAACACCAAAATTTTTTCCCTGCAAAAAAAAATTATTTTTCTTTTGTCCTTGCAGCACTGAGAGCTGACACTTGAATTTTCTGAGACAGATCTATTACTTTATGGTTCTTAATTACAAGTAATGAAAATGAGGGAAAGCATCTACAAATGTCCATATTTTTTCCATTATTTGAAATAGTGTTTTTAAGATGGACTGTTGAATAAATGAATCATGAACATCTTTGTCAATAAAGATGCTCTCCCAGAACCTGAAATAGTTCAGATGATTTTTTAAATGAACCATTTATCTAGAAATTCTCCTTATATATTTTAAGTCCCTGGTTAAAAAAAAAACAATATCCATCTTTATTTGGCTTCTTCTTCCATGGTATGAAACAGTATGATTTTAAAGTAAATAAAATTGGGCTTGGAGTCAGGAGATATCAATATTAGTCCTAGCTCTGATATTTCCTATATAAACATTGGTAAGTCACTTTGAGACTTTGAGCCTCAGTTTCCTCATCTTTAGGATGAGAGTAATAATATGTGTATACCTACCCCCCCAAATTACCTTGACTTAATCTTTTATGTGACTGCATATACATACATATATATATATATACACACACATATGTAAATGTCTCCCCAATTAGAATGTAAGCTCCTTGAAATCAAATTTATTGAGTCTTGCTTTTTCTTTATGTCCCTTGCACTTAGAATAGTACCTAGAACATTTAAATGTTTGTTGATTGATTGATAAAAAGTGCTTTGTAAACTTTAAAATCACTGTATATTTCAGTACTCTAGAGATGCATGTGCATACTCCCTCCTCTGTGAATAGGAATAAAAATACATCACCTTGTGGCCAAACTTTGGATGATGAGTCTTTCTCTCCAGACTAGATAAACTGGCTGTCAGACTATACCATACCTGTCTCTTACCTGGTCTATACTTCAAGCCAACTTTCCAGTATGAGAACTTCTGGAATATACTTTGAGAGCCCAGGTTCACTTTTTCTACAATTAGACTTTAAAGTAGGGCTTTGATGGAAGAATGCACTATATAACTGTGAGCTAGTAAGTTTAATTTGGAAACACTATGGCATAGTAGATAGAAAGCTTATCTTGGAGTCAGGAAAACCTGGGTTGAAGGCTTGCCTCTGACATATGCTCACTATGTGACCCAGGGCAAATCCCTTAAGCTCTCAATGCACTAGGCAACTCTTTTAAAAACTATGTAAATTGTTGAGGTGCTGAGTTATTTTGTAGAGGAAGTTCCTCACCAGAAGCTCCCTACACTGATGAAATCATAGAACTGATTAAAAAAATTAAAGTGTGGTCTGACTTCAAAACTATAAAACTGGCTTTAAATCCTTAAAATAACACTAGGAAGGTGAGCTGCAAAGAAATTTGTTTCCTGTAGAACCAATTACCCTTCCCTGCCCTCCCTTACTGATTCAGCATTAATTTATTGAGTCTATATTACAAGCATAGCACTGTATCAGGTGTCATGGAGGAATGCAAAAGGAGTAGAAGTTGTAGTCCAGGTCCTGGAAGAGCTTATACCCTAGCAAGGAGAATCAGGCATAAACACATGAAAGAACTATAGCACAACCACATAGCAAAATGACAAGTCTGTGCTGGAATGGAATATACGTACTCCAAAGAGAGGAAGAATTAGAAAGTAATTAAGTAGAATGGGATTAATCAGAGAAGGCTTCTCCAAGGAAGTAAGTGTTCATCTGGTCTTGATGACAGGCATAGGCAGAGATTGGGGGAGACAAAAGAGGGTATCCTAAGAAAGGGGAAGTGAAAAATGATGGTAACTAAAAATTAAGCATTAAAAAAAAAATCAAGCATTTACCATTGGCTGTCTATTCTCTACCAAAGGGCTTCATTTTCTTGTTAGTGCTAGCAGGTATTTTGTAAAGGCAGGCAAGGGGATGTTCTCTGGACTGTTAAGTTTCTCTTTCTTTCCTGATCTGGTATGTATAGAAGTAGCCAGGTACCTGCTCCTTGGGTGGTAGGATAAGCCATCATCTTTTTTTTTTTTCTTTTTTGCATGTCTAGTTCCTTTGTGGAGGTCACTCATATCTGCCTTTACATGAACTTTGCTCCTATTCCTCTTTGTGATAGATACAAAATGAAAACTTCTCTTTGTTTCCTAATACACATGTGAAAGACAATTCACAATGTCCCTGCCCTAAGGGACATTTCATGTGTCCAATCAAATCTTCCACTATTAATGTCCCATTAAATGAATAGGTACATTAATGACTTTAAATTGTAAGCCACCCAAGAAGAATAGCACAATACTATATAAACTAATTTACAGAGTTAAATTTCACCTCATTTATAGAGTTTCAAACCATCTCAGTAAATTGACTTCTATGGAATTACATCTTCATAATTATACAAAGAGAGTCAGTCTAGTGTAATAGATAGTCAACCTTGAGTCATTAAGACTTGGGTTTGAGTCCTGCCAAATACATGATATATATCAGTGTGACTATGAGGAAGTCTCTTCACCTCTCAGGGCTCTAGGCAATTTTCCAAACCTAAATTACAGAAAAACTGTTTCTATTCATCAATGTATGGAAGTTTCTAAATTGTGCAGTTCCCTGCACTGATGAAATCACAGGTCAAGGTTAAAAAAAAAACCCTACCCCCAAAATGTGTCCTAATGGTTGTGTCCTATTACCACAGAAACACAGTGATTCTGTGTGACCTGTATTTCTGTGGTTATCTTATATTTAAAAAAAGTTACAAGTGAGATAAGCCTAATCGATATGTTTACTTCCTAAACACATATTTTAGGAGGACAGATAAGGTTGTGCAACCCTTCCTTATGTGTGTTGGGGGCGGGGTAGGATAAATTGTCATTCTTAAAAGGTTGGGGATCATTGATTAATATCACTAATACAAAATATGATCTATAGACTTCATCACTACTGATAATGGCTTTTACCATGTTCTAAGGTTACAAAGTGTTTTGATATGCATCTACAGTCAGAACTGGGTAGGTCAGATATAGTATCCCCATTTATAGATAGATGAGGTATCTGAGACTCAAAGGACATGAGTAAATTGCCCAGTAGTTGGTAAGCCAAGCTGGGACTGAGTCCAGGTCTTCTGACTTAAGTTTTATGCTCTTTCCACTATGAATATGGTTTATGGAAAGTTCCAGTTAAGCAGTAGAAGGAATGCCAGACTGGGTGTCAGAAGATCTTGATTTCAGTCCTTGCTCTGGCATTAACAAGCTATTACTTGACTTAGTCACTTAACCTTCTCTGGGCCTCAGTTTCCTCCTCTGAAAAATTAGGGGATAGGCCCTAAGGCATCTCTAATTGCTTCCAGCTTGAAAATTTTAGGAAATGATGATCTGTTTTTGCTTCATCTCAATATTTACCACATAAAACTCAAAAGCCCTAACCCTCTATGGTAGCTAGAAATCACAGGTGTCATTCCAGATACAAATCACCTTTTATGAGCCATTGATTCATTGTGACTGAGTAGAAACAGTCCCACTTCTAGAATGTAAATATATTTAGCATGCTCCTAGGTTTTCTATGAAATCCCTTTCTGGCCTGGCTTTATGTAGTATATGAGAGATGAGGTGTCTTGACTATAGGTCACTGAGAATGTCCCAACTACTGAAGGTGTTGTAAGTACATCAACAAAACAATGACAAAAGACAGCTTAGTCCAGCTGACTGGTCAGGACCACATTAATCTTTTACTGATTCCTTTCTTATAGAGCTAGAAATAAATTAATTGATTTAACAAGCTTCCATACCAGTACTATACAAAGAAAACTAGGGTCAGAGGAAGATCCACAGGCAGAGCCAAAGATGTCCTGCTTTAAAACAGATCAGCAAAACTGGAAATCACCCTTGCATTATAAGCTACAGTCAGGCTATGGACTAATTTGTTGTTCCAACAATCTGCCATTCTTGCCAATAGCATTGTATTACTCAATCTGGTACACCATGGACTCAGGTTCTCTATGGTATAAAATTAAAACTACTCTTAGTAAGGTATTATTTTTTCTTTTAGCCGATGAAATGGGAAGGATGATAGATGTCAATATCCTGAATATAGACTGCTCTAGACCCCTGCAAGAAATAAGGCAAGCTTTTCTCAAAGACGCTTTGGAACTGTTTAGTTGATTAAAAAAAAAATCCTACATCTTTTTACTAAATCATAGATCCAAATGCAAAACCTAGGATATAGGGACATCATGTGGAGCTATGACTTTCTCTGGGGGACTCCAGAATAGATTACATTTGTTCAGAGTTGTTACATATTCGCTTCCTTTTTCTGAGAGAGCTTGTGTAAACTTGGGGTGCAATCCTATCTAAAATAAATACTACCAGTTCTATTAATTACTGATAAGTAAAAAAAAATTTATTTATCCACTTTAGAGATGTATGGGAAAACAACTACACAAAAATTGAGAAAAATTAATTCAGTATATTTTGGTAAATTAAGTAAAATTTTCATTGGATTACATGCTGTATTTCTTTCAACATTTATCAGAAATGGAAGGAGATGCTTGTGCTTATATACTTACTGTTAATTTGTTAGGTTACTTGGGGCCTTTTGTTTCTTAGACTTGTGACATTTTTAGACTAGCTTCAAATTTTTTTATCATTTCCAATTCTGAGTATATTTTATTAAAATGAAGTTTAACAAGGGTTAAAAGATAAATACTTTTGACTGAGGCATATATTTACAAATCCTGTCAAAATTTAGAAAAAAAAAAAACCCAAAACGTTTGGAAATATTTTGCCCATTAGATATTAGATGAGAAAGCAATAGTTTTTTAAAGGGCAAGTTCAGACTTTATATTACCCTGGAAAATGTTCTGGAAAAGAATGAATTTTAAATATTTCAAGTAAATATCGTAGGGCACATAATTTTTAAATTATGTCTGATTCTGTCTCTCAGTTACAACTGTCCAGTATGTTATGTGTCATTCTACATTGCCAATTTCATTTCAAACCTGCTGTAAATAAGTACAGATAAGTATTATTAGCTTCTTGGGGTCAGATGTCTGACAGGCCAGACTTGAACTAATGGATTATATCTCTTTTCAGTTCATAGTCTGCTATTACTTACAATGCCACTGTAAGTATTTTAACATAACATTTCTGTACTTTAAACCAGACTCTGTTATTTTTAAAAATGCTGAAATCTGGATGCTATACATCTGAGTTGTTGAGCAGTGAAGCAAAGGGCATTGAAAAATACCACTAGGGACAGAGTCCTTGATATTCCTCCTCCTACTGCTTCCTTCCCCCACTGCCCCAGGGGAAAGAAAATTATATCTGGGAACCTGCTGCAAGAAAAGACTGGAGTTTCCTTCCCTCCCTCCCCTTTTCTTCCATCAGAAGCACAAGAGAAATCAAGGGAGAAGTGATGTGTGGTGGTGTCAGTGTGACAGAGTGACGTTGCTTCATTTTGTGATGAGGTTGCATCATGGTGATGTGGTGTAAGTTAATTTCATAATTGTAAACAATACAGGGAATATGGTTGATTAGTTTGAAGTTCTTGTCCACTTCGTTATGACTGTCCAGCTGAATTAACATGGGTATGTCTTTGTGTCACACTTTTATAATTTCCTTTTCTTATTTTCAGGATTTCATTTTCAAAGAAAAATCTAAACAGTATTAACTTAGTAGAATGACTGTCTGAAATACCATGATTTTGTATAAGATGCAGTGGGCTTATGTGCTTTCCTGGCTTGTGCACCAGGTTAAAAAAAACTCTAGACTTAACTTTGATGGAGAATGGGTGTGAGTAGAAGCTATAGATCCTTGCTTTCTATAATGTTGATAGTATGCATCTGTTAGAAATTATGGCATGAATCATGGAAAATTATATTTCTGTTATACAGTAAAACTGCAAGTGTTCTCTGCTTAATTACAATGAAGGCAAGTAAATATTTTCTGGAAAGCTTGTATTTGAAGTTGGAAATAGGAATATAGAACAAACAGAAAACTCAACTGGAAATTGCTTAAAGGCTCAGCAGCAGGTACTTAGATCTGATTTCTGTAATTTTAAAAAATGTTCTATTCAATTATACATACATATACTTGCTAAAATTGAAAGCACATAATCTTTGTTTATAACATCTGAAATTCATTGTAAAGAAATGCATCTGAAGAAAATTACATGTGAGTTCCCCATAAGGCTAAGCAGAAACAATAATAATTTACAAGATTGAGGTTTATTTTGTTTTTCAAGTATTGGTTTCAAATTAGTTGTATTTCACAAAAGTGAGATTAATTTTGTTGCTGTTGCCGATGTTCCCAGAGGGAAAAACAGAAAGTATCATTAAAAAAAATTTTTTAATGGTATTTGAATTATTCCTCTTGGGGTCAGAGCATTGGTAAGGATATTAGAAGTAGCCAATTGTCTTGCAGACTTGGTTATGTAAAATAACTCGGGATCATCTTGGAGCATTAGTGCCTTTTGGAGGGTTGTCGGTTAAAGTCCGCAGTTCTCACCCCAACTAACGTCTGTAGTGGGTGTGAGAAAGTCCCGAGAGTTACAGTTCTCTGCTGCCGTGTAAAACAAATAGCACATCCCCTCTGCTAATAATATTCCTTTTCGTTCGCTTAGGATCCAGTAGTCTTCTGTTTGCAATTCACCCTTCCTCTCCTCCGCCCGCCCCCTGCTGAGAAAATCAGTCTCTTTTGACCACCAGCGCCCAGAATCACGTTGGGAAAAAAATGGTGGAGGGAAGGGGGGGTTCGGGATACACCAAGGAGTTTTAGAAGAGTAGACAGCTTCCAGATTCCAAACTGGAAAAAAAAAAAATTGTATTTGAGGACTTTCCAGAGGGTGAGGGAAGGTAGCCATCGTCAGCAGGGCAGGACATTTCAAACCACGGGGTGGGAAAGTTGGAGTGGATGACCAGAATGACTTCTGAAGCCTGTGTGTATGCACTACCTGCAAAATATATTTCTGCAACAGGTGCGGGACACTGGGGGTCGGGGAAACGGGTGGAGAAGAGAATAGGCTGGGGTGGGGGGGAGGTGACGGGCAAGGGGAGGGGCGGGGGGGCCCCGGCCCGGGGCGGGGGGGGGGGGGGGGGGGCGGCCCGGAGCGAAAGGGGCGCGGTGTAAACAGAGCGGCGGCCGTGATGTCAGCCGGTCACATGGAGCCTCATATGGTTGGGGATGGCTCTCGGCGGCGGGCGGGCAGCTGCTGTAGCTGCTGCTGGAGCTCGGGCGGCGGCGGCCTCGGCGGCAGCAGCCTAAGAGGCGGCGGCGGCAGTAGAGGCAGCAGCGGCGGCGGCGGCAGCAGCAGAGGGGCCCCGGATTCGGACCATCCGCTCTCCCTGCGCTCTGTGCACCTCGGCTTAAATGATGTATTTTGTGATTGCAGCGATGAAAGGTGAGCGGAGAGCCCGAGCCGGGGAGGGGGAAGGGGAGCGGCGAGGAGGAGAAGGGGTGGGAGCAGAGGTGGGGGAGTGAGGGGGGAGGAGCGGGAGTCCTGATTTTGCTTGTCTTTCCCAAGGGGTGGGGGTGGGGGTTGAGGGGAAAGGGGGCCGGGCAAATCCGGGCTTTAGGTAACTGCGCTGGGGCGACCCGAGCTCTGCTGAAGGCTGCGGCGGCTTCTCACCCCCTCCCACCCAAGGTGTCTGTGCCCTGTAGAGCTCCTTACCCTCCTGCCCCGGGTTGCCCCCTTTCCTGCCCAGTGGTCTCTTAGTGGCTGCTGCCCTACTGCCTCCTCCCGCCCCAGGCCGACTCGGAAGCGCTGCCTTCTGCAAGAAAGTTTGCAGCAGCAACTCTGCCGAGCGGGGAGAAAGAGGGGTGCAGGTAGGAGAATGGGGGGGGTGGCTGCGGCAGGTGTCGCACCTACTGCACCCCCCCTTTTAGGCCCCCCCTTTCTACCCAAGTCCAGCCATTGCATGGGGGGGGGGGACAGGAAAGGGGAAGGGTCTGTGCCACCTGATCTTGACCCAATGCGCTACCCGTGGCCTAAAGGCTCGACTGGAGGAAGGGGGCACAAAAATAAGGGAAGGGGGACGCGGCGCTTTCTTAGAGCTTTGCCAACTGACCTAACAGTTAACACACCTTAGGTAGAGGGGTAGGAGGAAGACTCCGCTTCACTGGGTTTGCACCCTCTCCCTCCCGCTAACCCTTGCGGACCCCTGCTCGGTGGTCAGCCCCTGAGCTAAGTTCTAGTCTGACCCCTCCCCCCCAGTCCAGGTCAGATCCCTAGGGCTCCCAGCGGTCCTGGCCACAGAGATCCGGCACCGCTGGCTGCCCGGGGACAGCTAGGCCGGCGAAGGGCGGGTTTTCCAGACGGTAGGACGGGAAGGAGTTTGGCTAGCCAGTGTTGGCCGAGACCAAAAGTGCTCGCCAGGACCTGGGAAATGTCCGCCGGTCATTCCCTCCCTCCCTCCCTCTCTTTCTCCTCCCCCTTCCACGTTTTAGAAAGCTTTAGAAAGTGACCCAGGGACAGAAGCTAACCAGAGACTGACTGAGACCCGATTGACATGCAGAGACGCACGCAAACTTTGGGAACCACAGCTGCACTTTATACTGTGTGTTTTCGAATGTTTGTTTAAAAAGAACTTAACTGCCCACATGATTTCCAGAGAGAGAGGTTGGGGTTAGCATGATTTACTATTGCATAAGGGACAGTAAACGCGCGACAGAGTGCTGCAAACCTCGTCCTCCTTAAGTCTCCTTCTCTTGTGCCTTGTCTGACCAACATTCAGTGTATTTTAGATGCTGCCAAAGGAGGGGTGACAAAGGTGGCGTTTTCTGTGCCTTTTGTCACTGTCTCCAAAGGGGTGAGAAGTCACAGTTCTGCCAGGAAAAGGGAAGTTTTAAAGAGGAAGGAAAGATGTCGTGGTGTGCGTTGATAACCTGTGTCAACGCTGAAGGATATAGGAGCGGTTTTACCTGGTGTTTCAGACACCAAGGACAGAAACGTTGTGAACATGCTTCTCAAACAGACATGCTTTTGGCTCTGTTTTTCAGCATCATGATTCTAGGTTCGCATCTATTTCATGTGGATAGGCCCTCTAATTATGCACGATCCATGTTTTAATCTTGCTCCTGTTAATATGTTCTAGGTTTGATGACTTGGTTAAAGGTTTCCTAGATTTGAGCTTTGTTGCAATCCATGAATGAAGGGCACCAATAATAAACATAGGTTTTACTTTTGGATCTCAGAGCTTTGCCTTCCTTAGTAGAGACTGGGTGACATCTTTTAAATTAATTACCAGCGGGTTGAAACTTCTTGAAAAATAAAACGGCCTGCTTTTGATTAAATCATCCTATGAGATGTGCAAATTTTATATTTTTTCTCACTGGTTTATAGGAAATGTGATCTAACCAATTTTTAAAATGCAAACATAATAAAAAGAAATTAAAAGTGTATATGTTGTTAGTAATGAAACAGTCATTCCAGAATGGAGTTACTAAGGTTCCAGAATTATAAGATAGTAAAAGAAAGAAAATTCTTCTCTGCCCCCCCCCTCCCCATCAACCCTTCAGTGTTAGTATTTTCAACTGATAATTAAAAACCTTTGATCATGCAGGTTTAAAATTGCTAAGGCATTTATAGCTCTATTATTTTCAGAATATATTGCTTAGTTTTGTAACTATTTTTATCTTTAAAGAGATCTTGCTGGTTTTTTGTGGTGTGAATAATATATTTTCATTTCAACATAGTTTTTATTTGACAGGGAAGAGGGGCAAACAGGGTATTTTTTTAAAATGGAATTGCATTTCACTAGTCAACTATATATTACGTATTTTCCTTTTCTGTCAATATGGAAAGTTTATTTTAACATTTTTATTTGATGTTTATATACTTTTGCTTTTTTATCTCTAGTACAAAGTGACATTCCATATCATCATTGACAAATAGATTCCTGAGAATTACTCCCTCTACCCCAAAGCTTTTGCCTACACATTTGTCTTGGAGTGACCTCTGGCTGCCACAGAATGATAGATTCATAGTATTGTGCTTTGAGAGAAGTAGATCAGAAGCTCTGGGAATGCAATCTTTCTATAAGCTTAGTTGCACAAGGGAGAAATAGAATATAACTAGGTAATTAGAATATTTTATTTTTTCCAGATCATGTAACATTCTGGGTTTTAAAGAGATCATCTCACTTCAGTGTAAATTTACACCAACAAAGAGTAGTGTGTCCGAAAATAAGGAATGTCATAAATGTTTCTGTATTGGATTTAAGGGGAAAAAACACTGGCATGGAATCATATTAAACACTTCCTACTGCCCTTCAGTTTGAATACTTCAAATTGGTTCCATATGTTGAAGATTGTATATAATCGGTTTTCATACAAAACAGAAATGTTCTTTACATTGTCACTTTTTCTAGTAAATGTACAAGGGAGAAGAGAATGGGAAATCATAGGACAGAAATACTCTTTGTTGACTGATTTACTTATATTTTAAAAATATCATTAAACAAATTCTTTTGAACCTAAGGGAAGAAAATCCTTCCCCTGTGTTAGTTGTCAAATGAGTTAAGGCTTAAAGTGATTTTATACTTAGAGGCAATAAATCTTCATTTGAGCAAATTTATGTCCTCATCTTTCAGTTTTGCTTTTGTTTATTAAATTACCAATGCAATTCTAATCCCATTTGGATTATTTCTAAGGCAAACTGAAATATTGAGGCATAACATTTACCATCAGGGGATAACTTGTCCAGCACATCAGAAAAATTCATTGACAAAATGTCATGCCGTAGTCTGGTATTTAAAGGAAATAGGATATATTCATCATCCACAACAGGTTATATTCCTTTGCTTAATGTGTCTTCTTAACTCAGGCTAATGCAGATGGAAGTATAAGAGTGATGAGTGTAGACAAAGGAAATAAATACACCATCATTGAGGTGCTTTTTTTTTTTAGCCCAAACCATTCCTATACAAATACAGGTTAATTACCTTACCTTTGACTATGCTTTATAGTTTAATGATTCATGCCATTTTCATCTCTAAGTGTGGTCTTATATTTTTAGAGCCTTTGAATTTCCACAGTCATTTGGTAAGAACATTGGTGTCATCATCTTAAACATCACTAGCAGGGACTTCTTGGTTAGGTTGGCTGACCTTTGAAATGTAGGGTTGAAAGAAGGTGAAGGTTGCATCTCCAGCCCAGGATGGCTAATGCTGTCACTCACTACAAGGCTGGGTGTTCAGCCTTGTAAGTTCAAAGGATGAAAAGAAATGTCCACTTTTTAAAAGAATGTACCAACTGGGATCATCTTGTTCTGACATTTTTCTTTTCTCAGTCTGTGGCAAAAGTAAAAGACGTTTGTCCAGTGAAAGTTCTATGAAAGTTTAAAAATTGAATTGAGATTTTTAAAAAGTTGCTGCTTTTTGAACATTTTTTTACAGAGCTCCAGGCCCCCCTCCAAAAAAAAAAAACATACTCAAGGAAATCATAATACAATTTTAACTTATATGAAATTTGTCCCGCTTCCAAGGAAGACTAGAATCATCCTTTCATGTTTATTATTTCATAAGGGACAGTGCTTCAAATCTCAGCCATATAGACCTAATAAAATATTTCCATTAAAGAATAATTGTGCAGATAAAATATATTTCCAAAATAGATACTGATACAGGATTGATTTATTCTTACTAAGCTGCTTCCCATTTTAGGAGGTATATAGTAAAATAAATGAGATAATCAAGTAGTTAACTGAAAAGGCTAGTGTGTGAAACCTTTTTCAAAATGTACTTTATCCAACATATAAGGTCATTTTAAGTTTTAAAGAGGTAGGCAAATCAATTTAAAACATGTGTCCTATAGGTGGATCTGCAAAAGAATATTTAGTTTTTTCCTATTTTCTATCGTAGGTTAGGTTGTTTTCCTGTATCTAGGGTTTAAAAAATGTCTTTCAAGGTGCTTTTAGAATTAGTAATTGTCCCTTTGTGCAAGAAATTCAATAAAAGCATGTCATCATAGGAAAACAATTCCAACAACGTACGTTTTACGTTTTTTGTTATTTACTAGTGAAAATGAAATATGATTT
Source organism: Petaurus breviceps papuanus (assembly GCF_028583685.1). Lineage (NCBI taxonomy): Eukaryota > Metazoa > Chordata > Mammalia > Diprotodontia > Petauridae > Petaurus > Petaurus breviceps. Next base: position 44,600,644 of record NW_027186296.1, read on the forward strand.
AATTGCAGAACTACTTTTAAAATTTAGTAGTACGACAGATTGTGTTAGCAATAAATAGCACCAAAAATTTCATATTCTTTCCACATAATAATTGTCTTTTGTGTGTATTTATGGTGTGTGGCAGATGGAAAGCCACTGGTACCTGAGCTAAAGATTGAAGTATCATGCTAAAACTTTGGCTGTAAACTTACCCTCATTAGAGGATGATTTCCAAATTCTGTTTTTTGCATGATTTAACCCCTCATCCCCACTGCTATCACCTTTCTAGTCTTGAGCCAGGCCATGAAATTCATAGTCAGAATTTTTGAATCTGTCATTATTTAAGTATAACATGATATAACATATTCTTTGTACCAACTTTACGGAGGCAAAACCAGAGAAAAGAGATTTCAATATATAACAAACATGTTATGATGGAAAATGGGCAAAGTGGAGGGAAATTGAATTGTGATCATGTTTCTGATAAAATGTGAAGACTGGAAGTCATCATGTTTTGATGTAGTTAACTTGGAAAACTTAAAAATATTTAACTGTTACTGGCAAGGAAAAAGCATTATGTTAAATTAGCACTATAGACTTATTCTGCATTTCATTTTTTAGCTTTGGTTTTATGTCTGAATTTGCTAAGCATATCATAAATGGAAGTAAATAACAATTGTTACTTACTTACAAAATACCTTCAACTGTATATTTTTCAAAGTACTTTTGCTTACATATCCTTGTTTCATCCTTAACAGCAAGCCTATGACAGAGACAAGACAAATAATTTTATATCCTCCCTCTACTCTCAGTATTTTTAATCAGAAAAGGAAACTGAGGCTCAGCTATTTACCAAATGTCAAATAGCTAATAAATATCACAGCTATGATGAAAACTCAGATCTTTTGACTCCTAATCCAACTATCTTTACTTTTAATATTTTCCTTTCTGAAAGACAAGTTGCATTAAGAACTGATATGTGAATTTATACACAGTTATTAGAATTATTCGCTACAGTTTATGGGAGAAGAGAGGAGATTCAATTAGGTAATGTTCTTCTGAATCCAATATATTTAAATTACTGTTTTAAAAAATGATTCTGTATAAAAGGAGTTATTCTCTCTGCTTGCTGTTAGACATGTTCCTTTATGATTTTTATTAAGTCCTCTTCTGATATAAGAGGATCTGGATGAGTATCATTAACCTTGCATGAGATTATTTGGAAGGTTGTAACTCAGATGATCTGCTCCAACACTCAATCTTCAGAGAGGACGAGTCATTAATAAAGCAAATTGATCTGTAGCCCCATTTATTTAGTGCCAGAGCATTATTTACACATTCATATTCTAGTTTTATTATGCTTTTTTAGTAGATAACTTTGGAGATGTAGTGTTCTTTTGGCATGTTGTTGTTGTTTTTCCCATGATGAGTGATACCTAAGGGAGAATCCTTGTAAACATGTTCAGAAGAGATCTTCTGCACAAGACTTGAAGGAAAAGCCTCTAACTAGATTAGATGGCCAAAAGCCTACTTCTCATGGCATATGCCAGTTCCACTAACAGACATTTCTCAAGTGCCCACTGTATGTAGAGCCTAGTGAAAGGGGTACAGAGGTAGACAGAACATTTCATTTTTACTTATTTGACTTTTATTATAACATGTAAGAGCCAAGTTGTGGAGAGGAGAAAGAATAAGAAAAAAATATTTTAAATTTCTAGTAATTTTTTTTCTAAACTTTGAGACCGTCCTACTTTAATTGTTCATAAATCAGAATGTCTTCCAATTTCATCTTGAGTCTTTGCCTCTTCCTGTGTCTATATAAAAGATGTTAGTCGTTTTCTTATTGGAAATTAATGTTTCCCACAAGTCTGAAATTAATTGTTGGAAACTTGAGTAAATCAAAGATAAATATCGAACCTAGTTAAAGGTGCATAGGAAGAGTTTGAATATGATGACTTTCAGCACAATTCTGCATCAGCTCTGAATCAAGGATGCCCTCTAGTGGCTTCAGGTCCATGAAGGATAAAAGCCATAATATCTCACCAATGATTATCTAGCCAGGTAATGGCAAAGAGAGACCAAAAGTAGGAATTATTTTCTAAGTTGGGATAGTTTACCCTATATCTCCCATCACAGATATATTCCAAAATTATGCATGCTTAATCAGCTGCAAAATTATTTAGAAAAATCAGATGAAAGAAGAGTCTTCTGTTGGAGAAAATGGGAAGATTAGCAGTCACCTCCAGTTTTTAAAAATAAATTTAAGTTAAAGGAGGTGATAATTTTTATTTTTAACTTTCTTTGGCTCTATTGCAGGACTAGTTATGGTCTTGTGCTTTGGGGGGGAAAATAGCCAGTTATAGACCTCTGTCTTAGAAGAGCGGAGCATCATAAATTTAGAGCTAGAAGGAACCTCGGAGCTTACCTCATTCAACCCACTCATTTCACAGATAAGGAAACTGAGGTCCAGAGAAATGGCATAACTTGACCAAGGTCATGCAAGTAACTGTAAACCCAAGTCCTCTGAATCACTCCGCCTCACCTATGCTATATTTTCCCAAGTTTTAGCCTACATTCTTTAAAATATGGTTTCTAGCCTTGCCAGATTATCTCAGTGCTTTCATTCCTTAAATCAATAGGCTGCTTTTTTTTTTTCAACAAAAAAAGGAGGGGATGGTCAAGGGGCTAGCTGAAAGACATAAATTAAAACAACTTAAACACTAAAACTGCCAGCCTCTTTTCTTGCCAACATACTTAAGTATATTTAACTCAGATGATAAATATAGTTTGTATTCCTTGATTTAAGCTCAATTCCAAGTTCTGTGAGAAATACCATAAAAGATTCTTAGGTAGAAATGCATTTGTAATTGGTTTTCCTAAACTTTAGAACAAATGGTGTAATTTAACAAGAGTCTGATATCAAGTTGCATAATTACATATGGAAAAACACAGATTATAGTTTTAACTTTCCTATTGTGATCTAGATAAAAGCGTTTACTTCTTGTTTCTTTAAATATACAATGTTGTTTATTATCATTGTTGCTTTTAAAAAAACATTTTAAATTCAAATGTTTCAATGAATTTCATGCTGCTATTGGACTCTAGTAACAATTGTCATTATCACACCTGAAAGTTTTGGCAGAGTTCATTTCTTGTTTTCACTATTTCAAGAAGCATTGTGTCAGAAGGATCATTTATAAGGGTTTCACAGAATAGTAGTTCAGTTCATAATTGAGTGCCCCTCTAATTAAAGAAAGGGTGTCTTACATGATGTAAATCATCTTCAAAACAATCAATATTTACTGTGATGTTTATTTTTGTTATTATGTAGTAAAGAACAAGTCTATGTACATATATAGATCAAAATATGACATTTTATTTCAAGCTGTATTTTTCGTTAGCAGTCTGCTATTTCAATGGTTCTTAGCCATTCTTATATGATAAACCCTTTCAGCAACCTGGAGAAGCCTATGGACCCCTTCTCAGCATGTTCAGTCATTTTTCAGTCACGTCCAACTCTTTGTGACCCTATTTGGGTTTTCTCGGCAAAGATACTGGAGTAGTTTGCCATTTCTTTCTCCAGCTCATTTTATAGAAGAGGAAACTAAGGCAGAGTTAAGTGACTTATCCAGAGGCACACAGCTAGTGTCTGAGGCCAGATTTGAACTCAGAAAGATGAGTCTTTCTGACACCAGGCCCAGCACTCCATCTACTGTGCCTTCTAGCTGCCCCCTTCTCAGAATAATCTCCTTAAATTCACAAAGCAAAATACATAGAGTTACTACGAAAACCCATTAAATTGAAATATAATTATCAAAATACATATTTTAAAAATAAATTCATGGAACTCTAAGCCAAGAACTTAAGTGTTCTTTGAAAAGTATTAGCTTCTACCTCCATCTCAGGGCTTGAAATGGGAAATTGAATTCAACTGAACCAGTTGTCAGTTACTATACTGAGAGAGTTTTGTAGTTTCTGTCAAGTGAATGTCATTTAAAATAGAATAGAATATTTAGGAATTCTGACAGGGGAGCTGATATACTTAAGGCCTATATGGTACTTTTGTTTATGGAGGGTGCTGAGCATTATTTGCTTCAAAGGGAAAAAAGGGTAGGAAATATGTTAGATTTAAGATATTGAACCAAAATAAACTCCTTTTATTTAGTACGTGTAATTTTCCTATAAGGGTGGCAATGGTACTGAATATAAAAACAGTTTTTTTTTTCTCTACATCAACTTTTGAACATTTTATTGATTTTGTCATATGCTTGGTGCCTACTTGAGTTTAACTTGATTTGGTCTGTTGTTGATTAGAGTAGAAATGAGACATGAAATCATCCCTGAGAGGGCCAGACCACTTTTGTGATTGATAGTTTATTTATGTGAATCCATTTGTACAAGGCTTTGTTCCTATTCGTACTATGAAGCAGTTTGCTTTGCCGATGAGCTATGCTTCTTTGTGTGCTATGGATTTCATAAATTGTACCTTGTTACTGTGTGGACACTAAATAATATTGATTGTTCCATAAAGGAGTAAATTCAAAGTCTTGAGAAAACCATTAATATTTTCCCATATTCAATAATGACCAAAATTTTGGTACCGTGGCAGTGTGGTATAGTTAGAACACTGTATCGGGAGACAAGGATTTAAGGTTTAGTTCTGCTACCAACTAGTTATATGACTGAGGGCAAGTTGTTTAAGTCCTCTGGACCACAATTTCTTCCTTTGTAAACTGAGAGGGTCAGATCAGATGATTTCTAGGATTTCTTCATTTTTCAGATTCCATGATTCCCTAAAACTGAACCTGATGCTGAATGATGCTGCTAGCCTTTGATAGAGTACTAATTTGTTTTTGTTTCGGGTTCAAGACTTGTTCACATTTTCTCTCTTACTTATTTTTTCCTGCTCCAGATATTGAAAAAGTTGAGTCAAGTACCATCTAATCAGCTACTGGTTTTCAATTTTATAATAGATTTTTTTTTTTTAATGAGCTCTATAGAATTACTTTGTAGCCTACTTGGCTAGATTAAGTATCAGGTTTTCTTGAGTAACAATAAAAGCTTTCTGACTGGGATCTTATATTTGACACCAAACCTTGACTTTCAAATTCTAGCCCCAAAACCTTTTTAAAAAATATTTGATGGTTGGATTAAAATTCCTAAAATATACTTAAATTGTAATTCAATTTAATAAGTATTTGTTAAACATTAACTATGTGCCAGACACTATGCTAGGTGCTAGGGATGGCAAAAATAAAACTTCTGTTACCCTCAAGGAGATTACACTCTTCAAGAGGGAAATAAGAACCTTAATGCCACTTTCAGCATTACATCACTAATGTACAACACTAATTTTATTCCTTCAGAAGTCCCAAGGAATGGAAACTCTTTTGGCATTCTATTCTCAATTATAACTGGCTTTTTATTGCCAATCTTTAAAAGAAAAATAATGTCTAATTTTTCTTTTCTCTTCTCTTCTTTTCTTTTTTTCCTTTTTTTTTGCTTTTTTGGGGGGCAGTTGGGGTTAAGTGACTTGCCCAAGGTCACACAGCTATTAGGTGTTAAGTGTCTGAGGCTGGATTTGAACTCAGGTCCTCCTGACTCCAGGGCCGGCACTCTATTCACTGCACCACTTAGCCACCCCTTCAGCTTTTCTTATGGCACAAATTTTATGTTTCCTCACTTTGGAACTGATGACTGAAAACTTTTGGTTTACCCTAATATATATATATTGCAGGTAGACATAAACAAAGGTTGCAAGAAGTCAGCAATGTCAGCTTATATTTTGCTTTTGTGGAGGTTCTGCCAAAAGTATTTCCTGTTGTCCAGTAGTGTTAGAAGCTAGTCAATGAGCCTGAAAAGTGAAGCCAATTGGAGGATACTAATACTGCTCATGATAACAGGAACATTAAAAATTAACACATTCCATGTTTAAAAATAGAGGCATCCACTTGAGACTTTGTACATACATAATGCACATACATGGATGCATTTTAAGTAGGTAAGGGCTTATTGACCTAACACTCTCACCAACAACAGGAAAGATAACAATTTTTTTCCTAACTTAAATTGTGCCAATACCAGCAAGTATTTTCTAATTATGACATTATTTGGAGAAATATTCTGTTTGATAGGAGCCCAAAAAATGATGTTTCAAGAGTAAATGTTTGTGTCATAGGCAAACAATTTCAAACTGAGGTTTTGGGTTTCAGCCACTGTTACAAAACAGATGAAGTTATTTGAGAACCGTTAAGACATCCTGAAGTTTTGTGGACATTCTCACAAGTCCATTTGTCAGCCAGTCAAGAAGTACCAGTCTTTGTTCTAAGCACCGGGGATACAAGGAAAGGCAAAAATGCAGGTGCTCACTAGTTAAGGCAGACACATGCAAGCAACTATATACATACAGGGTAAATGGAATATAATCTCAGAGGGAAGGTACTGGCACTGGGGTGGGGGGGGTGGAGGGTGGGAGGAGACTAGGAAAGGCCACTTACAAATGGTAGAATCGGAGCTGTTTTGCTTACACCCTCTGTTCATATTCCTTCTTGGGTGGGGCTAGTAATTCTCCTATGATTTCAGTGTTTCCTTAATAGAAATCTTGGTTAACCTATGTTTAGACAGTAAGATGGTTTGAGTGTTTTCAAAATATTTTATTTGCAAAAATGTTTTCATTAAGGCTATTTTCAGCTTTAAAAGTTTGGTTGGAAACCACTGTAGATGTTACCTGAAGGTGTTTACTGAAAATTCAGTAATTTTAATTGTATTTCGAGCACATCATTATTCTGTAAGAGTAGTGTGGTAATCAGTAAGAATTTGGAAACATGTATTTAGAGGTTGATGCTTGTAAAAGAGGTACCATAATGAAACATGGGTGTTCAGATGTAAAAATTGATTGACAGCTCTCCTTGTAGGCATGCTAGTAACAATAAAGTCTCAAAGTTCAACATCAAAGAGATCCCAGCTTACTTTTCAACTGACTTACACATCAAAGAGCAAGAACGAGACAAAAGAAACTGGATTGAGATACATGACTGCTTTATAGCTAGATCCCCATGGAATCATAGACAACTCCTTTTATAAATGCAAAATAATTTTTGCACATCATCTTCATTGCATAAATGACCAGCAGCAGGAAAATGGAGTAAACCATAGCTTCCATGGCTCACTATCAAATTTTTATTTGATTAAGAAAAACAGAAATACTTGATTTTCTTGTATTTCTCTATGGCGTTGCCAATTATAACTTAAGTTAATGCAATATGTGGAGAAATTCACCTAGAAAATGTGTTTATGTGGAAAGCACATTGGATACAAGTGGATTTTTCCTAGTTGTACTTGTTTTCCTAGGTTTCCAGAGTATGGAAATTGAACTTATTGTTCGTTTGTTTTTTCCTCAGTCCCTCTTGCCCTTTGTGGGTGGACTTTTGCTGAATCAGCCTTAACAGGTGTTGGGTGCATGGTACAGAAGTTTAGACATGCTGTACCAGCTCATAATTTAATCACTATCTCAGCTCTAGCCCTCATTGTAAGTATCTCAATGCCATGTGTGGAACAGAATGATTGTCTTATAGTTTGGGCTTTCTTGTTTCTTCCTTGGTATTAGATAATGAATAATGTAAACCAAGTGAGTGTGATAGGTACTTTGAAATAGTCTACTGTTGTTTTTGTGTATCAACATTTGACATTTGAAGTTCTCTGTAGTATGCCCTTGAATGAGTGTGATTTTCTATGAAATTATTAATAAATGCAAAGCTAATATTTAGTGATGTTGAAGAGACCTAATAAATAGTCATATTATTCCTTAATAGATGGGATATTATCCTTAAAAAGTTAGCATTTTAATAAAGTAAGAAAATTAACCATTTGGAACTTAACTTTTGGAGTTTATGTAGACATCACAGATGGGAAATCATGAGATGTCTTTGAGGGTGATTAATTTATGTGTAACTAAATCAGAGCACACAATTATTTTTCAAGGTCATTTATTCTAAGGACTATCATAAGAGAACCCCAAAAGAAAAAGATGCATTTGAAAGGACCAGGGCAAGATTGTCTTTGGAGAGGCAGTTGATGATGATATTAAAGACTTTTGCTTAGCATGTGGTAGGCTCTTAATAAAAGTTGATTGATTGATTGATTAAGGAAGGTTGATTGTAAGGTGATTGATTTTTTTCAGCCCTAGGGACTGCCTTAAGACCATCTACTAAGTTGTAGAGGAGTTGCAATATGAGTTAGTTCCACCTAACTCACATCCCCTTGAAATGTTAAAATATATCCATGTTATTCATCCGTTTTTCCAATAGCTTTTTAGAGTGTATTTCTAAGGAAAGAACAAATGATGGTTAAATCAATGACAAAGTATTAAACTGCAATTAATTTTCTCCTTCCTAAAAAAAATAATTTATACTGAACTACCACTATAGAATCCCCCCTGTTGTGGGGGTGGAAGAGTGAGGAGATAGGAATAAATTTAATCTTCTTTTCTTCAGCCACCTGAGGGCACAAATACTGAGCAGATTACTAAGGTGTTTAGATTTATCCAGGCACCTGTTCTATATGGGTTACTCTGGGGAAGTGTTCAGAAGGCTTATTTGATTTTGTAGCAATATATAAAGTAACAGCAGAAGACAGAAAATAGACTAATAGCCAGATCAATCAGATTATCCATAATTTATATGCTAAATTGAAACATTTTTTTAAAGCACTTGAGATTCTGAAGGGGGAGACTATTCATTTCCTTTCATTTATCTCAAACTTTAGAGGGAGTAGATTTTGAGGACTGGACTATTGTTGCTGGTATATTTTTGAGGATTTTTTTCCTTCTCTTTGTAGAGCCTAGAGTTTAATATCAAAGCATGGTTTACAAAGGCTTTGTGATTTGGTCAGGAATCTTCTACAAATAGTTTTCTCTGTCCTTTCTTGATCAAAAGAGCGGTAGACCAAGCCGACAGGGAAGAATCCCCTTTGGTGATGACTTCTATCCTATAAAAATATCCTACAGAGTAGCAGATTTCTAGAACTGTCCCATTTCCTTTTTCAGGTTAAAACCATTACCACTAATCACTCAATAAGCATTTATTATGCACCTACTATGTGCCAAGCAATGGTGACTTGGAGAAATTTTTACTGTGTGGTAAATAGATCCATTAATTCTAGAAGATCTATGCCCTTTAATTTGATTTGTATCACCTTCCATAACCCAGAGTCACAGAGGGAGAGATGATCTTAAGCATACCTCTCCTTGACCCTAGATTGGAACTTCAACAAATAATAATGATAAAGGCCCAATTTGGATGAGAAAAGTAAATGCCAAGGGCTATATTTCTTTAGACCATTTTATTCCATCTCTTTTGCACACTCACTTCCATTATAATCATTAAGTGTATTAAAGGTCGATTCCTTCCTGTATTCAAGGTCATTATGAAAAATAACTTGTGGTTGGGAAACATATGGTCTAAGACTATCAGTAATAATCGCTTTCCTTGGCATTCAGCATTCAGACATTTATGTCTTCTTTTATCACCAGTCCTTTTCAAATATCAACATCAGCTGAGAAGGAAAACTATGGGCCATAACTTGCTTCTTCTGTCCTGTCAAAATGCTTAATTAATCAAACTAGGTATATCCTAGTTTAGCAGGACATTTTGTCCTCAATTCTTACAATAAATAAGGAAATCATTGTGTCTAGAATCAGTAAAGTCATATCCTGGGGCATCTGATTCCTAACACTTTTTTATTAACTAATAAAAAATATATTGAAACAAATAATCTGTAAATAGTATTTTTTGGTGATACAAAACCAAACAAGTAAACCAGCTAAACATGAGCCCTATCACATTTGTTCAGCAGATACAACAATTTTTGTGACTTTGGGCAGGAATGAAATCTCAAAGTTCCAGAATCCCCATGATGCCAGGAAATTAGAATTCAGGGAGGGCACCAATTTGGTGTTGTGGAAAGACTGCTGAACATGGATCCAGTAAACCTGGCTTTAAATATGTACTTTGTTTCTTCGAAGCTTTGAGATCTTGATTGAGCCAAGTAGCTAGGTTGCAAAGTGGCTAGAGTGCCAGAGTTGGAGTCAAAAAGAACTGAATTCATGCCCTGTCTCAGCCTTCCATCAGCTATATGACTCTCTGGGTCAATTACTTAACTTTTTTTGGTCTCAGTTTCCTCATCTATAAAATGAGGGTAGTAATACCTAGCAGAGGTATTATAAGAATCAAATGAGATAATATATTCAAAAGCACTTCACAAACCTTACAGTGCTATTAGCATTGTCCAGTCAGTCTTAGTTTCTCTATCTGTAAACTGGAGATAAAACTATTTCCTCACCTAACAGAGTTATTGTGAAGATCAGATAAGATGGTGTAGATGTTAAGTGATCATACAATTTAATTTTGAAACTGCCTATATATAATGTTGACTCATTATGAATTTATTATATTTTTAGATGATTAGATAAATCAAAAATACTTCTTTATAAAAAGTGAATATTTATCTTGCTAGGCATACAAACTCATCTTTTTAGCTGTAAATTTTAAAATATTTTTAGGGGTACAAAAATTTAAAACTTCAAAACAGAACTGAGAGAATGCCCTATTTTGCAAATGTAAACATAGGAAGTGAGAAAGATTCCCAGCACATTGGATAGACTCCTTGTGGTGAATTTATGGGAAGACATGCACAAGACATATTTGAGCAGGGGTGGAGTGATTGTGGTCCAAATCATGGCAAGAAATATGCACATTGATGAAATTACAGATCCATTTGAGTAAATCAACCAAAGAGACTCCAGTTCTTTTGGTAGTTGAGAAGAGAATGTCAGTGCATGGAGGATTCATGCTTTTCCATAAAATTGTCTCTGAAGATGGCATTGAAAAACAGCTGAACTCAATTAATTGCAATGACCAATTTTGGTCCAAGAGAACAGATGATAAACACATATCACCTCCTTTGCATGGAATTATGGGTGGAGCATACTGCATACCCTATAAGCTCCTTGGGGGAGCAGGGTCTTTTTTTCATTCTTGGTTTTGTACATGTAGAAAATCCCAACACAATGTATTTTTTTTCCCTAAGCAATTGGGGTAAAGTTACATGGCCAGTTTATCTTTGTGTGGGTGCTAATATCTGAGGCCCAACCAATCCAGGGTCCCCCTACTCTGGGGTGGCACTCTTACTCACTGTGCCCCCTAGCCACCCCACAAACACAATGTCTTAAAGATAGGAGGTGCTTAATAAAATATTTGATAAATTGAATTCCATAAGCTAATGTACATATTTTTACATAAAACACATTCATTTTCTGGTGTTTTGTTATTAAGAGGGCTAATGGCAAGCTATAAAATTTTTTATCTGAAGTCTTAAATTTTTTAAGAACTTAAGTAATATTAAGTAATAATGCTTTTGGACCCAGGAATAGCAAAGTATTTATAAAAGTCACTGAAAAGAATCCTAACTTTGCTTCATCCTTCCAATCCCAAACAAACCATACTGTCCAGTATTTAAAATATTCCTCAGAGGTTTTACAAACTATTTATGTCATTTTGCCATTATAAAAATATTTACTTTTGCAATTAATTCCTTTATACTATTGCCTTAATGTCTACAAAACCCAGTCTTTTCTAACGATTGCTTGCTTACTTGCTTGATTAAGTAACAGGGTTTTGTTTGCCTAAATTAAGATGGATATTTTTATAAAGCAGTAATTTTTACTTATCTGATTATTTTTATTTATCTAATCATCTAAATGAGGTATGATGAAGTCAAAGTGAGTCTCAACGTTATGCATAGGTAGGTTTTAGGGGAAAGTAGAGTAGCATCAAGAAAAACTTGAATCCTTTTATAATGGTAGGAAATACTTCTGAAATCCAAGCCCAGCCCTTTTACTTGACAGAGGAAGAAATTGAGGCCCAGAGACATTGTGATTTGCCAAAGGGTGATAGGGCAAATAAGTAATCAGAGTTGGGAGCTGGGTTCATGCTTTCTCATTACAAATCTATTGGACTTTCTCCTCTTCGGAACTTAACTGTCCCATGTCTTATGTGTAGAGGACAGAATTGACCTTCCATTTTTTCTTCTTTTCAGTCTATTTCTGAATGCAGAAAAATTAATTGTTCAAAATTCACATTGTTCAGAAGCCATCAAGGGCATCACGTTACCTATGGGTAACTGTTGTATAGGGAGAACAGCATTACCTTTCAGTTAGTTAATAAATATAAAGGGTCTACTATGTGTTAAACACTGTGCTAAGCACTGAGGGTATAAAGAAAGACAAAAACAGTCTCTGCTGTCAAGGATCCCACAGTCTAATTGGGAAGAGAACATGTAAATAGTTTGTGTACAGGCAAGCTATATTCATGTTAAAATGGAGGCAATCAACAAAGAAAAGGCACTAGCATGGGGAGGGGAAGGGAGGAGGAGAGAAGATTTAGAAAGGTTTCTTGTAAATGATGGGATTTTTCCTGGGACTTGCAGGAATCAGGGAGCTGGGAGAGGGAGACTAGGAGGGAGGAAAATCCAAGCAAGGAGAATAGCTAGTCAGGATGAAAAGGATCACCAAGTAAGACAAGTGTCGCTGGACGGTAGTACACTGAGTGGGGAGTATGGTGTAAAAAGACTGGAAGGGTTGATGGCACAGGTTATGAAGGGCTTTAAACACTATACAGAGGATTTTATATTTGATCCTGGAGTTCATAGGAAGCCACTAGAAGTTTATTGAATGTTTGGGAGGGAGAGGAAGGGAGGAGATCATATGGCATCTTGCTTTCACAAAAGAGATAAATACTTTCTTTTTCTGTTTAATGTGATCTTGTTAATACTGGGTTTGGGGGAATTTTTGTTTTTTTGTTTTTACTATTTTATGTTCAAATCTGTCTCCCAAATATGGGGCATGTGGTATAAGACATGGGTCTAAATCAATTTCCCACCAGGTTGGTAACCATTTTCCCCAGTGAATTTGTTAAATTTGTTAAATGAATTCTTTCTCCAGTTTTTAAAATTTGCAATAGGCTGATTGAGCCATAATTTTTGTTTTGTACACATCTCGTTAACTCTAGTGTTCTCACATTTTCTCCTGTTACCAGAAAGGTTTAATCATAACTTCTTTGTAATGTTTTAAAGTCTGGGGTTGTAAGACCACCTTCATTAGTTGTATTTTTTTTCTCTAGTGTGACCCTTGGGCTAAGGTTTTAATGTAGGATAATGACTTAATGTGTTTCCTATAACATATTTGCATTTTAAATGAATTCTTTAATTCACAAAGGAGTAGTTAAAATAGAATCTTGTGCTTTCACAGCTTGAGCCAGAAGATATTTTGGGGGAAGGTAAGAACAAACTCACCAAGTTAAAAGTTACTTAAACTAACTGTTGGTCCAAGTATGTGTGTGTGTGCCCACATACACATACACACTCATACACAGGAAGCAAGAAAGAGAGAACTACTGTCATCCCAGTTACTCAAGCTCACAATCATGATGTCATCTCAGACTCCTTACTCTTCATTCCCAATCCCCCCTATCCATTCTGTTGCAAAGACTTGTCAATTCTACCATCATTATCATATTTCCTATATATGCCCCCTTCTCTGCCCTGACCCTATAACCACCTGAGAGCAAGCCCCCATCCCCATTTCAATGTCTCTTCTACTCAGTTGTTAGATTCTCCTTCCTTAAGCAAAGGATCATCTCCCCATTCAATAAACTCCAGTGGATTCCTATAAATCCTCTGGCTTTTAAAGGCCTTCTTAAATTGTCACACTCCTATCTTTCTAGACTTCTCAGACACTCCATCGCCCATGTGGACACATTTTTATTGACCATTCCCCATGCCTGGAATGTTTTCCCTCCTTATTTACACCTCCTAGATTTCCTGGCTTCCTTCAGGTCCCAGCTAAAACTTCTTCAAGAGGTCGTTCCCAATCCCACTTAATTCCAGTACCTTCCCTTGGTTGATTACTTCCCATTTGTCCTGTATTCAGCTTGTTCATACGTAATTGTTTGTATGTTGACTTCCTCCATTAGACTGTGAGCTCTTTGAGAACAAGGAGTCCTTCTTGCCTTTCTTTCTGTTCCTGGCACACATTGGGCACTTGATAAATTACTTAAGCTTACTGACTGACTAGATGACTAAGTTGTAAATGCTTAGGGGCCCTTTCTGAAATTTTGATCAGGCAACACACACTTTGACCTACAATAGGATTTGGAGGTGAACACTTCTTTACCATTACTATATAATTGTTTCTGTGGGTTACCATTTACTTTACCTTATTTACCATTACTTCCTTCATACTGTTTTCAAATTGGTGTTCCCATTCATAGATCTGATCAGGTCGCTCCCCTACTGAAAAAAAAGGCATCAATGACTCCTGCTGCATCTAGAGTAAATTGCAAAATTCTTAGCCTAATAAGATTTCAGTAATCTGGTCCTTATCTGTCCCTTGTACCCTTGCAGTTTATGTGATATAAAGTTGGGGGAATTTACTCCTTTGTTCCTTGTATGTGCCGGCCCATTTTCCACTCCATGCCTTTGCACAGAAATATGGCATGTGTTGTTGTTCAGTTGTTTTTCAATCATGTTTTCATGATCCCATTTGGTATTTTCTTGGCAGAAATATCAGAGCGTTTTGCCATTTCCTCCTTTAGCTCATTTTTACAGATAAGGAAACTAAGGTAAACAGGGTTAAGTGACTTGCCCGGGGTCATACAGCTAGTAAGTATCTAAGGCCAACTTGGAACTCACAAAGATGTATCTTCCAGACTTCAGGCCTGACACTCTATCTACTATGCCAATATACTCTCTCATTAAGTAAACCTCTTGGAATTCATAGATTTCTTCCACATAGGGCCTTTCTTTCCCTCTCTTGCCCCAGTAGTTAATAATCTTTCCTTCATGAAACTATTTTGTATTACTTTAACTATAACTATCTGTGTATGTATTGTAATTTTCCTTCCTGTCCCCCACCCCCATTAGAATATAAGGTCCTTAAAGTCAGAGATGTACTCATTTTCACCTGCATCTCATTTACCTTGCACAGTAAGTACTTATAAATGTTTGTTGATGCTTTAGAGATTGAGACCACTACCTTCTTTTTGCATGTGAAACTAAAGGGTAGCGAGGGGAAGTGATTTTCCGTAAGTCTCCTGGGTAATAAGAACCAGCTGCAGGATTCCATCTGAAGTCAGACTCTTGCCACTAGGCCATGTTACCTACCTCAGAATCGTAAATAATAGCCAGATTTTATACACAGGAGTGCCTTTTTTCCATAATCATATTGGTAAAAGCAAGAGGTTTTTTTTTTAATGCAAGAAAGAGTCATTTGGTGGTGTTTGGTTTTATATTGCCCTTTGTAGAATGTTGACATGAATGAAGCATCCTACCACCAGAATCCTTTTTGCACATTGCTCATTACAAATCAAATCAGTGACTTCACTGTGATGCTTCCATGATGAATGAGGCAGTGTTGTTTGGCTTATGCTGCCAGGAAAAGGGAAAACAAGTTTTTCTAGTGCCATATACCATTCAATCACAGTTCTCACAGAAGGACAGAGGAGTGCCTCTTTGATACAGAAACCCTGTGGTCCTGTTGGTGCTACAAGCGAACATTTAAATTAAAGGCTGTAGTCAGCTTTCAAGTATTGACTATTGAGGCAAAAAGCTGAACCCACATTCATGAATTTACTCAAGCTTGTTAAAATAAAAATATGCTCTCAGCTGGGCTAATGTCACAGCTAGTATAATTATTATATTGAAGAGTGCCGTTTGAATTTGAGTTGGTGTAGCATGCATTTATGTAAAGATAGGGTTGGTAATTTAATTTGCTTTAGTAAGTACTTATACTTCCCAGACTGAGAGGTAAATATTATTCACTGCTCTCTATTGGTTGTGGAAGTATTTTTTTTTTCTTTCTGTTAGTGGTAAACCAAATCATTTGTTAAATTTTAGCCACGTCAAGACCTTTGTGAATTTAGAATCTAAACTCCTTGAGGGCAGGGACCGGTCTCCTTTTGGTCTTTACATACCCAGTACCTCTAGCATAGTCTGGTGTCAAGTAAGCACTTATGTAGAAAAAGCTCATATGCTATACTTTCTGACCTACTGATAACCAGAATGTTCTCTTTGCCTTCCAAGGCTTCCAGCTCACTTGGATACCTTTAGGTCCTGTATCCCCAACCCCTTTTTAAAGCTAGGTTTTCCAGAATTATTACTTTGATGTATCCATGATTTTATCAATGTGAGTACTCCCACCATTGACTTATCTCCCAACATCTCTACCTAGTCATATGCTGTGCATTTCTTCCTCTTATTTCTCTATAAATTCTCCAAAGATGATCCATTGAAAGAATTCTCTCCAAAATTATTTTTAACATACACAGAATGTTATGAAATTTTAGAAAACAGCTTTAGAAATGTAAGGTAGTACTGTGGCAACTTCAGCCAGATGTATTTACTGTACTCTCTATTTTTTAGGCTCAGATCTACCAGAAACAATTTTATTTCATATTAATCTATATTCAAGCCATTTCTAGCTTGGAGAGAGATATGCAAACTGGCATAGTACCCCAGTCTTTTCCAATATAACTGGTATAGAATGCTCTCTGACATTTGCCCCAAGATTTCAGGTTGCATTTATAGGAATCCACAGAAAAAAATCACAACATAACAATACAGGACTGAGTTAGCATTCCAGAATTTTTGAGTGTCAAATTACTCTCTCATTCCTTCAGGACTATTCCCTTAACTCCAGGAAATAAACAAAGGGCCTTCCTTCTTTCCATTGATACCTTAATTCTTTCTCTATAAAGAAGGATGCTTTAACCTACTAGCCATTTCGGCTAGTAGCTGAAGTTAATTGCCCATAGAATCCATAACCAAATCACTTCTAAGTTGGGAAGGTAATGATGTAAATGAGACAATAGTAAGTTTTTGGAAAGAGTTTCAATACAACCATTAAATCATTATCTTAAGAAAACCCTTTTTGGTTAAAGGGTTTTCCCAAGGATTTTGGACAGTGCTTTAGAGGAAAATATGATTTAGTAATGTTTCTTTAAAAAAAAATATTCGCCAATGTATTATTTATTAACATTGTTTTCTTTTTAAATTTTGAGTTTTAAATTCTCTCCCTTTCTCCTACCCCCTCACACAACCACTAAGAAGGTAAGCAGTGTATCAATTTGTACATGTGAAATCATACAAAACATTTCCATATTAGTCACATTTCAAAAAAGAAAGCAAGAAAAATGAAGTTCATCATTTATCTTTCTGGAGGTATTTTTTCATTTTTTCATCATGAGTCCTTTGAAATTGTATTGATCAGAGTAGCCAAGTCTTTCACAGTTGATCATCATTACAACATTGTTGTTACTGTGCCCAATGATTTACCAATTCTCACTTCACTTTGTATCTGTTTATATAGATCTTACCATGTTTTTTCTGAAACCGCCTTACTCATAGTACTCTGTCACAATCACATGCCACTACCTGTTCAGTCATTCCCCAATTCATGAGCATCCCTTCAATTTCCAGTTCTTTGCCAGCATAGAAAGAACTGCTATAGGTATTTTTGTACATATGGGTCCTTTTCCTTTTATATCTTTGGGATACGGACCTAGTAGTGGTATTGCTGGGTCAAAGAGTATGCACAATTTTTTTTAAAACAATTGGGGTTAAGTAACTTGCCCAAGGTTACATGGCCAATTATTTTGTGTGGGTGTTAAGTATCTGAGGCCAGAACCAATCCCAGGTCCTCCCGACTCTGGGGCCGGTGCTCTTACTCACTGCACCTCCTAGCCACCCCCAGTATGCACAATTTTATTGCCCTTTGTACCTAGTTCCAAATTGTTCTCCAGAAAGACTGGATCAGTTCACTACTCCACCAACAATTCATTAGGGTACCTGTTCTTTCCTCATCCCCTCAAGCATTTGTCATTTCTGATAAGTGTGAGGTGTTACCTCAGAGTTGTTTTAATTTGTCTTGTTCTAATCAATAGAGATTTAGAGCATTTTTTTCATATGGCTATATAGCTTTGATTTCTTCTTCTGAAAACTGCCTATTTATATCCTTTGACCATTAATCAATTAAGAAATTACTCTTCTTTTTATAAATTTGACTCAGTTCTATACTCAATATGTATTTGAGAAATAAGGTCTTTCTCTGATAAGAGAAACTTGCTTTAAAAATTTTGATATTACTTTATTATCTTATAGTGCCTTTTAGCAAAATGCAGTTTCCCTGATTATCTCTCTTAATTCTATTTTTGCTTTTGCTTTGTCTGAGATCGTGATTGCTGCTCCTGCCTTTTTTCAGTTTAGCTGAAATATATTAGATTCTGCTCCCATCCTTTACTTTAACTCTGTGTGTGTCTTTCTGTTTTAAGTGTATCTCCTACAAACAACATATTGTTGAATTCTGATTTCTAATCCATCTGCTATCCACTTCTGTTCTATGGATGAGCTCATTCCATTCACATATATAGTTATGATTATTGTGTTTTTACCTTTATCTCATTTGCTTGTTTCTTTTTCTCTCTTTATCCTATCCCTTTTCAAAAGTCTGTTTTGCTTCTGACCATGCCTACCTTAATTTGCTCTCCTTTTTATCATCCCTTCCCTTTCTCTTATCCCCTTCTCCTCCTATTTCCCCTTTTTGATGATTTACATTTCTATACACAACTGAGTATATTCTGCACCCTTTGAACCAATTCCAATGAGAATAAGGTTTGTGCATTGCCTGCCACCCCTTAATTTTCCTCTCCATTATAAAAGCTCTTCCTCGCATACCTCTTTTATGTGAGAAAATTTTCCTCATCCTACCTCTCCCTTCCCCCTTCTCCCAGTGCATCCCTCTTTCTAGCCCTGCATTTTTTTTTAGATCATTCTAACATAATCAACTCACATCCATACCTTCTGTCTATGTAAACTCCTTTTAACTGCCTTGGTAAGGATAAAGTTCTTTGGAGTT
The DNA here is from genome assembly GCF_028583685.1 of Petaurus breviceps papuanus. Classification (NCBI taxonomy): domain Eukaryota; kingdom Metazoa; phylum Chordata; class Mammalia; order Diprotodontia; family Petauridae; genus Petaurus; species Petaurus breviceps. The sequence continues at coordinate 44,619,587 of NW_027186296.1, forward strand.
ACATGTATCATCTTCCTATATAGGAATGTAAACAGTTTAATTTTATGGAGACCCTTATGTTTATTCTTTCATGTTTACTTTTTTATGCTTCTCTTGAGTCTTGTATTTGAAAGTTAAATTTTCTATTCAGCTCTGGTCTTTTCATCAGGAATTCTTGAAGGTACTCTATGTCATTAAATGTTAATTTCCTCCCCTGAAGGATTATACTCAGTTTTGCTGGATAAGTTATTCTTGGTTGTAATCCTAGCTCCTTTGCCTTCTAGAATATCTTATTCTAAGTCCTCCACTTATTTAATAAGGAAGCCACTAAATCTTGTGTGATTGTGACTGTGGTTCCTCAATATCTGAGTTGTTCTTTCTGACTGATTATAATATTTTCTCATTGTCCTAGAAGCTCTGGAATTTGTCTACAATATAATATAGTTTCCATTTAGGGCTGTCTTTCAGGAGGTGATTAGTGGATTCTTTCCACTTCTATTTTATGCTCTTTATGGTATCAAGGCAGTTTCTTTGATTTTCTTGAATTATGATGTCTAGATTCTTCTTTTGATTATGGCTTTTGGATAGTCCAATAATTCTTAATTTGTCTATCCTGGATCTCTTTTCTAGGTCAGTTAGTTTTCCAATGGGGTATTTTACATTTTCTCTTTTTTTCATTCTTTTGACTCTGTTTCATTGTTTCTAAATGTCTCATGGAGTCATTAACTTACACTTGCCCAATTCTAATTTTTAAGGAATTGTTTTCTTCAATGAGATTCTGTACCTCTTTTTCCATTTGGCCAATTTTGCTTTTTAAGGAGTTCTTTTCTTAAGTGAATTTTTTGTGCCTCTTTTGCCATCAGGTCAATTCTGGGTTATTTTTTTTGTTTGTTTCTTTTGGTTTTTTTTTTTTTCAAAGCAGTTAAGGTCTTGACTTGCCCAGGGTCACAGCTAGTAAGTGTCAAGTGTCTGAAGCCAGATTTAAACTCAGATCTTGATGACTCCAGGGCTGGCACTCTATCTACTGTGACACCTAAATGCCCCAATTTTGTTTTTTTTAAGTTGTTATCTTCTTCAGTATTTTTGTACCTCTTTTACCAAACTGTTAATTCTCTTTTCATAATTTGCTTACATCACTCTCATTTCTTTTCCTGATTTTTCCTCTACCATTCTTACCTCTTTCTTTGATTCTTTCAGGAATTTTTGTTGGACTTGTGTCCAGTTAGCATTTTTCTTTGAGGTTTTTGTTTTTGCTGTTTTTACATCATATTCTTCTTTTTGAGTTTATGTCTTGGTCTTCCCCACCACCATTGTAGCTTTTTATGGTCAATTTTTTTCTTGTTATTGTTTACTCATTTTTCCAGTCTTTTTTTTTTTTTGAACTTTATGTTAAAGTTGGGCTCTGCTCAAGGATAGGGATAGGGAGGTACTGTCTCAAGCTTCAGATTTTTTCATGTTACTGTTTTCAGAGCTGCTTCTGGAGATCTGCAAATTTTTGGTGCTTCCAAGGTGGTGTGATGGGGAGAAGCTTGGTCACTGCTTTGCTGCTCTGTACTCTGATCTGTGCCCAGGAGGGGCCCTGGGGCCCCTGTAGCCACAAGTGCAAGCACTTCTCTTTGCCTTGGAACTGACACCAGGACCCTTGCACTCCCTTGTGAATGACCACTGGCACTCCTCTCTGTCCTGTAACTGCAACCTAAAACTGCATATGGGCAGTAGAGTTGCCAATCAGTGCCAGCAAAGGGTCCTCTGTAAGTTCTTTTTGACCAGTTGTCTGATTAGACCCTTACTGTCTCTGGGCTAAGAGCTCCCGAAGCTGCTACTGCCAATGCCTTGTGTGGGGGTTCAGGACAAGTCTCCACCTTGGTATCAGAAACTTTTCCTACTAATCTCTGAAGTTGTCTTAGGCTGGAAAAACTGTCTCACCCTGACCTTCTCTTGGTTCTGTTGCTTCAAAATTTTATTTGAGGCATTGTCTTAAAGTCCTTTGGAGGAGAATGTTGAGAGTTCAACTGGATTGCCTTTAATATACCATCTTGGCTCTTATTATTATTATTATTATTTTGCTTTTTGGAGGGGGGAAGGAAGGGCAATTGGGGTTAAGTGACTTGTCCAAGGTCACAGGGCTAGTAAAGTGTTAAGTGTCTGAGGCTGAATTTGAACTCGGGTCCTCCTGACTCCAGGGCCAGTGTTTTATTCACTGCTCCACCTAACTGCCCCAGAGATTTTTAAGTTTCCACTGTGGGGTAAAATGAAGAAAAGTATTTTGCCCAATAAATTTCCCCATCCTTCTTCCCACTTATTTGTACTCTCTAAATCAGTAGTTTTCTGACTTTTTGTTGGCATTATTTCTCAGGCTCTAGAATCCATATAGTGCCTTGTTGTTGATATGTATATTAAAATCAGCATAGAAGGGGTGGCTAGGTTGGCTCAGCGAGTAAGAGCACCGGCTCCAGTGTTGGGATGACGTGGAGATCGAATCCTGGGCTCAGACACTCAGTACCACACCCAGAAATAACTGGCCGTGTAACCTTGAGCAAGTTACTTAACCCCGATTGCTTAAAAAAAAAATCAGCATAGTACTATGATTTTACTGCAAAAGTGAACAGGCAGCAGAAAAGGAAAGCAAAAGGAAGAAATCGGCTGTTCTGACCAGGTAGTCCCTGTGGTTGCTACCACTTGCACCATAATTTACTTTGTGTATCAAAGTAGCAAGCTTCTGTTTTATAGTAATTCCATAGACAGTTCCTGAGCATTTAAATGTAATGGAATTGTAGCTGAAATGGGCGGTATTTGGCCTGTTTGAAGTTTTTACTAACTATTCCAACCATATATAAGAAATAACTAAAATATTTATGTTCTTAGGCAAAAAAAAAAAGCTCATGCTAGGTAGGAATTAAAATGCCAAAGAATATATCAAAAATCTCTTGATGGTTCCTTGATTTAATCTGTTTTTAGTATATAGAGAAATGAAAAAGAAATTCTTTAAATATACACTTACCACAAATATGAGATGTATTAAGAAAGGCAAGCCACTTCAAAAATGTATCCTTGTTTGCAAAAGCCCTGTGAGACAGCTACCTTTTTTCTCCACCTAAAATAACAGTAACAGCAAATAACACTCTTGATAATACAGAGGACAAAATTTCCATAATGTGTTCACTTAAGTAATTTTGACAGTAATAGCCTAACAGCAGGGGAATTGAATAAGAAAACAATCTTATGTTTTCTACTCAAAATTGAGGGAGTGTAATCAAAAAATCATATCCAAGGCGTAGAGAGAAGGATTTTTAGTTATATGATAATTTTAGTTATTTGGTAAATGTATCATTGTGTTCCTTCTCATTGAAAGTATCCTAGGTCCTATACCCCTAAAGTATAAGTCAAAAAGCATTAATTAAGTGCCTGCACCTTTTTTATTAAGGGCTGCACTCTGTGAAATACTGGGGATACAGAAAAAGGGCAAAAATAGTTCTTGCCCTCAAGGAGCTCACAATCTAATGGGGATTGGAAGCAGCATGCAAAAGAAAAAAGGACAAACAAAATATAGACTGGACAAATTAGGGATAATCTCAGAGGGAAAGGACTAAGATTAAGGGAGACTAGGAAAAATTTCTCCTTGTAGCAAGGACTTTAGCTGAGATTTAAAGGAAGCCAACAGGCATAGATGAAAAGGAGACAATTCTAGGCAAAGCCCCATGAAAATTCACTAAGTTAGAAGATAGAGTATTTTGTGCAAGGAACAGCAAGGAGATCAGTCATTGGGCAAAGTTAGCCCCAATCTTCTTTTTTACCTCTGGATAAAACATCCTCACTCTTAAAATGGTCTCTAACCATGTTACTATATAAAAAAGTCTTTGTTTTGATAAATGGGTTGACTGAATTCTTTGTTACTTCATTGATTCACTTTGTCGTTGCATAAAAATGGAATCTGACTGTCACTTAGTTGAATCTTTCCCAGTTTTTACTTTTAGCCCTCACAATGATTGAAAAGAATTATGTAGGAGACAGGTGTGTGTGTGTGTGTGTGTGTGTGTGTAATAAATTTTCATTTATGTTATGATAGATTGGGTAGAATACACTCTTACTGGTTCTTTCAAGAGGTAGATTACACAATCCTCTTCATGAGTCCATTCATTGTAGATGATTAAATTAGATTCTAAATGCCAGAAAAAGGTGTTCAAATATACTTACCACAGAGACCTCTTTAATTTAATTTAATTTTTTTGCTTTTTTTTGGAGGGGGGAAGGCAGGACAGTTGGGGTTAAGTGACTTGCCCAAGGTCACACGACTAGTAAATGTTAAGTGTCTGTAGCTGGATTTGAACTCAGGTCTTCCTGACTCTAGGACCAGTGCTCTGTTCACTGTGCCACCTAGTCACTCCAGCCTCTTTATTTTTTTGGAGAGGGGAAGGTAAGGCAATTGGGGTTAAGTGATTTGCCCAAAGTCACACAGCTAGTTTTTGTGTTGTCTGAGGCCAGATTTGAACTCAGGTCCTCCTGACTCCAGGGCCAGTGCTCTATTCGCTGTGCCACCTAGCCGCCCAACTACCCTCTTTATTTTTAATGATGATATCTTCAATCTGTATTTTTCATTTCTGAAATACCATGAAAATACCATAATGCTTTTTGGGTATAAAACCAGCCTTCAAAATTAAATGTTAGAATTGAATCAGTTACCTGTATGTCCTATTTCTTGGCTTTATGTCATTCAGTAACTGTATGTAAAAACAAATATATTACTTTCATAAAAACATACTGATTTTTAAACCATAGCCCTTTATTTAAAAATAATGCTTGGATTGATATATGTTTAAGTTCTCTGAAAGGTCCAGCTTTATTATTCAGTCAGAAAGTTAAATATTCCCTAGAGCTAGAACTGCCTTATTCTTACATGAGCAATTGGCCCTCTGCTTTTTTTCTCTCCCTACCATCTGCAGTTGGTGGCTATACCACCCCCTTCCCTTTTATCATCCCATTTCTTATCCATTCTGTCTCTCCTTATATATGATGCTTCTGCTTTTTCTAAGGGCATTCCAACACTGCATGACTTAAGTGGTGAGGTATTGTTGCTCTCTATTCTCATTCCTTCTTACTCATGCCTGAAAAAAAGAGGAATAATACAGAAATCACCCATATCCTTTCTACCTTGTTGCTTGCAGTTACCATTGTACCTTGCAGGTACTTCAGAAATGTCCTGTAAAGGAAGGTACCAATGAACAAATTCTGGGTCCAGGTATTTGGACATTCTTACAAACTAATAAAAGCCTTTAGAGACCTTAGCTAAAGCTGCCCAAGGCTATATGCCAGTCTTCCACAATCATCACCACCATTGCCTGTCCCAAATTAAAAGTACAGGTGAGGTTTAAGGAATTGCTTGGTGTATTATTCATTCATCTACCTGTTCTGATCAATTTTTCTTATCCCAGGTCCCCTTTCCTGTCATTTAATGTAGTCAGTATCTCTTCAGTTCATTGCCAGATCATCTAACCTATGCTCTCTGCTTTCCACAGGGTCACCCTCTTCTCCTCTCTCACATTCAGGTATATCAATTAGGGAGGAATATGTTCTGAGAAAGGGTCACTCACATCTACTTCAGTTTCTCCTCAGATAAATCATTGTTGAGTCTTTTAATTCTTTGCTACATGGTAGAGAGAGAAAAGGGGAAATGAACAGATGAGCAAATGCCTCTGAAGGCAATAAGCGTTTATTAAATGCCTGCTGTTTGTGCATTCTAGGCACCATAAATTGGCTAAAGAAAAAATCTTTTAAAACCTTGTGTTTTATGCTTTGTGTTGTAAAAGCACTTGTGTCTTGTGGATACTTAACCTGTGATACTGTGACTATATGTGTCTATGTGTGTTCTCATCTTTTCCTTCTCCCCATCCTGTGGATAAATTCTCCCAAGTAAACTGAAATAAATGCTTTAAGAGGGGAAAAAAAGCAGACAAGAAATCAGACTTTTTAATAACATTGATCTTTTCAGGGACGGCTAGGTGGCACAGTGAATAGAGTACTGGCCCTGGAGTCAGGAGGATCTGAGTTCAAATCTAGCGTCAGACACTTAACACAAAAACTAGCCGTGTGACCTTGGGAAAGTCACTTAACCCCAACTGCCCTCCAAAAAGAAAAAAGAAAAAAAATAACATTGATCCTTTCCCTAAAAAAGGAAAGAATGTCAAACTTTTGAGTGAAAGTGGAGCAAGCGAGACTTCCTATTATTTATTTGAAATAGCATTAAAATAAGTACAGTTTGCAGTTAATTATATGAACTCTTATGCTTATGCCTAGATTATAAATTGCTATTCTTTGAACTTGAGGTGGATTTTGAACTAGGTTCTCCATAATTATAATAATCACATGTTTTATTTATATACAGTTGTGCTATATAGACATTAACCAATTAATTCTAGATCAAACTGCCTAATAGACTTTCATTGGTACCCCCTTTTTAGTGTGCTTGTGTGCATTAATTATAGACTTGTGGTAATAACTTTGCTATCTAAATGCTTTCTTAACAATCTACTAATATCAAGTGACCAAAAAACTGTGGCAGAATTTGCTTCTGGTTTTAAGCTAGTGGGTAAACTTTATAAATCTGTCAAATCCCTGGCTTGATGCCAAGTTCAAAGCATTTTTCTGAAGTGTTTTGAGAGGTTGCTTTGAAGGGGATGTGTTAGCTTTTAAGCTCCTCACTTCATATCATATCATAATTAGCTATTTTTTTTGAAGAAGAAGAGTATCTGAGTATGTTTGAGCCACGAAAATTGAGAGTTTAAAGCTTATTTTACAGTACAGAGCAATGATTACAGTGTTGTTGTACTCTGAGATATTACTGTCAATACAATTGATAATCAGTATTGTATTCCTTTACATTAATTTTCATAGTTGATTTTTAATCAAATCTGATCTATTCTGGACAGGTTCATATAACTGAAGGAGAGCTGGAATCATCTGAGTGTAGACTCAAAGTTGAATTAGGAAATGGAATAGGGCTTGTTTGTGCATGTATGTGTATGTGTGCACATTTTATTCTAATGCCTCATTTGTGTGTGTGTGTGCATTTATAAATGGGGAGAACTTGTAGCTATCTTGCAGTACCTTCACAGTTTACAGATTGGGAAATACTGGATTAAGTGATCAGATGATCTCTAAACTCTCAATATTCTGTAATACTCTTCTCAATTACAGTGTACAAAGTAGTCTTTGACATTCACTGTCAGAATCTCAGGCTTTTTGCTTAGAAGGACTAGAATAGATACTATTTCTGGAATGTTTGGATTTGCCATTAAAGAAAGTTTTACTGTAGTGTTTTGCTAACCTTAGATCATAGTGTTGATCTTAAAGATGTAAAGTATATAACAGCGAAGTACAGTTGGGCTATTAACATATTGAGTTTTAGTTTGGATATTGATAAGGTCCTAAAATTGTATAATTACTAACCTTTTTATATTTTTTATTTGTTTATTTTATATTAAGAAAGTAAGTATATGGCATTAATTCTTCTGATTTTTCCAGGTTTAAATTTGAACATTAAAATGAAAGTGAATATATTAGACATAACTTGGTATAGCAGACTAGAATTATCAGTCTCATGGTTCAATTTGTTACATTCCTAGTAAAGTAAAGTTTCCAATTAACCCATAGAGATGTAGATTTTTCACAGAAACTGTTTGCTAGTGACATTTTTGTACCTTTATCCTGAAATCAAGTGTTATTGTTCATAAGGATAGCCAGGTAAAAGAAAGTGGATAATTCAGTGTAATCCCTCAGAAAAGCATCATACAGAACTCTCCTACACCTATACTATTGGATAAAACGTCTTCCTTTGTTTAATTTAATGCAATAGTTTTGTTGATTACATAATCTATGCAGTGTACTCCACTGTGCCCCAGAGAAGAGAAAGTTCCTATATAAAGATCTGCTCTTATAGTCTAGGGGGTGGGAGAAAAGGGGGAATTATGACATACCGAGAATGGTAACACAAAAATGTAGAGAACTACAAAGAGTTGTGTCTTAAAGGTACTGAATTGAAATACTGTTGAATTTTTTTCTTTACATATTTCTCATCGTTGAAATAACATAGTTCTATAATTCTTCAACATTTTAAAAAGACAAATTTAAACCTTCCCATGTTTTGAAACTGATTTCTGAAACAGGAGAACTCAGTGAAGACAAGTAATATTAGAAAAATATTGTGCCTTTCCTTCACCTATTCAGTAAACATTTGTAAAGCACCTACTATGTGCCAGGCACTGTGCTAAGTGCAAGGGATACAAAACAGGGCAAAAGATGGTCCCTGACCTCAAGGAGTTTACAATCTATTAGGAGAGACAACATACAAATTACATACAAAGCAAGCTGTGTATGATATAAATAGGAAAAAATTAAAAGAGAGAAAGCCCTGGATTTAAGAGAGGTTGGTGAAGGCTCCCTGTAGAAAATAGGATTTTAGTTGGGACTTAAATGAATCCATGGAGGTCAATAGTTGGAGTAGAGCATTCCAGGTTTGGAGTTAACCAAAGAAAATTCCCATAGCTGAGAGATGGAGTGTCTTATTCTTGGAAAAATAAGGAAGCCAGTGACACTGCATCGAATAGTATGTGTTGGAGAATAAGGTATAAGAAAACTGGAAATGCAGGAATGGGATAAATTATGAAGGGCTTTGAATGCCAAACAGAACATTTAGAATTTTTTCCTGGAGGCAACAGGAAGTTACTGGAGTTTATTGAGTGGGAGGGTGATATGATAAGACTTATATTTTAGGAAAAATCACTCTAGTGGTTGAATGGAGAATGGATTGGAATGGGGGAGGGGGGGAAGCAGACCCACCTGTAAGCTATTGTAGTAATCAAGGTGTGAGGTGATGAGGGCTAGGGTCACACAGTCAGTGTGTCAGAGGAGAGACTGGAACCCAAGGGTCTTCCCAGTTCCAAAGACCACTCTCTATCCAAAATGTCACACTTTGTTCATTTTGTTCAGTCATTTCAGTCATGTCTGACTCTTTGTGACCCTTTTGGGGGTTTTCCTGGCAAAGTGGTTTGCCATTTCCTTCTCCAGCTCATTTTACAGATGAGGAAACTAAGGCAAATAAGGTTAAGGGACTTTTCCAGGGGCACACAGATAGTAAGTGCCTGAGACCAGATTTAATCCACTCTGCCACCTAGTTGCCCTATTTGTCACATTGCCTCACTATAAAATAGGTGTGAACTTTTAACATATTACCAAACTACAGTTAAAATTATTTGGGATCAAATTCTGTTTAAGAAGGTGGTGAATCAGTAAAGGTCAATAGAAAATTGCAGTTTGATCTTGGTATCATGGTACACTTTGGAAAACTGCTTCATACATGAATATCAGTGAATGTAGCAAGATTTTTTTTTTCTTACTATATCTATGATTTCATCAGTAAAAGGACCTCCCAGTGAGGAAATTTCTTTTTCAAAGCAAATTGCTACAACTCAATGCACCGATGTGTTATCTAGGTTCTCGCATCTATCAGAAGTGAAACTCGAACCCAAGTCTTTATGACTCAGATGCCAGAATGCTGTTCACTTTTCTATGCCATTTTGCTTCTCTTATGGAACATCAGAATGAACTTAGACACAAATTCAAATAATTTGTATACCTTTTGTCATAAATCATATATTATTCTCAAAACTAAAACTACTTTAGTCAACTCTTATTGCCTATAGTGAAAGCAATGACAAGAATTTACCAAAATATTTTATTTTGGAATATGAAACTTTAAGCAATGGATTTGCCTTGCAGGAGCAGGTAGGTGGGACAGTGGGTAGAGTACTGAACTCAGAGTCAGGAATACCTTCAAGTTCAGATTCAGCCTGACATTTATTAGCTCTATAACCCTGGAGCAAATCACTTAACCTCTGTCTGTCTTGATTTCCTCAAATGTAAAATGGGTTTGAGCACAGTGTCCTAGCATATTGTTGGTTGATTGACTGATAATAGAGCTATGTAAAGTAAGTTATTATTCTTAGTAATAGTAATCTCTCATTTTTTCATAAATTTCTCATTATTCATAAAATTCTATTTTATAAATTATATTTATATTAGAAATTAATATAGTTCATTTCTAATAATTTAATTCTAATTACAAGACGCTTCTATTGCACCCCAAGAGAATATTTCTTTAGGTAAAATAGGCTTGATGAATAGTGGAACTGTAGCTAGAATTTGCTGTTTTATGCCTCCCACCTAGAAATTTGCAACAGTCAAATCTTTGATTATTTAAACTCAAGTGGAGCTGACCTTGTCTTTCATTACGTAATAGTACAAAGTAAGTTACTAAGTTGGCTAAAACAGAATGTTCACTCCTGTCCCTTCCTGTCACGTAACCACTACCCCAGCTGGTGAAATTCTTTTGCTGTTTCTAAATGAAGGACACGTGTGTCATTTTACACATCCTTTTTTCTCTCGATAAAAGTCTCACTCTCCATTTCCACATAGCACTGTAACAGTTGTGTAATTGTTCGACCTTCAAGAATGTGGGTGATGTTGAAAATGACTATAGGAAAAAAATGCCAACTATTCTGCCCACATGGGAGCTAGAAGCAGGAGGAATAAAGCAATCGATGGAAAACAAGATGGTGGAGTGCTCTTGCTTTCTTGAAGAATAGCCATCCAAAAACAAGAGGAAACTTTCTCCCATCTTAGTGCAAGCAGAAAGGAGGATGCTGTGCGGTGATGGCCACTTCTCTGAAATGCTTGTTGAATGATTGATTTGAAATAGAGATTAGATCACTGAGGGGTAAGTGTTAAATAAAAATTTTCTGAACACCTTTTGAACAGTCACTGGCTGGCACTATGAAAAGAAATGAAAATAGGAAGTCTGTACCCCCTAGAATTTACTATCTAGTTGGGGAAGACAAAAAAATGGACAATTCAAAAATAATGTCATTACCAAAGCAGCACACTAGTAAGTCTTAAATAATATGGTACAAATGGAACTACTAAGGGGATTATAGACTTAACTTGGAAAACTTCTTGTGTTTAGATGAAGCCACAGAGGGGACTGCAAACCTAGGAAATGCTGGAAGGAATGGTGGGAGGGGGGAGAATTATTCCTTGGTTGTACTTCCACATGCCTTTTTGTGTAATAATAGTTCATTTTTTATGCTGTTCTTTACCTGCATTAGCTCATGGATCCCCTCCACCACTCTGTGGGGTGTAGGTGAGGCTAGTGTCCTTTTGTATAGACAACAAAGAGGGCAAAGGCTCAGAGAGGTTAAGGGGAAGAGCTAGGTCTTAAGACTCCAAATCCACTGTTCTTTTCACAGCTGCCTCTGCAAGTGATATTTGGTCCTAGCTTTGCTAGGGGATAAAGAACAGTCAAAGGCTATGTGCAAAGCCAAGTAGAAATTGGAGACCTAACAATCTGGCTGATTTAAGCAGAAAAGTTACTTTTGCCTGAAATGTCCAGACAGGTGCTCCATTTTTGCACTTGAATTATTGGGGTCATTGCCTTAAGATTTCCTCTTCACTCTATGTGTGGACGTGTGGCCAGAATAGGCAATAAAATTTTATCTGGGATGGGGGAGAGGGACGATTTAAATTCATATTCGTTCGAAGCATCAATTTTCTTCCTTTTACTTATGAAATTCTTCACTACACCCTTAGTTATGGGAGTAGATTTGGCTTTATGTTTTCATCTTAGAAGGGGTATGGAATGCAGAGTTGCTCATTTGTTAATCCTTAGCAATATAGCAATTATGGATAAGTTGAAATGAAGAAACAAGCTATGATGGGTCTCATTTTCCCAAACTGTCATCAGAAATTCTAGTCACTCAAAGCAAAAAAGGTTTCTTTCTGTCTCTCCTTGTCCTCAGCTCCCCTCCCCTCTGTCACCCCCTCCTTTACTGGAAAGTGGAGGGACCTACCCTTTCATGCTTGAAGGAACAAGGAAATACATTCATATCAGTTTCCGTTTATGTGAAAGAAAAAGTAGGAAATAGGTCAGCAAAGCTAGGTGACCATCTAAGGATGGGAGTTTTGAGATGTTTAAGCAATGGTCCCTAACCACTACCTAAATTTGTTAATGAGTAAATCTAAAGGAAAGGCAGGAAATGGAAACCCATTACTCCAAAAGAGGAGGGGAATGGGGAATTGTACTCTCTCTCCTCTATTCAAGTAACTGCTTCTTGAGAAAGGCAAAAAAAATCCTTAAAAGTGTTTTTTTCCTCAGTTCTTGACTGTTTTTCTTGGAAAATGAGTAGTAAAAATTTGCAGGAAGCACAAGTGTTTCCTGGCTACCTGTGGATACCAAGACAATTTGATTCCACTTTATTGGCTCCATTCTGCTTTAATGTAGCACCATCATGCAATCACTTCTGTTTCAAACAGTAACCTAATACCAAACAGAATTTTAACACTGCCACTAATTCTTTTGAACAAGGCAGTGTTGGCAATTATGAAATAGGGTACATGTTGGCAAGAGCTTTCAGAATAATTATAGGCTTCCTAAAGTAGTACAGTATGAATAATTGCAGGTTTAAAAGTGTTATTGTGAGCAGCATTTTATACTCAAATTTTGATTTGCTCCTTAAAACCAAAGTATGTAAAGAATGCCCATCCACTCCCTCTGTGTGGTCTTAGAAGTTATGGAAAAATATTTCTTTTCCATTACACTCATCCCTTAGCATGAATCTATAGGGCATGTCTAGACTGTAGTAAATAATAGTAAAAGGAATATATTTAATAAATGGGAATGAATGAGGTAAAGAAACATCCGCAGCTCTAACTGCCTGGTGTGCTCCAGGGGCGTTGACAGGCACTCAAGTGTTCTGGTATTGAAAGATGTTAAAAACTGAAATAGTATTACATTTGCTTGGCAAGTTCAAGGAGATTATCACCTCAGCTTTGGCTTGTGATTGTGTGGACACAGGGTACAAAGGACAGAGAAATAGGAAGCTCTCTGAGATTCTTTTGCTTATAAATAGACCCAAAGATTTATTTCTTTCCCTGTGAGAATTTTCATTTTTATCCTGTAGAGTATTAAAGGACTGTAAGGACATCAGAAAAGTGTGCATTTTGGGGAGGGGTGAGAGAGAGAAAACATTTAATGGTACTTTTTGACTCTTCCCACCCCTCCTGACTAGTTAATAAACACTAAATAAAGAGATAACTACCATTATTAAACTGGTTGTGCCCTTTGTCATTTTGTCTATTGATTCTAGAGGTCACTAATAACCTGGGATTTCTTGGAATTTTCATATTGTCAAAGTTATTCACCAACTCTAGCTAGTGTTCTGTGTTTTTTGTGCTGTTTCTCCACACACAAATGCCTTCAAATCATCTTTTCCATAATTGCTCAGTGCTGGCTTTGGTATTTAAATTAGAATCTTAATGGGTCATTAGTCCTATAATTAATCCCAGCTATTTTTAAATGGTGCCTTGGTTATTAACTTGCTATCTTTTTTGGAGATTCATAGAACATATCTATCAAGGCATTGGGACATTGTTCTTTCGATTTGATCTTGTTGATTTCTTTTTTTAAAAAAACTAGATAATGTAACATTCTGTAATTTAAGTGACATTTTATATAGGAAGAACTAAATGTTAGTTCTGAACATCTACTCAGTTACTCTTTTAGTCAGTCAATCAACAGGACTTAAGTGCCACCTGGGTACCAGGATCTGTACTAGGCACTGGGATAAAAATGTTTTAGACAAAACTATTCTTATTCACAAAGAGCTCATATTACAGTGAGGGAGACAAAATGTATGTGTTTGTGTGTGTATATTACAGAGAGAGGCACATACACATATACAAAATATAAAGAGGATAAATGTAAGGTAGTTTGGGAAGAAAAGCATCAGCAGTTAAGTCAGAAAAGGCTTGCTGTAAAGCATGGTCTTGAAGGAAGAGAGTGCTTCTATGAGGGAAGAATAACCAAAAAAACAGGCTGGAGATAAAGTGTTGGGTGTGAAGAGTAGAGAGAAAATCAAACTGGATGCACAGCCAAGTGCTAGAGGTAAAGGAGTGTAACAATGGAGCTGCAAAGGTAGGTTGGGGCTAGTTGGTAGAGTTTTACAAGCTAAATAGGCACATGCATATATGATCTCAGAGGCAATAGGGAGCTACAAGAGTTTGTGGAGAGGAGCAGCATAGTCACAAGGAAAATCACTTTGTAAATAGTATAAAGGATAGACTTGAATGAGAAGAGATGAGGCAAGGAGATTAATTAGTAGCCAGTGGCCAATCCATATGAGAATTGGTCATTTTGTAGTCCTTTCGTCCTATTTTTTTCTTGAATTTACTCTCAGCAAAAATGTCACCAATTCACAGTATTTTAGAACTTGACATTGACGTTAGAGATCATGTCTCATTTTATAAATTCCTAGTCTAGCACTCCTGCTGCCCTACTGTGCATCCTACTATAACTTTGAGGTGTTTCTTTGTGTACCCTTATACCACATTAAGACTCTATGCCACAGTCTTAGCTACAAATAAGAGCTAAGGCAAAGCACTTGTGTGTCCTGGCAAAGGTTTGAAAATGGAAACTTTCTGCATTTGAAAATTTATGCCTCTTGGGTTTTAGTGTCTATTAGAAACTTTGAGCCTGTGTGACTACTGTAAAATAATGTGTGTGAATGCCATGTGAAGAAGACTTTTTCCTGGCATCTGAATTATATACATCTGTAAGCTGTAATAGTAAAGTATTCCTTCTTGTATTCTCCCTCTAAACCTATATTAGTAGTGATAAATTTTAATTTAAGTTCTGTAACTTACCTTCTAGATTGGATGGAAACAATGAGTTCTCTTTTGAGCGTCCCACAGGTAGGTTTTAAGAGGAAATAAAATTTTGCCCTGAAATGATACAGATAAGGAAGGATAGAAACTGGTGACGGTGGTAGCAAGATTATATCATGCTTTGCCTGCCTTCTGACCCCAGGAAAAATGATTAGCGTATCAATGAAGATTTAACTGGGTTTGAGTTTTTTGTAAACCCCCTCAAATTTTACCAGTATGGGCATTCTCCTTCCCTTGAACCAGATACCATCTCCCCTATGATTTATACGTCAGTGTTCAAGAGTTGCTATGGCAATATGTGTGTTCATGTGTCTATGTTTGTGTGTTTATTATCCTGTGGCCAGTTTATTGATGATCCTCTTTGAACTAAGCTAGCTGGAAAACAGACATGCAGTCCATTACAGGCCATCCTCACTCAGATGTTGGAAGTTACTGCTCAATCGTCATAGCCTCTTAAGAACCCAGAGTGACTTCCACATCCAGATGAGGAATCAGAAAAGGACTTTCATGCAGCACCCACACTCCAGATGCCTTCCCCAGGAAGACCCATTTCTCAAAGCCCTTCTTCCTATACCGTGGCTTTATGATACTTTTCTGATTTTTGAAAGTTTGTTGGTAAGTGATTATCTAGCCTCCTAGCCAAATTAAATATAGAAATCTTATATCAGAAGTTCATATATCTAGATTGGAAGGAACCTCAGAAGCCACCGAGTCCAACATCCTTGTTTTAGAGATAAGGAAAATGAGGCATACATCATTTCAAGGTCAGGTTCACTCTTTCTTTCTTCCTTCCTTTGTTACTTTCTTTACTTTCCTTCTTTCTTCCTTCCCCCTTTTCTCTTTCTTTCTTTCATCTTCCTTCCTTCCTTCCTTTTGTTTCCCCCCATCCCCAACAATTATTTGGGAAAAACCTTGGTAACAAATATTTATAGTCAAGGAAAACAAATTCACAAATTGACCAGGACTATAAACTTACATATCATTGTGTTACTTGAGCCCATCAAATCACTTTCAGGAAGTGGGAAGTATAATTCATCAGCCCTCTGGAATGATCCAACCCCTTCATTTCAGAGATGAGGAAAGTGAGACAAAAGAAGTTCAAGGACTTGCTGAATATTATAAAGCTAGTAATTATGTGAAGCAGGATTGTAATTCAGATCTTGACTTGTTTAGACTCTGGGCTTCCAACTGAACCCTTCCCCCTCCATAGGTGTTCACCTACTTTGCTAGACCTTGCTGCTGTTCTAGATCTAAGTGAAGACAGGATAGGACCATGATGTAAAAAGGTAACATAAATACAATGAAATCTCATGGAAGCCTTTGATGATATTAGACGAAATAAGTAATGAATCTATAAAAATAATTGTACTGTCTTAAACTTGAGCATAACTGAAACTATACTTCCCTTATGCCGATCAAATAGATTGGAATTAAGGCACCTAGAAGGGGTGGGACCAATCGAAAGCATCAAATTCACTTGTGTTAAGTGATCAGCTTCAGTTTCCTGCATTTTATTTGTCATTTTACCCCATATTGAGGTCAGGGTGGTAAAGCGATTGTGCAGTATACATTTCCTTTTGCTTCAAAGGCCTAGGATCACAAAGATAACAAGCAGGCCATTGAATCACTCATGCGGGTAATTTGTACATGCATAAAATCAATATGCAGGCAAATTTGAAGTCTTAATCTACATAAAGACATTAACTATATCCTACACCTACAACAAATCAGACATAGTTTTTATTTCATTGATTTTGCATTTGGAATGCCATGAAATCTTCTTTACAGGGTCCTGGGAGGGAAAATTGTTTAATTTAATAGATAATCTTTCCTTATACTAAAAGTATCTGTTGAAGAGAATAATCTATACAATATTTTCTGTACAAATTAATCACTAGAAAGAGCTATAATCTCATCATTTTTAAAAGGCCTGTAGAATGTTTCCTTTGATTTCTGTTTGATATTGGTGTGCATAGTGATTTAATGTAATTTCAAAGCTCTTTTTTCATGATTACTTTATTTCATCATGAAGTATAAATATAGAATTCAGCCATACAGGGTTGTTCTAACCTTGATTATTTCAGAAATGGTCACGTGACTGTGACTTCGCATTTGCTTGTCTCTTTTGAAGTTAGCTGCTCACATGACATGACAACAGAGTCCATACAGGTTGTTTCAGCATTGAGCTGAATCTTATGAGGCAAAATTCCGTTAACGATCAGTGTAAAGTCTTATATTTGGTTTCAAAAACCTGACTTCACAAGTATAAGCTGTTTGAATAGATTGGAAAAGATCTAAAGTTTAAATGGACTGCAAGTTCAATATCAATTCAGTTTAGGAAGAACTTTGAACAAATGGAGAACATCAGAAAGAAGACAACCTGAATGGTAAAGGGTCTTGAGTAAATGACATGTGAAAATTTGCAAAAGGAACTAAAAATGTTTAACTGGGAAAGTAGAAGATTTGAGAAAGGGGAATGGAATAAGTATATAGCACCTGTCACTGTTCAATCATTTTTCAGTTGTGTTTGAATCTTCATGACCCCTTTTGGGGTTTTCTCAGCAAAGATACTAGAATGGGTTGCCATTTCCTTCTCCAGCTCATTTTACAGATGAGGAAACTGAGGTAAACAGGGTGAAGTGACTTGCCCAGGGTCACACAGCTAGTAAGGGTCTGAGGTCAGACTTTAACTCAGGAAGATGTGACTTCAGTCTTGGTACTCTACCTACTGCTGCCCTTTAAGTAGCACCTACTACATGCCAGATACTTTTACAAATATTATCTCATTTGATTTTACAACAACCCTGGGAAGGGGAGGGGATATCATTATCTGCATTTTATAGTTGGGGAAATTGAAGCAAACAAACATCAAGTGACTTGCCCAGTGTCACGTACCTGATGAGTATCTGAGCCTGGATTTGAGCTCAGGTCTTCCTGATTCTAGACCCAGTGCTTTATCAACTAGCTTCAAGGGCTGCCATGTGGAATAAGAATGAAAATGCTTGGATTACTAAGAGTAACAGGTGGATGTTTCAACAAGGCAATTGGGTTTGATTTCAAGAAACACTTCTAACATTTAAAGTTGTCCAGAAGTGAAATGGTCTATCTCAGGAGGTGGCACATCCTCCATTAATGGAGGGCCTCAAGCAGAGAATTTATAACCATTTATTTCTGTTCAAGTGGAAATTATTTTGGAGTATGAGTTGAACTAGACTAGTATCTAAGATGCCTTCTAGCTCTAAAAATTGTATCTGCTAACTCTGTTCTGAGAGTATGAAAAAGTATCCAGTTCAACTTCACTAACATATTAATCACTTTTGTACTTAAGTGGGATTAAGAATTAATATTAGAGTTCACCTGCGTCTGACTCTTCGTGACCCCATTTGGGGTTTTCTTGGCAAAGATACTGGAGTGGTTTGCCATTTCCTTCTCCATCTCATTTTACAGATGAGGAAACTGATGCAAACAGTTAAGTGACTTGCCCAGGGTCAAACTGCTAGCAACTGTATGAGGCCAGATTTGAACTCAAGATGTCTTCCTGACTCCAGGCCTGGCACTCTATCTATTGTGCCACCTAGCTGGTCCATTAACATCCTCTAGGAGATTGTTACTGCTAGAAAATGGAAATTGAAGGTATCCTGTTCTTGAAAGAGAAAGGGAAACAAACCACTATATATTTGTGTTACTCATTCAGAAAAGCTGAATTATTTGGGGATTTAATATTTTTATGCTACCCTAAGATGTAGCATTTTGACCTAAACATATATACTTTACTCCACTCTTAGTCCATCTCTGATTTCTTATTGTTGCATGGCACTGCCAGTTGGGTTCTAGAAGACTGTGCAAGTTATGACGGGTTCCTCAAGCTAAAAAGGTCTAGTTACAAAGTTATCTGTATGTCTGAACACTGGCTTAGCTAAATTCAGGGCTCATGACTAGGCTGACCACAGGATGGTGATTTTTTTTTTAGCCACAATAATTCTTGAAGACCACTTACTAAATCACAGAGCTATTGCTGTCTGCATCAGTGGAAGGAGAATCATGCCAAGGAAATCACAGGCCTTGAAGTGTATACAACTTAAATCAGTGCACTTCTCAGCTGGATTTCATGACTTAAACTATCCCCCTTCCATTCTGGTTCCTTGAAAGAAAGCACATCAAGTATAAACAAACACATATTTTCACCATCCAGTGGTCAAGAACCACTTATATTTTTCTAAATAGGAGTTGAGCTGGGTTGCCCCAGTCCCGAACTTGCTGACTGGAAATAAATTAGAAACCATGGAAAATAGGATTCACCATCTAGTGTACTATAATCCAGAGCTCTAAAATGATGGTTCATGAAAACACTAGTGGTCCTTCCAAAGTGCAAGCCACACAAAGACAAATGGCAGTCAGTATTTAAGCAATAGACAGTGCTATAGATTTGAATTTAGATTTTAAAATGGCTATTTTTAAATGTGGCCAAAGTAATTTGACTAGGGCAGACTAGAGCAAGATCATCCCTCCCTCTTCCCACCCCAGCTCCCACCACACACCTCACAGTGAAAGAGAGATCATCATAAGAATAGGTGGGCTACACAAAGCTAATGATCAAGATATTTAGGAACCCTTACACTAAAGAAGGGGGGGAAAGGCTTGAACTGATAGACTAGTGCTTTTAGAGTAGAGTTTCTAAAAATTCGCTTATAACTTTTTTTTTCCTTTTGTGCCCATCTCAATGGCATGGCACAAACCAATAGTTCATAGTTATATTCTCATATGAAACTTTCATTCTATCCAAGGTACTCTGCTTAATTTAGCTCTCATTTTTGGAGAGGAGATTTTACATTTCCCCAATTATTTTTGGTTAAAATTATTGATATCTCCTGTTTTTATATATCAACTTCATATCCCAATTTATCCCTCCCCTTTTCCTACCCTAAGAGCTATCGATTAAAATAATTACAAAGGAAAATAGAAAAAAAGAACAGCAGCTCAACAAAACTAACAAACAAATCATCCAAATGAGAGTTTTCCACACCTACAATTGTTGCTGGTTTTGCTGCCACTGGATATTTGTTTTTTTTAATGCTGATTATTGAAAAGTTTGCATTTAGCTCATAGATCATCCTAGGCTTCTCTGACTTCTTTACATTCATACTTTTCTTAGGACCATACATAGTCCATCAGTCTAGAGCTCAAATCAACTTTAGAGGTTGTGGAGGGTTGGATATAGGGACTGGTGTGGGAAATTCCCTCCCCATGCAGATCAGCATCTTTTTTTTGTTATTTCTACTCTTAAAGACTTTTCCAAAACATCTAAAGTTTAAATTTAAATGTCTTCCCCAAGGTCATATAGCCAGTAATGTTAGAGGCAGGATTTGAACCCAGGCCTTCTGGCTTCAAAGCAAATTCACTCTACACTATCATGTTGCTTCTCATTTCTTTTCAGCATAGTAATTAAATTACATTCATGCACCCCAGTTTTGTTAACCATTCCCCTGTTGATGGTTTTAGGTCATCTTCTGTATAATCACTTGAATATTATATTCTCAACCTAATGAGCTATATGTGTTATACAAACTCTTGTGAATACTTGAGATCTTTTTTTCCTTTTCTGAAGCTCCTGTTGTCAAAATGGCCTCTTTAAACCTAACACATCAAGACTTTCCCAAATGCAAAAAAAAGTACTTGCTTTTTTAATCAGTCGCATTACTTTGAGCTAACACCAGCAAACCGTAAGCTGCAGCATCCATACTTCCTGCCACTGAGACTGAAAGAATTCACTGTAATTTAGAATACTCATCAACCAGGAACAAATTCCTACTTGGCAATTACTGGCTTACTTCTGTGAATTCAGTCTTCCTTTTCATTTAAGAGCCTTATACATGATTGCCTAGAATTAATTGCCCAAAGAATCCCTCTTGAAAAAGCAGTAGCCTAATGTATGATATGCCAGTGAGTGTGGAAATTCATGCTCTTTATGGGAGGAATGACTGTAGTCTTCATGGAGACAATGTTTTCGCTTGAGTGACATTAATGATAACCAAAAGGCGATGTAGTGACTCAGTATTTTCCTTTCTTAAGAGCAGCGAAACCACTGAGTCCTTTCAAGTCTCCCACTCTTGCTATGAAACCAGAAACCATGTTGATTATTACTTTCAGTAATAACCTATGGCCTAGCTGTAGGCTGTATTAAATTCTTCATCATATAATTTTCTAATTTAAATCTGTAGGTAGCGTAATAAACAACTTCAGTTTGTTTCACAGTACAACATCTGAAAGCATATTTTGATGTATTGATTGTGCATCATGATATCAGAATTTGCCGCCCTTTGACAAATTTTAAGTCAGAAAAGAATGTTAATATTGTAAGATTTTTTTATTGTACAAGGTATAATTATAAGGTAATAATATTTTTTAAAACGAGAACTTACAAATCCAACATAGTCATCTTGGGAAGCCATATACTTATTCCCATGAAGTTGCCACTTCTCAAAACATTTTGGTAACTTGTTACCAAATCTGTTATTAATGTTATATTTTTATTGCCTTCTTTTTAAAAAAAAGTTTATTTACTTTTAGTTTACAAAATTCAGTTACATAATCCCTTTCAAATTTTCTCCCCCTCCCTGCCCATGGCAGCATGCAATCCAATACAGGATCTACAAATACCTTCACATTAAACATTAGTCAAGCTGTAAAGAAGGATTATAACCAATGGAGTGAACAGTGAAAAAGAAGAAACAAAACAAAACACAAAAGAGAGAGTGCAAGTCGTTTGCTTCAGTCTGCATTCAGACTCTGTCGTTCTTTCTCTGGATGTGGATATCTCTTTCCATGATGAGTCTTTTGTAGTTGTCTTCTAACCTTCTATTGCTGAGAGGAGCCCAGTCTATCAAAGTTAGTTGTCACACATACATTGTGTCTGTAATTGTATACAAAGTTCTCCTCATTCTGCTCTCCTCACTCAGCATCAGTTTATATAAGTCTCTACAGGTTGATTGCCTTCTTTAGAGAATGTATATAGTGTTAAATAGTTCTGATGCTTGTACATTACTTCTCTAGGAGAGCTTCCCAATATACAAGATATAATAGATATTCATTTTATACTTCTCTTGATCTTACAAATTCTCTCATATCAGTCACTCCTCCCAAGACCAGTACATTTAAATCATAGTGTGTACAGGAAGCTGTAGTGAGGACAAGCAAAAAAGAAACTCTTGCCTAGGAGGAGAGCCAAATGGTGACTTCGATTGACATAATCTGAAATGAATCACAGAAGAATCCTGACTTCAATCATTAGTTCATAAATAAGTAGTATAAAGCAGTTGTCATCTATGCAGTCTAACATATACCTCTGCAAGAGGCAAAAAAGACTTTCCGATTACAAGATGTGAAAATGTGGTTTGCATGCTTCTATGTAGAAAACCTCAATTAGTAGTTAGACAAGATTTCACTGAGGGTTTTAATATAAATTTTGGCAATGACATTTATAACTTTAACCTTGTTAAATCTGAGATCATTATTTTTTAAATAAATATTACACAGAGCCCTCAATTTGATGTTTTTTGGAAGTAGAAAAGGACTTTTAAAAAAACAATTTTTCTAATTTTCTGTTGGGAAATTCATCCTACTTGTAAAGTAGTTTACTTCTGAAGGCTTTTATAGCTTTCAGGTAGGCATAGAAGAACTTAAATAAATGTTAATACTACATGAAATATCCATAGGAAAAATTAATTTTGAATACAAGTCCTGAGATATCAAAGCCCATTCTAATTAAAGCCATTTTATTTGATTGCTCAAGTATTAGAAATTGATCTGTATGTATGTTCAGATAGACCAAGTTGAATTTCTGTAGTATACAGAAAACTAATTCAGCAATTTCTTGAGTCACCATTATGGTTATCTTCCCCCACTTCCCTTTGGGGTTATGATTTATAGGAATAGGAAGCAGCTGCCACTTATGAGGGAGACCAGAGACAAAAGTGACGTCAGCAGCAAGTGGTCTTTTCTGTAATCATGGCTTCTGATATGCAGTATTTGTCTAGTAGGCTGTCCAGATATAATCCAGATTCCATTCCTGGATTTCCTTCCTACTAGACTAATGGGAACTTTATCTAGCATCTCAAAAAAAATCTTCACAAATTATTTTGTTAGTGGTGAATAAGAAACCATATTTTATATATCTTTGAAGTGCACAAAAGTATCTAGCACAGACTTGCACATAGTAGGTGTTGAGTAAATATCTGCTAAATGATATTTGACTGACATGAGCCATGAAGTTTTCCTAAGATAGGACTTAAGGTTAAAAAATCAACAAAGGGACAGAAATTAGCAACAACTTACTTTTAGAACTGTTTCTTGTGGAATAGTTTCTCATCTTCTTTTTCACCTTTAAAGGCACAGAAGAATTTTAAAACTTGTTTTTAAGTATTTGCAGAGTTAGGAGCTGAGTGCTTCTAAATTTGGAGGTGTATTTGATAATAAATAATTTATTCTAGTCCTTATGTCCTCCAATGTCTTCTAAATAATAGAGTTTTAATTTACTATTTACTTAATTGATGAGGCCCTCTGCCAATTTAAAGATATGTGTGCTTAGTTTTTGTTAATAATGCATATATTAAATGTGACCTTTGCTTATATTGAAAGGGACAGTAGATGTTCTGTGCAGGAAGCTTCATGAAAAAGACCATTGGAAAGGATTTCTTCAAGATTAATAGTATTTGTGTTTTCTAGATAGTACAGTCTTCCTTAAAAAGTGCCTTTTAGTGAAATATAATTTGCCTTTCTGTAATACCGTTGTATAAAGCACATTGGAGGTTTCTAATTTCCTCATATTACCACGCTTGGTGCTTCTCCTTCCCCTAGAATGAGTTGACCTGGATCAAAGCCTTAAACACATTATAGGATGGCAATAAATATTTGCTGATTGATATCCTTAAATTCTCTACAGTATGAGCCAATAAATGCCCTAGAGCCGGGAGCAAGAAAGAACAGTAGTTTTCAAATTAAGGAAACAGGCATAATATTTATTGCCCCCAAATCATAATAATAATATTTTGGGTCAGTGCTATAAAATTTAATTTCCGTTCGTGTTTCTATAAAATAGTAACTATCCATTCTAAACCTATAGGTTTAGAACTGGAAAGGACCTTAGGGACCATCTAGTCCAACACCCTCCTTGTTTTACTGATGAGACATGAGGGGGTAAATGACCTGCTGAAGGTCTAAACCTCTAGGGTTCTGTCCCAGTTCATTTGACTTCAAATCCAATGCTATTTTGAGAGTAAATTCACATTATTTCCTAAATTCTGATGTTCTTGCTCAAAGGTACTAATGTTTCTCACTGGAAGAATTGGGAATAAAAAACATTTTTGTTTTCAAAATGCTTGGTGCTTTGACTATATTCTCTAATTGTTGTTGACTTAATCATAAGTTCTGTGGTAAGGCAATCAGTTCATCTTTAAATGATAAACTCAACTAGCTTATTCCAGGAACAGGAAACTAAAATACTTTGTCCTTCCCTTCTGTGGAAATGCTGTTTTATTTTTGAATGATAAGGATGATTCAGAGCAGATTCAATTTATCCCTGTGAGATGTTGATGCATAATAAGGATTTCTGTCCTTTTTGACTACTTTAATGTAGGTATGATCAGATTTGGTCATAAAGTAATACTACTCTAGGATCCAGCAACCCTGTCCTCTTTGCTGCTTCTCATGCAGGACACATCCTCATACCTGGAATCCTCTTCCTCTTCCCTTGAATACCAGATATTCTGGCTTCTTTCAAAACTTAGCTCAAATCTTGTGTTCTGCCAGAGCACTTTCCTGGTCTTTCCACCCTATCCCAATTTCTTCTCTCTAAGATTACCTTTTATTTATATTGCAGATATCTTGTATGTACATAGATATTTGCATGTTTTCCCCAGTAAATATGTGAATTCAGTTTCAAAAAATCAATTTTGCAAATACAAAATCAGGCAGGCTAGTAGAGAATAGTTCTTTGGAAAGACTTGGGGATGTAAGTGGTCTACAAGCCAAAAAAAAACCTAATTAACCTGAGACTGCATTGAAAGAGGAATACTGGGGGCAGCTAGGTGGCACAGTGAGTAAAGTGCCAGCCCTGAAGTCAGGAGGACCTGGGTTCGGATCCAGCCTCAGACACTTAACACACACACACACACACACACACACACACAACCTAGCCATGTAACCTTGGGCAAGTTACTTAACCCCAATTGCCCTCCAAAAGGCAAAAAAAAAAAAAAAAAAGAGGAATACTGTCCAGAATGAGGAAACTGATAGTCCCCCTGAAACTAGTCAGATCAGAATTAAAATGTTGTGTTTAGTACTAGGTGCCATATTTTAAGACAGAGACAGATTAACTAGAGAGAATCCAGAGGGGAATACCCAGGATAATGAAGTACCTTGAGATCCTGCTATGAGGGTCAGTTGAAGCAAGGAACTGTGAATGTTGAACATGGGGGAGAGAAGGTATAGGAGGTTATAATCACTATCTTTAAGTGTTTGAGGAGACTGACACTAGAAGAAGAGTTACTTTGTTTGACCTCCCCATTCTTACCCCAGAGAAGAATTAGAAGTGGGTAGGAAGTTGCCATTGACTTCTCTTTGCAGAGGTATAGCTTTCCAAGTTATGTTTCCTGTAAATAATCATTTGTTGTTTTGTCCAGTCATTTTTCTGTAGTGTCTGACTCTTCATGAGCCCATTTGAGATTTTCTTGGTAAAGATACTAGAGTTGTTCTCCATTTCCTTGTCCAGCTCATTTTACAGATGAAGAAACTGAGGCAAACAGGGTTAAGTGATTTGCCCAGGGTCACAGAGCTAATAAGTATCTGAGGCCACATTTGACTCAGGAAGACTCATCTTCCTGACTTCAGACTCGGCACTCTATCCACTGTGCTACCTAGCTGCCCCAGTAAATAACATGCAAGACTATTAAGTTTCTTATGACCTTGTTTGATTTATTTCTCTTCTAAAATCCCTGATATGCCCAATTAGAACCCAACGTCTTTCTAATCTTATTGGAACTAGTGTGATCTAACCCTCTGTCAGTACTTAAACTTTTACATTCTCTCTATATATGTTTCTTTTCCTAGCATAACTGTTGCCAAAAAGAAAATTTAGGTGTAATATAAAGAAAACTTCCCAACAATAAAAGCAATTCAAAAATCAAATGTGGTACTTTGGGAGGTGTTGGGTTTCCTATCACTATCAAACAAAGTCTGTTCTTATTAGCCATATTGTTAAAGCAATATTTATTTAATTGTGACTTGACCTTTTAGGTCTCCTTATATTCTGTGAATTAGAGTTGGGAGGGACCTTACTTTGGTTTCCCATCTAGTCAATCAAACCTCCTCATTTTATAGATAAAGTAACTGAGGCTTAGAAAGAGAAAGTGTCTTTCCTAAAGTCATATTAGATATCCGGTAACAGAGTAAGAATTTGCTGCTAGATTTTCTGACAACAAAATCCATTATTCTTCCCACCTTCCTGACCCCTTGTGGTCTCTCACAGCTACTCTCCATTTGCCAGATCCACTTGAGGGCATCATTGATGAGATCAGGGAAGTGGCTACTGAGGTCACAGGCCCAAGCAGTCCTGAAGCCATCTTGAAGGCTGCTGAACACATTCTTACTTAGGTAACCAGTGGTAATTAGGCAGCAATTGGTGGCAAATACCTAAGTGTAGATGTTAGGTGTTGTCCCAAGTATAGGCTATCTATATGTATAGAATCTATAATCTATATGCACAACTCTCTTGTTCCTGGGGTTGTTTTTATTTTTTACCTTAAAAAAAGCATAGGCTCATAGAGTTTAGAGCTGAAAGGGGAACCTATTAGGCCATCTAATCTTGGTAGATGAAGACAATGAGGTCCAGTAAAATGACCTGCTCTACACAGATAGGTAGTAACAAAGTCATGAATTTGTAAGATGATAGGATAATAGATTTGGAGCTAGCAGAGGCCATGAGGTCCAACCCCTTCAGTTTAGAGATGAAGAAACCAAGGCACAGAGAGACTAATTGACTTTCTTGGATCCCACAGCTGGTGAAGCAGATGCCAGGTTGACAGAACAATAAAGTAAAAAGGGGGAGAAATGCAGAACAAGGCTATATCGGAACCAATTTGTGAGGTGTTTTAAATGATGTTCATGTTTACTTCTACAGGTAATAGGGAGCCACTGGAGTTTGTTGAGCAAGGTTCAACAAACATGTTCAGACTCTTCCTTCAGGATAATCGTTAGAGGATGGATTCATTCCTCTCCAGGTGGTACTTTGCTAGACTTTCTCTATAGTGCCTGCAGAAACATCTTCACCCTTGAATTCATACTTTGGAAATACCTTCTGTCCCATGGCCTCTCCCTCTGATTAGCTTGTTCTTCCCATTCAAAGACTTGAGCCAGGCCAATCTGCTCCTGGCTGCACTCTTGACTGTCCCTAACTCTCTCTATAATGTTCTACATCTCCACCCTCCTCCTCCTCTGTCCCCTTTTCAGCACCATGGTAAGGTCCTGAAGGACAAGGTGTGTCTTTCTGCTTGTACTGGCATTCCCACAGCTCAGCTTAGTGCATGACACATCCTAAGTGCGTAATAAATGTTCTGATTTGAACTAGCATAGAGAGAACAATTAGTTCAATTAGGAGGCAAATGCACTAAGTCCAGGCAAGAAGTGAATGAGGGCTTAAATTAAGGTGTTAAGTTTATGAATAGAGAGAAGGGGGGAAATGTGAATGAATTTGTGGAGGTAGAAATTACTAGATTTGATAATTTAGGATGTGTGTGAGGTAAGGGAGAATGAAAAGTTGAGGATGACTGGATTATGTTAAGGATGGGGGCAGGGTCCCTTCAACAGTCATAGAGAGAGAAGTTTAGAAAAACAGTGTTTTAGTGAGGACATGTTCAATATGTTGGATTTGAGATGCCTACATCCCTTTCAGAAAGTTCTATAGGTGATTGCTGATGAGGAATTGGAGATTGGGAGAGAAACTAGATCTGGATATATAGATGTTGGAGCCTTTTGCATGGAGATAATTGAACCCAGATAAGATGATGAGGTGCCTGAAAGAGTATAAAGAGAGAAGAAAAAAGGGCCCAGGACAGAGCCTTGGCTTACAACCACAATTAGGGGAAGGGACATGGATGATATGCAGCAAAGTAGACTAATAAGGAACAAACAGGAGAACCAAGATAAAGTAGTGCTAATAAAAAACTAGAAAGAAGTTTCCAGGAGGACAGGGCAGTTGGTGAGCCGTGTCATATGTGGCAGAAAAGTCTAGGAGGATGAGGATTAAAATAAGGGCAGTAGATTGGGTCATTAGGCGATCACTGGTAACTTTAGAATGTGCAGGTTCAGTTGAATGATTCTAGACTTCAGATTGTAAAGAACTGAGAAGTATGAGGAGAGGAAGTAGATGCAGCATCTTTTTTTTTTTAATTTAGTTGTGAAAGCAAGAAGAGATAGAGGATAATAGCTTAAGGGGGTGGTGGGATCAAATGAAGGTTTTAAAAGGATGAATGAGACCAAGGCCTCTTTTTAGGAAAT
The DNA here is from genome assembly GCF_028583685.1 of Petaurus breviceps papuanus. NCBI lineage: Eukaryota > Metazoa > Chordata > Mammalia > Diprotodontia > Petauridae > Petaurus > Petaurus breviceps. The sequence goes on from NW_027186296.1 coordinate 44,647,883, forward strand.
AAAATGAGTCAGAAGACAGATAGATTGAGTATTGGAGTACTGTAGACCATTGGAAGATTGGGATACAGTTGGATGATTATGGAGGCATTCTGCCAGAGAAAAGGATAAGGTAAGGGTAAGCAATCAAAAGTATAAGTAGAAAGGAAGACTTTAGAGAAGGGCCATGTCTTTATCAGAGATTAAAAAATGAGAGAATGGAAGATGATTATGCCTTCCCCTTGTTAATTATCTCCTATTTATCCCATACATAGCTTATTTGTATATGTTCGTTTGTTTCCCCTGTTAGATTGTAAGCTCCTTGAAGGTAAGGGCAGTCTTTTGCCTCTTTTTGTATCCCCAGCACTTAGCACAGTGCCTGGAACATAGTAACTCTTAATAAAGGTTTATTGATTGGTTTATTAATTAAGAAGAGGGAGTTCATTGCAAATGACCCCTTTTTTAATAAAGAAAGAGGTGGAATAATGGAAAAAGAAGGTTCGGAAGATTTGATTTGGGCAACATGTTGGAGAACCAGATGGGCCCTCCCTAATCAAAGGACTTCAAGCACTAAGATGCTTATAAGGGTAGGCATTGTTTTGAACAGTTGATAAAAATGAAAATAGATCTGTGGCATTTATAATCCCTTTTATGGATACCATGTTGGTTCAAGGCAACAGGAAAGTATTTGAGAACTTTGAGGAGAAAAAGAAAACGAAAAAACCTAACTATAGGGTAACTAATAAAGTTTCTGACTAAATAATTTCAAGTGGTTCATTTTGGGGAAAAAAATTATTTTGCTTCACATTCATATAATAACATTACTTTCCCTCTTGTTATAAAAAATGTATTATCTAAAATAATTTGCTTTGTTTTTAGTAAAGCTACAGTATTAAAATGTAAGCAGAAGTACAAGTAGATACATGTAAAGAGTTCTAACTTAACAGCCATCTGGATACATATGCCAGGACCAAAAAGAAAGTGCCATTTAGTTAATTAAACTTTTATATTGAACCTTGGTAAGGACATTGTAGTGTGTCCTCCCTCTTTAGAGAAAATGGCAACTGTGTATTTACAAATTGAAAGTCTAACAGTTTATTTCAGTTATTCTCTATCGCATCTTCCTCCTGACTGCAGTGACACCTACTGGTTTCAAGACATTTTTATCTGTAAACAGCCTTTCCTTTTCCTTTTCTTGTGATAGATTCTGCTTACCTTTAATCTTATAATCAAAGAATTCAGAGTGAGAAGGGACCTTGAAACTCCATCTTCTAGCTTACTTGCTGCATTTTTATAAATGAGGAAACTGAGGCTAAGAGACTTCCCGCAAAATCACACAGCTATTTCAATGTAGCAAAGCTGGTCCTAGAACCTAGTTCTACTGATTCTTATAGTCCAGTGGTCTTTCTGCTTTCCCCCTGCTGCCACTCCAACCCTTAGCCCCACCTCACCCACCCCCTCTTTGTCCATGTCTTCTTACTGCCTGTCACACTCAGAGAAACCAACCTCAGTGCACTTGATAGCTAGTGTGGATAGTGATTCAGGAAGTAAGTGACTAATGTTATTCTAAAACACTGTAGTTTTCTTCTAAGTTGGAATAATTATGATTTGACTTCTCATTGGAAGCATCCATCACAGGACCTGTCAAATCTCTCGTAGCCTATATTATAAAAAGAAATTAAATGCCCTCTATTTTATTCCTGTGAATTCCTTTCATGTCTATCTGTAATCACTTCACATTCACCTTTCTTTAAGTTACAAAAACATGGAAATGTTCCAAGAACTATGCCCAATCCCATTCTGTTGCTTAATTTTTAAAGTAATGCACATTAAATAATTAAATATATGTTTAGCATCAGTTTAGTTCCTAATCAAAATATAATCTGCAAATGAAACAAGATAAGATTAATAGGTATCTTGGGGAGGAGAGGGACAGGTGGTGTCTCTGTAATATTTTTCTTGAATATGAATATCACTATTAGTCTCTCATGAACAGAGATTATAGTCAAGTGGGTGGTGTACAAAAGGAAAATGGCTAAAGATGACTCGTTAAGGAAGGAAATTTAATTGAGTAGCTGTGCATTTAGGAAACTGTATTTTATTTTAGTCTTTAAAAGAAACACTGCATACCTGATATGCTCTTAGTCCCCATGTCTCCCATGCATGGCTTAGTTTAATATTCTCACAGTAGCATTCAAGATTACACAGTTAATGGAAGGCATTACAGTGAAGTTCAGAGTACCCATAGTGCACACTCATTAGTGGGAGAGTCAAGAAAAACTCATCCCGTCATATAGCTTTTCATCGTTCAGTTGTTTGCTATGGGGAAACTATTATCAAGAGATTTCAAAAAATATGGCTTAATGATTCGGAATAAGCTTGATGAGTTTTAGGTCTTGCCAGATGCTATATGTGTTGCTTAGATGTTGTAGGTTTGCAGTCCTGAAAATTAGAGAAACATGTATAACACTACAGAAGCAGTGAAGTATGGTGAATGGAGATCCTGCCTTGAATCATCCAAGATGACCCAAGACTTCCCTCTGATACCTCCTAGCTATGGGAAACTGGCCTGGTCCCTTAACCTCTCAGAGTTCTAGGCAGTTGAGACTATAAGTTCCAGAGAAAGTACCAGCAGGAGTGTCCACACCTGGGAGTTCCCTATACCAATGAAATTACAAATCTAGTCCCTAAACCTGTAAGCCAGTAGTACACCATATTGGATTTAACCAATGATCCTCTCCTTTTCTCTTCCTCCCTACCCCCAAGTCATGTGGATATAGTATCATTGTTTCTCATTCAAAGTTACCCCCTTTTCATTGCTTCTAGGCAAATACTATATTTTAATTTTTTTTCAAGTTAGAGCAGGTGTTAAGCTGAAGTAAAAAAAGTACAGGGCATCTTTGGTGTCATTTTTATAACTAAAATGATCTGTCATCTTAGAAAGCTTCAGAACCACTGGGTTAGGCTAGCCTGTTTCCCATACACCTTCACACAGAGTGCTATTATCACCAGGTAATTATCCCTTGATTTTAGACTGAGTATCCTGGGGGATAATTTTTTAGTGTATGAAATTGGAATTATTTTGCAAGCTGTAGTCAACCATGAAATTCAGATCTGCTTATTTGAAAAACAGATAAGACCTACAAGATTATATTTGTATTTAAAGAAGTTTTATTCTATTGTGAAAAGTTGCCATGGAGTGATGAAAGTCCAATACTGACCCCACTGTTCTTACCTGCTGCAAGAAGAGAGCTTAATATGAATGTAATGACTTAAAAAAAGGAAACTAGCTGAAAGAGAGACTGATGGGATACAGATGATCATTTTTAGAGATTAGAACCAATGTTGGAGCTCTGTGCAATACAATGTATGGTTCCTTCTACTGATAGATACTCAGAAGCATATAAGGGACATTGGTTAGAAAATAAGAAAGATGTTAGGAAATCTCCCTACATATATCCTGGCTACTTAGTGAAAGATAACAGATTCCATTTTCTTGGTGATATATGGTGATTCATATGGTGAAATACCATATGAGTAACTTTGAAGGACTCAAAAAAACATCTTGTTACATTTTCTTCCCCTGATTCTGATTCTAGGTCTAGGGATAATCTCCAAGAAGAAAAATTGAAGAGAATTATCTTGAGTATCTTAAGAGGATACTCTCCCATCCTAGAGTAAGTGTCCAAATCATCCAATTAGCTTTGCTCTGTGTCTTGGTCAACAGTTAATGACAAATTTTGCTTCTGAGATTCAAAAATAAAACATATACACACAGAGATGTGATCAGTGCAAATCGACTCTTAACTGCTGGAACAATACTATAAATAGTATGTGTTCTGCTAATGATGGGTGAGTGGTGTGTCATTTTTACATAAAAGGGATAGCAAATTTATACTTATCGAGTGGTTAGTTGATTTTCCTTGTCAAAGTGAACTGCTCCTTACTGGAAAAGACAGAATGAAGTATTTTAGAAAGAAACTCTTCTTTCCCATCATTATGGTATTCTCTTGGTTTAGCATGATAGTATTCATTCACCTGAAAAATCAAAGGCTTAGAGGACTCTAGAGAGAATTGAAAGCCAAAAATGATTTGAAAGGCCAAAGATTGCAGACTACCAAGAGACTCAAGGTCATCCATTCTTGCATCTACATGAAAAATCTCTCTCCTCTTGTGGCTTCTTAGTGTGCCTATCTAGGGACAGAGGAGACATTCCAGATGTCCTCATTTGAGTTTTTTGGTAAAGTTACATAGACTTCAAGGAGTGTGGGTCAGTTAGTTCTAAATGAAATTTAATCTAGTAAAAGTAGTAACATATATTTTTAGAGGACTAATAATTTATTCCCATGGAAAGAACAACTCTTATTCATTAAAAAAAAAAAAACAACCATGTATCCACAGAAGATGTGTCCAGCCATCTTGCTTTTTCAGTGACTTGTACAAAAAAGCTCAGCTACTTCACCCTGTGAGATTCAAAGGCATATTTTGACTATGTTTTGCAAACTTTTGTGAATTTTTTAAATATACATAAAGTAGATAAGGGAAAATTGTAAGATTTTGGCTACTCAAAAAACTTTCCCCATCTTAGACTAGATTTGCAAATGCTGCTTCACACTTTTTTCCCCTAAGCAAACAACCCAACTTTAAAATAAAATAAACCATGATAACTAAATTCCTTAATTATATTGTTATTAATAATAATGTGCAACGAATAACTTCTGAGATGTGACTTTAAACACTGAGAAAGAAAGAGGTGATATTTTAACATTTGAACAGAAACTTTCTTTATCAAATAGCCAATGAGATTAGAAGGTAGGTTGGGTGAAAGATGGTTAGGTATATATGTAATGCCTGTATCTCACAACTGAAAAGAATGTATTTTCCAGATGGTTTGTGCCTAGCAATGTGGCACCAGGTTCTTTTTTTTTTTAATTTAAAAATTTTTTTAGTTTTCAACATTCATTTTCTAAGATTTTGAGTTCCAATTTTTTTCCCCTCCACTCCCCCCTTCCCAAAATGGCATGCATTCTGATATAGGCACCCAGTTCTTGATATAAAGAACAGACTTATGTTTCTACTAACTAAAGTTAGCTATCTTGTGAACTTAGTTTTGAGTTCTTAGAATTCTTTCACACTTTGGGTCAGATAATGTGGCTTGTGGATCTGTCTGTCTCTCCATTAGGGATGTGAGGAACCAACAAAGTAAAAAATAAGTATATCTACTTAGCAAATGCAAATTACAGTACTGTGAATCCTTCTTTCTTCCCTTGTGGTAGAACCTGCTAGGGGTAGTAAGGACACCGCGTCCTGGTCCTTGCCAAGAATCATCTGCCAAGCTTCCTAAAGCTTAGTTAGCATTTATGTAGGGCTTTTCATCTTCAAAGAGTTTTACAAACATTCATTAATCCTCACAACCTGCCTGGGAGGTAAATGTTATTCCCATTTTATAGATGGGGGAAATGGAGGTGGTATAAGTGACTTGCTTGAGGCCACACAGGGAGTTAGGTATCAGTGCCAACAATAGAAGTGACCCTAGTTCCCCCATTATTTGCTTGTGTCTACCCCTTTACTCCTCTTCAGCAAAATGTCCCATGTGAGATATTGATCTTAAAAAAAAAGACTCCAGTCTCTTGTGATTTTTGGTTGAATGTAAGCTTTTTGAAGTCAGGGACTAAAGAGTGCACGTGCGCGCGCGCATGTGTGTGTGTGTGTGTGTGTGTGTGTGAGTATCAATAACTCCTACACGGTAGGTGCTTAATAAATGTTTGCTGTTGAATAGAATTGATATAATGATGTTTAAGTGTTTTTATAGACTGATACTGGCTCCTTCATGGAAAAAAAAAAAGAAAAGTTAGAAAAACTCAGCAGCCAGAACTGCAGACCAAATGTTGACCCCTTCCCTTCCCCCCCCCCAAAATACTCACCTGGAGTGATGGACTTGGGTATCTGGTACAATGTCACCTATACTTAGACTTTTGTGCATACTCAACCTGTATCTGAATCCCCCACTTTAGAAGGCCCTTTGTCAGAGCCAGAGCGAGGGCTTGCTTGAAAACTTGTTCTACCCAGAAGCCACTGTGAGAATCTTTTTCATTAGAGCTTCTTCAGCTCTTTCAGATACTAAACTAATATTCCTTGGAAAGCCCAAGAATCTCCTGATCCCAGTGTGTAGCATTGTACTCCAGCACCTTGTTGAATAAATAAATAGAACTCTTGTTGATGAAGGAGTGGGACTGAAGCAACCTGCTTTCTATGAATCCTCTACACTTGAGTCAATTATGCCAAAAGCAGACCTCCAAGGGTAACTGAAAAACTTAAATTACTTGCATGGAATGAATCACAGAGCTAGTAGTGACAGCCAAAACTTAAGTCCAGATCTTCTAGCTTTTAGACTAAATACCAGAGTTTCTATCTAAAGAAGGCACAAAAAATCTATTTAAATACCTTTGAAGAAGGATACAGTGTGGCAGAGTGCAAAGAGTACTGGTTTATATGACTGGAGTCTTGGGTTCTAATTTTACTTTCAGTGTTTACTACCTTTGCGACTGTCCACCTGACATTACTAGGCCTCAGATTCCTCATCTGAAATGAGGGGACTGGACTAGATGAACTCCAGCTGTGGTGGGGGTAGACTTAGGGGATCAATGAATTAGCAAACATTTATGAAGCACTTACTCTATGAGACAAAGTTTCTTAACAACTAAAGTTGTTATATTGGGATAGGTTGGTGCAATTGGAATGGAGGAAGGGAGATGGAGAGTGAGATTGAGAAATCTTTCCTGGAATCTGAGAATAAGCTTAGGTCCTTATTTGTTTGGCCATTGTGCACCTCGAGCCAGGAAAATGAACTAGATGACCTCTGACAGATATTTCTGACTTTAAGCAAAGTATGAGGAGAAGGGATGTAGTTTTTACTCCTGCATCTTGAGACTTTCACCAGTTTCTTTGTGTGACAGTTCTTAGGAACACAGAAAAAGCTTCTATTACAAGCTTGGTTAGACTATTGAACACTAACTTCACCAAATTGTAATGAGGATCAAATGAGATAATATTTGTAAAGCCCTTAGCACAATGCTTGCACAAAGTTGGTACTTAATAAATGCTTTCTTCCTCCATTTTGTGATTTTCATGCTATTTATGAACAGGGTCCATAATTCATTTGCACTCTCCCTTGTTTATGCATTGTTTAGTGTAATTTCATAATGTAAAGGATTTGTAGCAAGCTTGTCCAGGTTGTAATGATCATAGATTTTGAAAACAGTATAAAGAAAAATGTACTAGGAAATGCAAGGGAAGAGTGTGAGATCAATATTAGCCATATTGGTGTGCCAGAATTCCAGCCCCTCTACTGGTGAGGCCAGTGACCTGTTTTGAAATCTCTTCTGGCATCCCTGGGGTAGAAGGTCAGAGCTTATGCCATCGAAGAATCTCATAGTCTCAGAAGCTCTCACTGGCTCCTAGAAGCAATAACCATCCCAAATACAAGTAGCATTGACACCTGCTCCATTTTTAACACAGGACGCATAGCTTGCTAGCATTTGGTCAGAGAGGGATACTAGAGAAGTTGTGTGAAGTCTGAGATCATAGCTCGTGTTCCACACTGAAACTAACCCAATTTCTAGGGAGAACAGTTATGCAATTGAGAGAAGCAAGTGGGAAAAGTTCATTCATACTTCAGTCACCCATGGCAATGTCCAGTAGTAGTTTCTATTTCTATACTGAAAGAGGACTTTAACAGAGGAAACTGAGTATTATTGGAAGAACATAAAGATGCTACACTTCCTTAGGGTGGCAGTAGTTACCTAAAGAACTTACTCAAAGGAAATAGAAGTGGTATGTCCAACAATAAGCTCCTACTTCAGTTGGCCAAACTAATGGAAAATGTTGCTGCACACTTTTTTTTTTCTTTGAGGACTTTTGATGTGGAAGATAAATTAGCGATAATTTACAGAATCGCTAATTTTGCAGATGAGGACAGTAAGCCCTAGAAAAGTTAGAGGGGTAGGTGAAAGTCACATATCTAATAATTAGTAATGTTAGGATTCAAACCCAGGTCCTCTGATTTCCATTCAATCCTTCTGCCTTTTCAAGGAAAAGTATTTCCATTTTGATAGAAAGGTACCTTAAGAATATATGACATTATCATTGCAAGAATATTATTTGTTCATATAGTCTGTTGTTGTGATAACTGCACCTAAAATTTGAATTGCCTTTTTCAATGTACTGAGGTTTTATGCCATTCTCATAATATCTAAACAAAAAGCTGTCTCCAGAGAGAGAGAAAGAGAGAGAGTCTTTTTCCCCCCAAGAGGATAAATGAGCCTTTAAGTAAAATGAATGGCTAGCCAGATGATCACTTAATTAATTAGTTAACACTTAGATTTAAGGATTTCCTGACGCTCCACTGCCACTTGTTGGCAGCTTCTTGAAACTGCAAAAATGTAAACTGCAGGTGTGAGGAGCTTGCTGAAATTACTGAGAGCGCAGAACAGAACAAATTATTTAGGTAATGAAGCTGAAAATGTGGGAGAATTAGAATATTGCATAGTAGCATTGTTTGTTGTTAATTCGCTTCATGATCAGATGTGTACATCTTCAAATGTCACATCACACAATATCCTTGTTTGCTGTGTTGAATATGAATGAGACCTAATTTAATCAATATACTTATGAGCATTGATAGTGGTGTTGTCTGACAGAAATCTCTTGCCTTTGAAAGGGAAGCTGGCTGAGTTTGTGAGGCTTGGTACATACAAAATGTGTAATTAAATCCTTTGTAAAAATTAATATATGGATTAAGAAATATATGTTCAGTCAAAAGAAGTTAGCTTGAGAAAACAACATTTGGCCTAGAAGCCTAGCAAGCTCTGTGTGTGTATGTGTATACAGTATACTGTATTTAACCATGAATTTGATGTCTGATTAGGTGGAAAGTAGGTAAGCTCTAGAGAGTAATTTTCTCTTTAAAGTTCTGAAAAATAGATTTGAAGTGATGAAAGGGGAGCACTGATCGAGCTGTTCCTTCTGGAAGAGAGCTTCACATAAATGTGATATAATATAGCACTAATGAAATCACTTGGTGGGGGGGTGTTTGAGGGAGGTATATATGTTCTGAACCAGTGATTTTTTTTTTTATTTTATTGTTTCTTTATGTCTTGTGGAGTCATAAACTTCTACTTGGCCAATTCTTATTTTTAAGGAATTATTTTCTTTTTTGTTTTTTGCTTTTTGGAGGGGGAAAGGCAGGGCAATTGGGGTTAAGTGATTTGCCCAAGGTTACACCGATAGTAAGTGTTAAGTGTCTGAGGTCAGATTTGAAGTCAGGTCTTCCGGACTCTAGGGCTGGTGCTCTATTCACTGTACCACCTAGCCGCCTCAGGAATTATTTTCTTTAGTGAGCTTTTGTTTCTCTTTTCCATTTAACCAATTCTGCTTTTTAAGGAGTTATTTTCATCAGTGAATCCTTGTACCTTTTTTTTTCCATTTGGCCAGTTCTGTTTTTAAAGGTGTTATTTTCTTCAGGTTTTTTTTTTGTATGCTTCTTATACCAAGCTATTAATCATCCTTTTTGTAATTTTCTTCCTTTGCTTTCATTTTTGTCTAATTTTTTTCTACCATTCTTATTTTATTTATAAAAGCCTTTTTTAGCTCTCCAAGGAATTCTTGTTGGGCATGTATCCAATTCGCATTTTTCTCTGAGGCTTTGCTTGTAGTTGTTTTGACTTCATTGTCTTCTTCTGAGTTTGTGTAGTGTCCCTCCCTGCCACCACAGTAGCTTTTTATGCTCAGATTCTTTTGTTATTTGCTCATTTTTCCACCCTATTTCTTGATGTGGAATTTTATGTTAATGTTGGACTCAGATGTTCCTGGCATGGGTGGATTGAGATGGGGTGGAAGGGCACTGTTTCAAGCTTCAGGCTTTTTTGTGCACTGTTTTCAGAGCTGATTCTGGGGTTTTAGAGGTTTTTGGTGATTCCAAGATAGTGTGATCTGGGGAGAAGTGTAGCCATTGCTCTTCTTAACCAGAAAGGACCCCTGATCCCTTGGGATTGCAACTGATACTGCTCCTTAGGAGTCTCTGATCCCTTGGGGTCAGACGTGATACTGTTCCTGAGGGCTTCCACTGCCTCCACCAAAAGTACTCCTCCTACTCCGCCCTGCCCTTGAACTATGACCCAGAGGGGGGTATAGGCAATGGAGCTGACAAATAGCATCTGGCCCTGCACCCAGTGCTAGCTAATGGGTCCCCGTAATCTCTTTTTGACCAGGTGCCAGGTTTTCTTACTGTCTTCTGCTTGGAAGTTCTCAAAGCTGCTGCTGCCTCTGTAGCCACTACCTCATCCCACCACTGGTGTTTCATCCACATGGGATCTATGCCAACCTCTATCCCCATGTCACAGATCTGTTTTTCTGAACTTTTTGAGTTGTCTTGGGCTGGAAGAATGTCTCACTCCAACCTGTTGCCTCTGCCACTCCAGAATCCAACTTGAGGAGTTATTTTAAAGTCATTTAAAAGGGAAAGTTGGAAGGGCTCAGTACTTTCTCCCCTCCAGCATCTTGGCTCCACCCCCCCCCCAAGTTGGACTCATGATTTCATTAGTGTAGAGAACTCAGAACTTTCTTTACTATTGCACATCAGCAACTGTTTTGCACCTTGCAGTTTTAGTGATTTGCCTGAGGCTTTGAGAGGTTAAGTGATTTTCCCAGGGTCACCCAGTTACTCTATCTCAGAGATGATATTTGAACCCAGGTCTCCCTGACTTTGAGGCCTCTCAGATATGCAATTTACATTATATTAGTATTATATGTACATACATATGTATGTATGTATTAGTGTTGAGCTGAAAGTTTAAATTGTCTAACCAAGACAGTGCCAAAGTTTGAATTAGAAGAGCCAGTGGCACTGATCGCTTATTCCCCCCACTCATTCATTTGAATTATGAGAAGGAATACCTGATAGTGAATCAGCAAAAGACCCTTTGGTTTTTTGTTGCATATTTTAGTTTAAATTGTCTAACCAAGACAGTGCCAAAGTTTGAATTAGAAGAGCCAGTGGCACTGATCGCTTATTCCCCCCACTCATTCATTTGAATTATGAGAAGGAATACCTGATAGTGAATCAGCAAAAGACCCTTTGGTTTTTTGTTGCATATTTTTAGCACAGTTATGATCTATAAGTATCAGCATGTGTAATCAATCATGTATAATTAGCATTTAGTCAAAGAGTTTTCTTTTCAGAACAAGAAGAATTTAGTTCTTCCTATAAACCAATGTCTTTAATAATTGACTTTCCTGACAAGGAGTTAAATGGTAAACAAGTTATTCCCATTTATTTAATCTTATCAGTGTGCTCTATTCCAGCATTTAGCATGGTGCCTAGCCCATGGTAGTCATGTAATAAATGCTTTTTGACCTGTGTGCATGTTGCTCTAGAAAAATCTTCCAAATGTTTTCTTGGTTTCCCATACTAAAAATATATATAGAGAGATAGAACTACGGTCATAGTTAATACTGATTGAGTAGCCACCACTGCCTACAGAGTGAAATACATTTTTTTTGTTGAAAGAAAAAAATGAATGCATATGTGCCTAGACATATGGCCCCGGCTTTTAGAGATGTGGGTGTAGACTGCTGGGAATTGATATTGCAGCAAGTATCCTTTGGTCTAAAGCAGTCCAAGGAAAGATATCCTGGTAATGTGTAGGCCATGCCCAGTCTGAAGGATGTTAGAAACATAACAGATTGATGGGGGGGGGGGGGAAGAGAAGGCCTTGATAGTTCAGCCCAGTGTACCTACTCCTGCTGCTACAAGGTAGACCTACATCCCTATTACAATGCTGGAAATGCACTTCCTCAGTGACTTCTAAAATGAGAATGCCCCTGGGCCAAAGAAGCAAGTCTTTTAATTTCCAGAGTCTGGAACTACTTCAGATTTAACGTCCTAAACTCTACCAACCTAGATGGAAAAATAACGTGACTTTTTTTTGCAACACAGCTAACGTGGAAATATGTTTTGCATAATTTCACAATGGATAATATCTATTGCTTGCCTTCTCAATGTTTGGAGAAGGGATGAATGGGAGATAGAAAATTTAGAATAAAAAAAAAATAAATGCTAGACTTCTGGTGCCAAGATGGTGGGGTAAGGAAGGAATCCTTTAAAGCCCGCCTAAATTACCCTCCACACAACTAGAAAACCACCTCAGAATTGATCCAGGAACAGGGAAGCAGCTTACCAGCCCTGTAGGAAAGGTCTGTCTCACTTGGGTAGGAGGGGAAGCAGGTTTAAGAGCAATAGTAATAGAAGCCAGCCTCACCACAGGGGGCCTGCAGTAAGGCTCCAAACCTGGAGTAGTCTACCAGCTAAGCCCCACCCTCCTGCAAATCAGCCACCTCCCTAGGCAAGTGATGGGTCTGTGCAATACAGCAAGGCCCCACCCTAGTGACCTCACTGCAAACCACCAACAAGGCCTTGACTCCATTGATGACCCATAGGAAGCCCCACCCTAGGACTGGCCAACGTGAGACCCTGCCCCTGGGGCCTATCAGCAGAAGGACCCTGTTTCCATAGCAACCCAGCCACAGAACCCCACCCCTAGGCAAATCAGCAACAAAATTACTCTCACAGGGCCTGCTAGGAGAAAAGTCCTGTTTCCATAGCAACTCAGCAGTGCGCGCCCCCCCCTCCCCCTTGCTGGGGCAAAATAGCTACAAGATCCCTCCTACAGGGCCAGCTACTGGAAAGACTGTTACCATACCAACACAGCAACAAGGCCCCACCCTTGGAGCAGGCCAGCTGCTGAAAAGCCTAACCTCCAGAGAAAGAAAGCAGCTAAGCCCCAAAGCCCAGTGAAAGCCTGCAGAAGACCCAGAGCCCCAGCACAAAAGGCTTGGGACAATGAAATACCAGAGCCTGACTCTCATATTAAAATGCCAAGTCACAAAAAAGGCAAAAAAAAAAAAAAGGGCAAAAACGACAACAACAAAAGCTTAACTATAAAAAGTTACTATGGTAATAGAAGGAATCAAGGCATAAACTTAGAAGACCGTCACAATGGCTAGATGTGAAGCCTCAAAGAAAAATGTAATTTGGTCTTAGGCCCAAAAAGAATTCCTGGAAGAACTTAAAAAGGATTTTAAAAAGCAATTAGAGAAGTAGAAGAAAAATTGGCAAAAGAAATGAGGAGTCCTACCAAATTCCTTTTATGACACAAATATGGTGTTGATGACCAAACCAGGAAGAGCCAAAACAGAGAAAGAAAAATATAGACCAGTTTCCTTAATGAATATTGAGGCAAAAATTTTAAATAAAATACTAGCAAAGAGATGACAGCAATATATCACAAAGATCATACACTATGACCAGGTGGTATTATACCAGGAATGCACAATTAGTTTAATATTAGGAAAACTATCAATATAATTGACTATATCAATGACAAAACTAATAGAAATCATATCATCAGCAAGCATTATCTGCAATAGAGATAAGCCAGAAGCCTTTCCAGCACAATCAGGGATGAATTAAGGATGCCCATTATCACCTCTATTATTTAATATTGTACTAGAAATGGTAGCTATAGCAATAATGGAAGAAAAAGAAATTAAAAGAATTTGAATAGGCAATGGGGAAACAAAACTATCACTTTTTACATATAATATGGTTATACTTAGAAAATCCTGAAAATTAACTGAAAAAAAACTACTTGAAATTAACAACTTTAGCAAAGTTGCAGGATACAAAAAAAAAAAAAACCTTCATAAGTCATCACCATTTCTATATATTACCAACAAGGTCCAGCAGCAAAAGATAGAGAAATTCCATTTAAAATAACTGTAGACAGTATAAAATACTTAAGAGCCTACCTGCCAAGACAAACCCAGGAACTATATGAACACAACTATAAAACACTTTTCATACAAATAAAGTCAGATCTAAACAATTGGGAAAATATTAATTGCTCATGTGTAGGCTGAGCCAATATAGTAAAAATGACAATTCTACCTAAATTAATCTATTCAGTGCCATACCAACAACCTATCAAAAATTATTTCATAGAGCTAGGAAAAATAATAACAAAATTCATCTGGAAGAACAAAAGCCCAAATATATCAAGGGAATCGATGAAAAAAATGCAAAAAAAGATAGTCTAGCTCTACCAGATCTCAAATTGTATTATAAAGCAGTAATTATTAAAGCAAACTGGTATTGGCTAAAAAATAGAGTGATAAATCTGTGGAATAGATTAGGTACAAAATTACATTATAGTAAATGTCCATAGAAATCTAGTATATGATAAACCCAAATATCCAAGCTTTTGGAACAAACACTGATTATTTGACGAAAACTGAAAAAAACAGTGTGCCAGAAACTAAGCATAGACCAACATCTCACACAGTATACTAAGTAAAGGTCAAAATGGGTACATGATGTACATATAAAGGGTGATACCATAAGCAATTTAAGAGAGCATGGAATAATTTATCTGTCAGATTCATGAAAAAGTTAAGAATTGAGGACCAAAGAAGATATAGAGAGAGCATTAAAAAATGTAAAAGACAATTATTTTGATTATATAAAATTAAAAAGTGTTTATATAAACAAAACCAATATGACCAAAATTATAAGGAAAACAGAAAAGTGGAGGGGAAGTTTTGCAACAAGCATCTTTGATAAAGGTCTCATTTCCCACATATATAGAGAACGGAGCCAAATTTATAAAAATGCAACTCATTCCCCAGTTGATAAATGGTCAAAGGATATGAACAGGCAATTTTCAGATAAATCAAAACCATCTATAGTCACTTAAAAAATACTCTAAATCATTATTGATCAGAAAAATACAAGTTAAAAGAACTCTGAGGTACCACCTCACACCTATCAGATTGGATAATATGACCAAAAAAGGAAAATGATAAATGTTGGAGGACATGTGGGAAAAGTGGGACATTAATGCATTGTTGGTGGAGTTGTGAACTGATCCAATCATTCTGGAGAGCAATCTGGAATTATGCCCAAAGGTCTGTAAAACTGTGGATACCCTTGGATCCAGCAATACCACTGCTATATCTATATCCAAAAGACATCAAAAAAAAGGGGAAAGGACCTATTTGTACAAAAATATTTATAGCAGCTCTTTTTGTGCTAGCTAAGAATTAGAAATCAAAGGGATGCCCATCAATTGGGAAATGGCTAAACAAGTTGTGGTATATTATGATGGAATATTATTGTGCTATAGGAAATGACCAGCAGGATTTTTTCAGAAAAACCTGGAAAGACTTAGATTAACTGATGCAAAGTGAAGTGAACAGAACCAGGAGAACATTGTACACAGTCACAACAGTATTGTTTGATGAAATGTGAATGACTTAGCAGTTCTCAGCAATACAATGATCCAAGACAATTCCAAAGGACTAATGATTAAATATACTAAGCACCTCCAGAGAAAGAACTAATATTAACTAAATATAGACTGAAGAATGCTATTTTCACTTTCTTTCATCTTTTTTTCTTTTATTCAAGCCTTCTTGTAGAAAATGACTGATAGGGAAGTGTTTTACATAATTGCACTGTATAACCTATATCTGATTGATCGCTGTCTCAGGGAGGGGAAAGGGAAGGCAGGGAGGGAGGGCAGGAGGGAAAGATAGAATTTGGAACTCAAAACTATAAATTAAAATGTTGAAACATTTAAAAATAAAAATTTTAATTAAAAATGAGTGATAAAAATAAATAGATACATAGATAGGTAACGAATTAATTTTCTTTTTGTTCTTTTATTTAAGTGTTTAGGCCCCAAACACTGCATTTCCAATAATCAGTCACTTGTGAGCCAAATTGTATTGTTCTGAAATAACTTATTTTGAATCTGATAAAGATACTTCTAAACTCGTTTAGATATTTTACACATCTTCCTCACATGACCAGCTCAGTTCCCACCATTTTCATAAATGTGACTTAAGTGGTCTGTGATCACTTTCCATATGTCAGGGAGAATGGAGTTGACCACAAATGTACTTGCTATGGCTTCAGGCAGCCTTTACAGAGGGGTGAAATAGGTCACCTAATTTTTCCATTTTCTGATTATCATTAGATATTAGACATTAGTAGAATCACAGAAACTGGGGAATGGAGACCTGGTTCTTTTAATCATTAGGATAAAAGAATTAAAGTAACCATTGACAGATGTTGCCCCTCAGAGCTGTAACCAGTTTCTTGTTTTGTGTAGTAATCTCTCTCTTCTGCTATTTACAACATGCTACTCAAAAGTTCAATTTCATGATTCTGAAAATAAGTAATGAAGGTTACTTAAGTGGTCAGTTGCAGATATCAAAAAGACTAATACAGAGTGGCTAGGTGGTGCAGTGAATAGAGCACCAGCCATGGAGTCAGGAGGATCTGAATTCAAATGTGACACTTAACTAGCCATGTGACCTTAGGCAAGTCACTTTACCCCAATTGCCTTGCCTTCCCCCCTAAAAAAGAAAAGCAAAAAAGAAAAAGACATGCTTTTGGAGCACTCAGAGTAGAGTTCAGTGCTGGCACAGAAAAAGACAATGTATCAATTTTAAGTTTTGCTAATTGCAACCATAAACCCATTGTGTTGCATGATCCAGTATATGGAATTTACACCATGTGCAAAGAAATGGCATCACTATGAATTCATATTGCTTTTCCAGTCACAAACATTTTGGATGATATTATTAATGTCACCTCTTGCATGTAATTTTTCAGTGGTAATATGCCATAGCCCATATTTGCCTACTGTCTGTTTCTTCATTGTGCTTTGAGTCACCTGCCGTTTTTATTGTTGACAGATTGTGATATTCTGTGACTTTCAGCCATGCAGTATTGCTGTATGAGCATTACTATTTAAAGGTGAGGATTTTTTTTTGGTTTGGGGAGAAGCTTGAGATTTTTTAGCCCACTGCACAATTTCCCAAATGCAACCCAGCCCTTTCTTACTCCAATCTAATAATATAACCCACTCAGGATCATGGAATTTCAGATTTGGAAGGAATCTCAGTGACCATCTAAGTCAATCCATGGCCAAACCAAGCAAACAAATAAAAAATTCCCTACTGTAACTTATCCAATCTTTGGCTTTCCATTCTCTGCTTGAAGACTTTCCTTCTGGGGAACTTGCTTCTTCTCTAAGCAGTTTGTTCCATTCTGAATAGTTCTCTCATTGTTAGAAAGTTTATCACCAAGTTTAATTTTGTTTGCATATTCCATCCAGTGTGAGGCAGTGAGGAGAGTTTGCACTTGGAGGAGCTTCTACCTCCATCACTCCACACCTGTGTGACCTTCAGTACTATGGAATATAACAATTCAGGAATCCACTCAACATCTCTGGTCGTCAGTGTCCTTATCTGCAGAAAGAGGGAATTAGACTAGATTTCCTTTCAGTTCCCTTCTCGCTTTTAATCCATGATCCTAATTTTGCCTTCTAGTAGGCAAACAGAACGTGTCTAATCTCACTCTTCCACATGGTATCTCTTCAAATACTTGAAGACAGTTATCATTCGCCTCCTGCCCTCCGTCTTCCCTCTCAGCTTCCTCTTCTATGGGCTAAACATCCCCAGTTCTTTCAACCAATTATCATATGGCATGGAATCAAGGCTTTTCACCATTCTGATTGCCCTGTCACCATTCTGCAGCTTTTAAATGTCCTAAATGATGACATTTACAATTGAATACTATATTCCAGATAAAGACCGATGAACTCTGTGTATGACTTCCTTATTCTGGATGCTTTATTTCTCATATGCTACCCCAAATCACATTAGCTCTTCTGACAGTAACCCCTCACTGTTGGTTAATACTGAGCTTCTGGTGCACTAAAACCAGTAACTGAATAAAATTCAACAAGCGTTTATTAATGACCTCATATGTTTTGGGCCTTGGAACTACAAAGACAGCATAGCCCCTGTCCTCAAGGAGCTTACATTCTTCTTGAGGGAAGACAACATGGATACCTATTTAAAAATGTGAAATCTAAATAAATGAAATACAAATTAATTTCAGGGTTAGGGCACTAAGAACTGAGGGAATTAGGAAATGCCTCCCATAGGAGGTACACGTGTCCTGGGCTTTGAAAGGAACTCAGGGTTCCTAGAGACAGAGGTGAGGAAGGTGAGTATTCCAGGCATGGGGGACACAACCTGATTGCAAAATCAAGGAGATAAGTAATAGAATGGTGTGTACCAGAAACAGCAAAGAGTCCAGTTTGGCAGGAACTTAAGAGTTCATGATAGGAATAACATAAAATCAGCCTGGGGAATAAGTGGTTTGAAGCCATATTGTGAAGGACTTTAAAAGACAGAGTGATTTTATTTTAATCCTAGAGGAACCACTGAAGTTTCTTAATCAGAGGAATAATATGGTCCAGACTGTACTTTAAGTTTGCAGATTTGGCAGCTATGTAGAAGAAAGATTATAAAGAGCAAAGGCTGCATGCAGGGTAGTCATTTAGGAGACTGTTGGAATATTGCAGGAGTGAGGGAATGAAATTTTGAGTTAGGGTCATGGCTGTGAAAGTAGAGAGAAATAAATGGATACAAGAAATATTTTGGAGGGAATATCGACAGAGTTTGCCAATTGATGACAATTGATATGGGGTGTTGAGTGAGAAGTAAGAGTTGAAGAGGACTCTTAATTTGTAAATCTGTATGTCTAAAAGAATATTGGTGCCTCAACAGAAATAAGATGGTGAGGTAGGCTTCAGGAAATAGATGAGTTCCATTGGGTACAAGATGAGTTTGAAATACCTTGTGGATATCCAGGTGACAATGTCCTACAAACATTTGGACATATGGGATTAGAGCTCAGGAAAAGAATATTTCAAACTGCTATCTAACCACACCTGCCTTATCTTGTACATGTGAAGTCATCTTTTTTGTTTTACATCCAGTAGCAGACTTTTAAAGATTTATCCTTAAGTGACACAGTGGTTAGAGTGCTAGGTGTGGAGTCAAATCCAGCCTTAGACACTTACTACCTGTGTGACCCTGGGTAAGTCACTAAACATCTGTCTGCCTCAATTTCCTCAAGTGTAAAATAAGTATTGTAATGACATCTACCTCCCAGGGTTGTTCTGAGATCAAATGTGATAATATTTATAAAATACTTATACAGTGCCTGACACTTTCCTATTAAATATCATCCACTAGATTTAACCTAAAGCTTTAGTCTACTGAAATCTTTGTAGCTCTTGTCTCTGTTACCTGGTATATTAGCTCTCCCCCTAGCTTTGTGTGATCTGAAAATTTGAAAAGCCTATCATCTATGCCTTTATCCAGATCAGTTGTGTTGATTGCTGCTGCTGTTGTTAATTTGTTTTAGTCATGTCCACCAATTCATGACCCTGTTTGGGGTTTTCAAGGGCAAAGATGCTGGAATGGTCTGCAATTTCCTTCTCTAGCTCATTTTACAGATGAGGAAACTGAAGCAAACAGGGTTAAGCGACTTGCCCAGGGTCACACAGCTAGGAAGTGTCCGAGACTGGATTTGAACTCATGAAGATGAGTCGTCCTGACTCCAGGCCTAGCACTCCATCCTCTGTTCCACCTGCTGCCCTCAGTGGTGTCAAACTCAAATAGAACTGGTGCCGCTAAACCTACATAAGGACTCATAGAGGCCACATATTGACTTATCTATGTTCTTTTGTATTTTTATTTATTTTGTTGAATATTTCCCAATTACCTTTTTATCTAGTTTAAGCAGTACTTTATCTAAATCATTAATATTTAAAAAAACAGGATGAAGCACAGATCCCTGGCTCATTCCCTTAGAGACCTCCTTCCAAGTTGTCATCAAACCATTAGTAACAGAGACAAGAGCTACAAAGATTTCAGTAGACTAAAGCATTTCAGTAGACTAAATAGACCTTCAAATAGTTCCAAATCCATCTGATTGTACCAGTGTCTCACCCATACTTTTTCATCTTTTCTATAAAAGTAATATGAGATGCTTTGCCAACCTCTTTGATAATCAGGTATTTATAAGGTACCTACTGTGTGCTAGAGTCTCTGGATACAAGTACAGAGAATGAAATGGTCTCACATTCTAATGGGAGAGATAAGACAAATGTATCAAAAATATAGGTAGTTTAAATAAAAAGTGAATAAGTGCAAATTTCTACAAAGTAGCTCCCGATCCAAGGTACTGTGGGAAGAAGGGTGCTAACAGTTAGGAGGAGTGCATTCAAGAAAGACTTCCTGAAGAAGAGAGTGCCCGAGCTAAATCTTGAAGAGATTTTATGGGTTAGGGATAAGAAGGAAGTATGCATTGTCCATCTGCAGCATTTGTCAGAGATATGCAGACTAAGGAACCAGTCCAATAGGCTGTCAATCCAACTCCATAAAAAGTGCAAATGATAGTCATTCTTCATCTTCTTGGTTTTTTTCTGTGTTGCTTGTTCAACTCTTGGGTGATTGTGGATCTGATTTAAGAAGCTTTGCCATGTACCAGTGCTAGGTGGCATCAGCACAAAATCATATGCAGATGGTTTTAGTTCTTTCACATGAATAGTTAGGTCACAGTGAAGATAAGCATGGGCACCTTAGTTCAAGTAGGCTCATGTGACCTGGAGAGAAAGTCTTAAAGTAGAATCTGGTTTCTGTTTTCTTTTCTTTTTTTTATTTAAGCAATCGGGGTTAAGTAACTTGCTCAAGGTTACACAGCCAGGTGTTTCTGGGTGGGTGCTAAGTGTCTGAGCCAGGATTCAATCCCCAGGTCATCCTGACACTGGGGCCGGTGCTCTTACTCGCTGTACTACCTGGTAGTTTCTATTTTCTTCTTGAGGTATCTAAGTGGTACAATGGATAGAGTGCTAGACCCGAAGTCAGGGAGACCCGAGTTCAAATCCAGCCTCATACCCTCACTACCTGTGTGACCCTGGGCAAATCACATAAACTCTGTTTGCCTCCATTTCCTCAACTATAAAATGGGAGTAATGATAGCATCTATCTCCCAGGGTTGATGGAGGGATCAAGTGTGATATTCTTAAACTGCTTACCATTTGGCAAATAGTAGATGCTTTTTAAATGGTTCTTCCCTTCCCTCCCCTTCCCCTATAAAATAAAGATGATGTTTGTACCATCTACCTCATAGGGTTGTTGTGAGAAACAAATAAGATAACAAAAATATGCAAAGAACTATGTAAGTGCACACTAGTATATACTAAATGGCTATGAAAAGACATTGTAGATGGTGTGTGTTTGTGTGTGTGTGTGGAAGGAAATGTGGGATATTTGTAAATATACTGTCGTTGCAGATATAGCATTTGATATTTAAAACCATGGATTAAGTTTAGTGCATGTCTATATGATTCACTAATGTTTTTTATACATTTCTTTATATATTATTTCCATTTTGTGTGTGATCTGAGAAAATCTTTGGAGCTAATTATTACATTTCTTGGATTATTTCTTTTTCTTTAGTTATGTACTTTTTTAAAAGGCATATTGTATATCCTGTTTTGCTTAAGAAAGGTACTTAGAACCTTGTTCTAAGTACTTTGGCATAGTATTTATTAATTACTTGATTAATCTTCAAGTGAGGGACATCTTTAGTCACTTGGCAGGAATCTATGAACACCAAGCTAGAGAATTGGTTCCTCATTTAAATGACCTAGTAGCTAAACATTCTACTTGTCAGTATTCATCATTATTAAAAACATACAGAAAACTGTCTAGCTGAAATATAGCAGTTAATCCATCCACATAAATGGATTAACATTTAACACGGCAACTTTTTTTTTTTAAATCAGAAGAAAAAATGAATTGGGGAATTCTTAACTCAGTCATATGTATCTTATTAATCATCTGAATTGGTTTATAACATTTCCTAAGCCGACATGACTTTTGTGAAATGTATTTTCCTCTAACTGCATAAATGTGACTCTCAGCCAAGACAGATTTATGACCTTTTAAAAATAATGGTGGGGGAATGAGATTGGAGGAAACATTTTAGTATCTGTTTAGCTCTGAGGCCTAAAATGCGAACTCTCCAGTTCTTTAAGGCTTTGAAATGCTGATTCTAGCCTTCTTGTGGGTTCTTAAACACCTTCTCAAATGACCCATTTTAATAACCCGAAAGCTATTATATAACAAGCAGCCATAATTTAGTCCAAGGCTCTAGGGGGACCCTCACAGTTCAGCAATGAATAGTTAATGCAGTATAATGTTTAGCAGGTTATTAGTTTTCACTATACAAATGCTGATCAGGGAACGCTTTTATAAGGTGTTTAAAAGAAAATGTAATTAACTGGTTGCGTGCTTCTGTTGCAGCTCAAATTGAAATTATTCCATGCAAGATCTGTGGAGACAAATCATCAGGAATCCATTATGGTGTCATTACATGTGAAGGCTGCAAGGTAAGCCCCCCCTTTTTTGTTTCTGCCTTATTAAAAAAAATAAAATGCATTATTTACTCTCACAGTTTCTGTAAATTCAGCTTCCTGGAATGTTGAAGGATCAGATTTGATACTACATGGTGAAAAGATGTTTCAGTTTGGTGTTAAATTACAACCATGGTTTGTGTACATGTATATGTGTACAAACACACACACACACACTAAGCTTCTATAAAAAGAAGCTAGAGGAAGCTATTTGTTTGTTATTTATAACATTTAATTGGGAAGAGGGGACAGCCTCAATGGATTAGAATGATTCAGTCTCATTATTTATACCTTTCAGTAAGGAAGTCACTTAAGTTAACTTTGATATGTTCTTTGATTCTCATTTTATGGGAAAGTCTAATCAGATCTGGGTTGGTATATAATTGCCTGCATGCTGTCATACAGGCTGAACTGGCCAAGGTAACAGCTGATATTTACACAGAACTTTACTTAAGGGATAAGTTCTCTATTGGACTCCAAGGAAGTAGGTACACTATTTCCCTAAGTGGGAAATCTGGAGTAGAGAATCCAGAAGATTCAAGCCCCAAACTTTTTACTTCTCAGTTATTTTAAAAATTATTTCATAATTATTAATATTATTGTAACATATTTCATAATTATTAATATTATTTCATCGGTTATCTGCACTGGTAATTCATTTATTCAAGAGAAACAGCATAGTACGGTGGGAAAAGTTCTTAGATTTAGACTCAGAGGACATGTCTCTTCAATTTACTACTTATGTTGTGGCTTAACCTCTCTGGGCCTTCCTTTTTTCATCTGTATAATGACCAGATTGGATTAGATGTGCTCTAAGATCTTGCTCTAAATCTGTAGTCCTGTGATAAGCTTACAAATCAGTCTACTTCTAAGGAGATCCAAGGTGGCTTTCCATTTAAAACTGAAACATAAGACCCTGAGAATTCAGATAGAACAGAGGCTAAGTGAAACAGAAAAACATATTGGATTTTCTCTGGCCCTGGTCTTTGTGCTGTCAGATTTGAATCCTGACTTTGTGAGTGTGAACAAGTCACTTCAACTCTCTGAGGTTTAGTTTCCTTATCTGTAGAATGGAAATAATATTACCCCCACTACTTCCTACATAGCTGGTCGTAAAGAAAGCACTGTGTAAACTTAAACTGATATATAGATGTATGCTGTCATTATCACTGTTTTTGTCATGAGAAAGTGTATAGATTCATCTGCCAAGACAAAATTAAGATCACTTAGGTGAAAATGTCCCTTTGGGCTGAATTATCCAGAAGGTCCTCCCAGTGTTCTATCTCACTCTGTAATTATAGTTTTTATTGTTTTTGTATTTGTGCTTTATAATGGTGAATGGATTGCAGAAAATGTAGATAAGTGTTACATTCTTTAGTGAAGTTCACCTGTTGAACTTTCTCTACAGTGCCTAGTAGCGTTTCTAACAGAAATGGATTTTTTGACAAGTTTGTACTTTGGGATTCAAAAAGGGCTTTGAAATAGCTGCATATGCAGGAGTAGGCTTTAGATCACTCATTTGTTCTGGATTAGTTAAAATTGAAAGCAGTTGTGCCTCTTTTCCTCACTGTGGGAAAGAATATCTCCAGGCTTCATATCACAAAAATGTTGTTTGGGGTCTGCAAGACATCGACACTGGTTCTAAGCATGGATTTTTGCATCTCTCCCAAAAACCTGAAGACTAGAAAAATAATTGTGAAAGGTGCTGGACATAGACCCAAGAGACCTGCTTGACCACAGCAAGACACATAACCTTTCTGAGCCTCAGTTCCTTCATACAAAAAAAGCATCATCCTAGCATGCCTCTCATCTCACAGGGCTCTGGAGAAAGTGCTTAGTAAATCTTAGAGCCCTATATAAATGTGAAGATTTTTGAGTTGTTATAATTCTTAATAGGTATGTAAATTAAAAGAAAGTTAAAATAATTATCAAAGAAAAACCAGAAAAATCTACTTTTATATGATGTGTCCAGACATTTCTAACAGTCAGCTGTCAGTTAATGAAGGGAAAACTTGCTCCATTAAACATTCCCACTCTCCTTCATCTTGAGTTCCTATTCTGCTTACTCCTTTTCTATCACCAATAGACGTGCTCTTTCCTTTATACTTGGAGAGAAAAAAATCCCTCCTCTGTGATGCTGCTGTACAATAAAGCTATCATCCACCATCCATTTATCCTTCATCCATTTAAGACTGGCACAGAGGTGTGGCTGGGTGGCGCAGTGAGTAGAGAGCCGGCCCTAGAGTCAGGAGGACCTGAGTTCGGATCCAGCCTCAGACACTTAAACACACACACACACACACACACACACACACACACACAAACAATAGCCATGTCACCTTGGGCAAGTTACTTAACTCCAATGTCCCTCCAAAAAAAAAAAGGCAAAATGAAACATTAAAAAAAAAGACTGGCACAGAGAGGCACCTCTGTAAAGTAATGGATAGAGTGCTGAACTTGGAGAAAAGAAGACCTAAAATTCATTTCATAATTGTATGATCCTTGGGCAGGTCACTCTTGTGCTTCAGTTTCTTCGTCTATAAAATGAGAAGATTGGATTTATTGACTTCTAAGGTCCCCTCCAGATCTCTGAAACCATATAATAATGGTTTTCAACTCTATCTCTGCATATAAAATGTTTTCTCAGTGGCCTTTTCTCAGTCTTCATCCACCAACTTTTTGCTGCATTTAACACTGCTGACTACCCCATACTCCTGTGAACTCTTCCTTTGGCTTCTAAGATGATAGTGTTGGGCTTTTTTTTTCTTATTATTCTGGCCAGACATCTTTCTCTTTCACTAGTTTATTTTTCTCATCCTATTCTAAAATATGGGTATTCCCCTAAATCTCTGTCCATTGCTCTCTTCTCTATAATCTCTTCTTTAATGTTCTTCCCTTCTCCAACTGTTTTAATTACCACTTCTATCTAAATGTCTCTCCTATCAATACATCTCTATGCTGAGCAGCAGTCCCCCATTTCCAGTTGCCTTCTAACTTTCTCTGTCTGAATGTTCTGCCAACATCTCAAATTAAAAATGTCCAAAACTGAACTCCTTATCTACCCCATCCACCAGAAAAAATCCCCATCCCTTCTATCAACTCACCTATTTCTATTGGTGATACACCATCTTCCCAGCCCCCCAGGTTCAAACTTTCAAACCATCTGTGATCCTTCCTTCTTCCTCTAGTCCTATCTGTATTCTGCCTACACAGTATCCCTCTCCATTTACCATCACCTTGGTTCATTCTCTCATCACCTTTTTTGTTAGTGCCGTCTTACTTGGTCTCCTTGCCCCTAGTATCCCCTTTCTCTGATACATCCTTCTTCATAAAACAATTGAGAATACACAAATCTATGTCATTCCCACTCAAGTGACTCTCTATTTTAAATAGGATAACTTGTAATTTCCTTTGCCTAGCTTTTAGATCCTCCACAACCACAGTAGACAGAGCACCAGATCTAAAGTCAGAAAAATCTGAGTTCAAATGTGACCTCAGATACTTATTTGCTGTGTGACCCTGGGCAAGTCCCTTAACTTCTGTTTGCCTCAGGCTCTTCAACTATAAAATGGAGATAAGAGCACCTACCTAGCACAGTTGTTGTGCGGATCATATGAAACAGTATTTGTAAAGTACCTGACATATAGTAGGTACATAATAAATAATCATCCCCCCTTCCTTTCATCCTATCTAAATCTGTATAATAGATTTAGAAGTAAATAACTATTCCATGTAATAGAATAAAATATCCTTGAAAATTTCTAAGTATATATCTAATGGGGAAAAAAGTATATAAAATTCTTATTTTGTATGAGCTAGCCTTTTTTTTTTAACTTTTCCTGCTTTAAATACTGCCTTAAGAAGCTATGGGAATTAGAGAGCCTATTCATGGTTTGGATTTGTTTCTTGAAAAACAAAAAAATCATTTTACATTTTATTATAATTATATTTGCATAGGAGTTACATGCAAACACTAAGTGTGGCAGTACTTTGGGGATGTATTCTACTCCATTGTTCAAATGTAACCCTTGCTTCTTTGCCTGATGCTGCTCTTTCCTTGGTATCTTAGCTCCTGACGACCATCCTATTTGCCCTCAAGTCCATGTTTAAGTGAAATTTGATCATTTAAAATATTGCTGTATGAAATCAGTCAAACCATTGACCCTTCACTGTGTGCAAAGTCCTGTGGGAAATGAAAAGACACATAGGATGCAGTCATCATTCTATGAAAGCTTATGTTCCAATTGTATATAAAAACATACTAATAATAAAGATGGCCGTAATGTAATTTTTAAAAATATTATAATAAGAGGCAGTATGGCCTAGTGATTTTTTTGAAAGGCAATCAGGATTAAGTGACTTGCCCAGAGTCACACAGCTAATAAGTATCTGGGGATGTATTTGAACTCAGGTCCTCCTGACTCCAGAGCCAGTGGTCTATCTACTGCACCACCCAGCTGCCCCATAACCTAGTAAAGAGCCTTCTTTGGTCTCAGGATGATCTAGGTTGACGTCCTATCTCTGAAGCATACTGGCTTTGTGACTCAGGGCAAGTCACTTAATCTCATTTCCAGGCAACTAAAACTGTAAATTTTAAGTCTATGTGGTAAGAATGCATTTCTTCACTGGGAGTTCCTTGTACCAATAATAAGTCCAGAAATACATATAGGTAGGAACACAGAAATATCAAGAAATATGTGAAAATATAGATAAAGCTATCACTATTACTTATAGAAACTTACAGAAAGACCAGTTAGTTTTCATTCATCCTTTCTATATCATCCCCTTATAATCTAACACCTATCCCTACAACTCTCCGGAAGCTGCCTTCTGCAAGGTTACTCATGAACTTCCTATCCCCAAGTCTAGTGGATTTATTTTCAGTCCTCCTTGACTTCTGTGCAGTATTTTTTCCTGATAACCCACCTCTCTTAGATGTCCTTTCTTCCTTTGGCTTCTATGATTGCATTCTCACTATTCTCTCTACTCTCTCTTACTCCTTCCATCTCCCTTCTTTTCGATATGATGTTCCCAATAAACTTTATCCTTGACTATCTTCTTTCTTCCAGGGTAATCGCTCCTATTTTCATGATGTTCTTTATTGCTTTTTGCAAACAATCTCCAAACCTAGAATTTTACCCCTAATGTTGATAGACTTTTGGATTCTCGTCCAGTGGGAGTTCAGTAATTTAACCTAGCCAAAATCAGATGCTCATCAAAAGACTGACTATAAGGTGATGAAGTTTTGGCCATAGTGATTCACAGACAGTTCAGAGAAACAATGAGTTACTGGCCTCAGAGTTGAATAGGAAGAGAAGACTATACCAAATTACTTTTGGGAAATTACAAAGCTCCTTTATTGACCCCAAGCTTCCTGTGAAAGCAAAGATCCATCTTTTTTTAATACTAATGTTGCATTTTTGATGTTGAATGACAGTGAGAAATAGAAGGCAGCCATTTTTGAGAAATTTAAAATGAGTATCACATAAAAGGCAATGGAAAAACACATTGTGGGTGTGAGTAAGCTGAACTCTGAAAAAAAAAATAGGAGTAAAAGACATCATCAGAGAAATGCATGATAGAAAGAAAATGGGCTGGTCATATGACAAGAACAAGGAATAACAGGTAGACAGCCAGCGTCCTCACTTAGTACCCTTGCTAGTATCAGGATAAAGAATCCTATGCATTGGTTAAACACCCCAGGGGCAAATATGGACAAGAGTCATAATGGTATGGGCAAGTGTAGATGTGTTGAAATCTGCATTGTGGCAGGGAATTTCTGAACCATTGAAATAGATCCATTTGAGAGAGCAATTCTCAAGCATTAAGTACTGAGTTGTAGAACTCTTTTGATTCATATTAATGTAGGGAGTAACCATATCAAGGAAATCCTTGAAGTATTAAAATATTAGTCATACAGGATAATTACAGCGATAGAGAGAAGGCCATCCTGTGCTGAGAGCTTCTAGAGAAACATTGATGGAAACCAGGCTAGTGAGATGTTATACAAGAAAGGGGTAGAACATAACCAGACCCCTGGTATAAGTGAGCAGAGGTAAGCTATGGATTGTGTGGGCCAGAGGAAAGATGCTACACTAAGAGTCTTTTCATTTTACTTCCAAATCAGAAATAAAACAGTGAATTGTGAATGCATTTAATATAAGAAAATAGGTCTTTAGATCCAAGAGGATTAATTTTTTGCATTGACTGAAAATCTTTTAAAAGAACAATTTTAGTGTTACTGTATTTCTTTTGAAAACATAGACACTGATAAATACTAGGAATGCTTCTCAATTGAAAGAGAGAAATTTATCTAGGGAAAAAAAGGACATTTAGATTTTCCTTTAATTTATGTAGTGTTACATTTTTTAGTTCTGCAAGGCCCAATTAATCACAGCATTGGGGTTTCACAATCAGGTCATCATTCTTACTTTCCTCCTAAAGACTTAGGAATAGATTCTTCTTTTACTCCATAAATATCTATTTAATATCTACTGTAAGCAAGACTCTGTATTAGTCTAAGACACTCTTTGCCTTAAAAGAAAGAGTTGATACTTTTCTTCTCTTATACGTAAAATAACTTTGTAATGAAAGAATACACTCCTTTTCAGAAAGAGAGAATGTATAAATTGCCTGGTGTCATTTACCTAGAAGAAAACAATTACCAAGCAATATGATGATGATGATGATGATGATGATGATGATGATGATGATGATGAT
>NW_027186296.1:44676991-44688012 GCF_028583685.1 Petaurus breviceps papuanus
ATGATGATGATGATGATGATGATGATGATGATGATGATGATGATGATGATGATAGCTGGCATTTATATATCACTTTAAGGTTTGCAAAGTATTTTAAATGTTGTCTCATTGGATCCTTATAATAACTCTATGAGATAGGTACTGTTATCCCCATTTTACAGATGAGGAAACTGAGGCTGAGAGAGGTAAAGTGATTTGTCTGGGATCACACAGTCAGTAAGAATCTGAGGCAAAGACCTTAGGTCTTTGTCAATTTATTGCTTAGAAAGAAAGGTAAACTTGGGGGCGGCTAAGTGGCACAATGAATAGAGCACTGGCCCTGGAGTCAGGAGGACCTGAGTTCAAACCCAGCTTCAGACACTTAATACAAAAAACTATCTGTGTGACCTTGGGCAAGTCACTTAACCAATTGCCCTCCAAAAAGCAAAAAGAAAAGAAAGAAAGAGAAGTAAACTCAGAGTACCCAGGTTCTAGTTCCACTTTGTACTAGTTCTGTGGCTCTGGGCAATTCACTTAACCTCTCTCATTGACTCAGAAAACTCTCTAAGACCATAAATTGCAGAGGGAGACCCTGATCTGCCTTAGTAAGAGGAAGTGTCTCACTGGGAGCTCCTTCACTGATAAAATTAGAAGAAGATTCAATATTGTTATTGTGAAATAAATGTGAGAGGAACTGAACTGCTTCCATGAAATTCTATATAAATGTCAACTTTTACTATTATTAGTATTATTAATCATGCCTCCAGTAAAGTCTTCTTCCCAGGCCTTCTCATAATGTGCAGCTGACTGCTGGTCTCTACAAGGCCATGGAATGGAGCACAAGTCCTGGGAAGAATACTGTGTGTGTGCTGGAGTCAGAATCTGAATTCAAATCCCACCCCTGATGCTCATTACCCATATGAACCTGGATACTTAAATGTTCCTTGGCCTTTGTTTCCTCATCTGTAAAATAAGGAGTTTTGACTAAAAGGCCTCTATGGTGTCCTTCAGCTCTGGACCTTTGACTAGTGATCCTATCAAAGGGCAAAGACTTTGAGTAGAGGTGCCAGGATAGGCTGGCATAGCAGACAGGTGCTAACTTTGGGGTTAAGGAAGACCTCTGTTCATGCTCTGACACATATTGGCTGTGTCATCATGGGCATATTATTTAATTTCTTAGCGCTGTCAGATGTCTCTTGAAGACTCTTAGAGACATCTTTCACATCTTAGTTCCTTAGGGACAGGAACTTTTCAGATCCTACAACTCCTTAGTACCTATGAAACCACTGGTACAGAGAGGGGGATATTGTTTAGCAGTAAAGACCCTCTCCATGAAAATCCTCCTTGACACATGCTTATTAGTGAATGCTAATTGTTTTTGACTAGAGTGAAATTTCACTAGTATTCTGAGATCCATTTCAGGTTTTCCTTCCAGTTTATCTTAAAGTTCAATTTAATTAAGAACATTAGGTCAGACATCTTAAATAAATATTATATTTTGCAGAAAGGGTGGCAGGGATGTTATTGTGTTCTTTTGACTTCAAAAGTATCAATTCCATTTTAAAAAATAAGTACATTAAAAAGTAATGAGAAGAAATTTGTGTTTGTTCAGCTAAAGCTTTCAGTTTCAGGATGATTCACACTCAGAAGGAATGCTTTCACCCCCTAATTTGTCTCGGAACGGTTCATTTTTCACTGAACCTTAGTCACTGCCTCTTTTTCAATTTGCAGAAAGTTCTAGGCCCATAGTTGGGTACTCATTTGGTTTAGGCTTTTATGTAGCTCTCTTACAGTCAACAGCAACCATCACACTTGCTGATTGGGACAAAAGAAGTCAGTTATAATTGTGTATCAGAATGTACACAGTACTCTACTGGGAGGGGCAGCCTTTCTTAGTGCTGAAAAATATTCCAAAGATGCCACATTTTTATAACTGCTGTCATGTCATGTGCAGTTAGTGAAACTGCTCTAGCAAATTTTCGCAAACAAGGGCGATTGATAGTGTCCAAAGCCGGTAGAGTGAATGCCAGAACTGTCTGCCTCTTTTCTTAGAATTTTACTGGTCCGGTCAAGTATCCCTGCCACATTATAGTTTTCCAGGGCTTACTGTTCACTCCCAATTTTTGGTGTTTCTCCTGACATGTCTTTTTTTTTACTCTTTTTTCATATTTCATCACTTTTTCTAAAATCAGACAAGTGTTTTTATTTTCCTTTACCAGATAATTAGCTATTAGCTAAAAGAATTTCTGCCGTCATTTACGTCAAAATGTTTTGCCAAAAATATTTTGTTCTTCCTCAGTCATATTCTTGAAAAAAAGGTCCCAAATGAACGACTGCAAAATGTCACCTTTCTAGATATCATTTACCTTTTTTGAAAGTAAAAGAGTAGGCAAACCTATTTTTTAGGGGGGTGAACAGAAGTAAAATGCCCCTATTCCCAAATTCCTAATTGTCAGTTGCCAGTAATACTGTAAAATTTAATGATTCATGTAAGCATATGAGTATTCACAATAAATCACGGAGTTATGAATAAGTCATGGTTGTCAAAAGGAAATGTGTAGCCATTCCAAGCCGTCTGCCATTAGAATGCATCGAGGCAGCTGTCAGCTGTTTTCTTGTAATTAAACAGCCAATGAGCAGCTAATTAAGACATATGTGTATACAGAAGTGGAAGTGGGTATGTTAATGAACTGTAGGAATCAATTCATTAACTGAAAATTGTCAAAAGACCAAACATCAGCTCAGCATTTCAGCCTCTGCTGATCTGAAGAGGAAGCACACAGAGGATGAGCCAGTGACACCAACCAAGCCCACTCAGTTCCGTGCCCTAGGCCTCCCTAGCAATACTAATCAACGTGATACTGCAGCATGGAAAACTAGGTATCTTACAGGAACAAATGGATGAAACTATAAGTGATATTGATAAGAAAACTATATTGATATTTCAAAGGTTTTGTTCAAGCTGGCACACAGGTTAAAGAGTCTTTTTGCCCATTTCAGAAAACTGATATTCTGCGCATTATGAAATAAAGGTGCTTTATGTCAGAAGCAATAAACAGGACTTGGACAACCAGCAGACCTGAATGTTTCCTTTAAAAAAAAAACCTGCTCCTTGATAGTGCTTTTTTTTGGTATCAATATGCCAATTTTATTATTTAACCATCCTCACTTTTCCTTGGTTCTAAATGGAGAGGGGGCAGAGGAGTGGTGCTCCAGGCAGGGACTAGAAATCCAATAGACTGCAAAATATTTAGCAAGCTCTTGGGATAACATTGGACAGACCCACCAGTGAATCAACAAGCATTTTTGAGGTAATCTGATAGAATTGAGGATGCTAGAGGAAGAACTTAACAAAACAAGAAGAAAATGGATGGAAGACCTCCAGACATGCTGGAGGTGAGAAGCAAATGTAATTTAAACTGTTAGTGTAGATGGGGGCACAGGTGTAGATGGTGCAGTGGATAGAGCACTGGGCCTGGAGTCAGGAAGACTCATCTTCCTAAGTTCAAATCTGACCCCAGACTCTTACTAGCTGTGTGACCCTGAGCAAGTCACTTAACCCTGTTTGCCTTAGTTTCCTCACCTGTAAAATGAGCTGGAGAAGGAAATGGCAAACCACTCCAGCATCTTTACCAAGAAAACTCCAAATAGGTTCTCAAAGAGTCAGAAATGACTGAACAGCAACAAAGTGTAGGGTTAATGAAAGTAATTCTGGACTGGAAATTTGGGTACCGTAATTCCAGTTTCGTGTTATATAATTAAGTAGTAACAAGTCCTTCTCACTTATCTGAGCCTCTATTAGCTAGCTCATTTATAGAGTGAGGAGAATAGATGAGGCACTTTAGATTAGACTAGATCCCGCCTAGGTCTTGGGTTCTGTGATCCTATAAAATAAAGGTTAGAAAACATCAGAAAGCAAGTCTATTTTAAAAAGCAGGCAGGAGTAGAACACTGACTTTGAAGTCAGGAAGACCTGAGTTCAAATTCGGCCTCAGACATTTGACCCTAAACTAACTGTGTGACCTGGGGCAAGTCATTTAACCCCAATTGCCTTGCCTTCCCCCCCCCCCCGCAAGAAAGACAGGGAAAAGCAGGCAGAGAGGATAGAAGCTCTTTATGAAAAAATTCCCGAACTGTTCCTTTGTTATAGTCAGTGGAAGGCACAGGTAGGCTAATGTCCTTGTTGGTGGTTTTTATTAATCTTTGGTGTGGCCCCTAGGGACTAAGAGGTCACCACAATCAACAGTCCTGAGCCACAAGAATTATTGGGCCATTGGTCAAACCTGACCAGAGTTATACCCACAAATTCCCTTGTTTAAATATTAGAAATGTACCTCTTTGTTAAAATAGTCCAACTCAAGAAAAATTTAAACAAGCTCCTTTACAAAAAATAAAAGTCTAAAGATGCATATTCTGTTTTTCTTACCACATTTATGGCAGTCACCCATAGGAAAACTCATGGGGTCTTTAGCATCTCCTGCCACATCCTCATTTTATAGATGAGAAAACTGAGGATCAAGGAAGTTGTGACTTGCCTTAGATCATCTATTTTTCACTGCCTGACCTTTCCCCCTAACTGGGTCATGAATGCCTCCCCACTGTCTTTTATCCTGTCTTCCAGTTTACATGTTCTGGGTTTGGGGCTTTTGGCTTGAGAAATCCTAGAATTTTTTCTCAGCTGCCAGCTTGCTTCCCTGAGGGAATTTTCTCCATCTCTGCTCCCTGAGTCTGTCAAGATCCTGTCATCTATCCTCTTTTCCCTCACCTGTTTTCTTTAGTGCTTGAACAGCTCTCTTTCTAAGTCTTTGCCTTCTAAGACAATATAAGGAAGGCCTGGCCCAATACAAGATCATTTCTTACTATCCTAAGGAGACTTTTCTTTTCATTTGTCTTTTGAGAAGTCACTGGTGAAAAGCTTTGGGCACACCACTGTAAAAGTATGGCTTTGGTTTCTAGGTTCTTGTGTTTGCTGAAAATTTCTGACAGTTAATTATTGCTAACAAATGAAGTGCTTCATGACCCCTTTGGGAGTAGGACTTGGGGAGATAGTACAGTGTAAAAGGCCTAGTTTTTATCTTTATTTATATACCAGGACTTAAAGGATTGCAGATTTAGAGACAGAAGGAACCTCATAGGTCATCTAATCTGTCCCTTTATTTTAAGAGATGAGGAGACTGAGGCCCAGAGGTGTTAAGTGTCTTGGTCAAGGTCAGACATGTCGTAAGTGGTGGATATAGAATTCCAAGAGGCTTCCAAGTGTCTCGTTCATTCCATGGAGGCAGCATATGGAAAGAACAAAGCCAGGGGACCTGAGTTCAAATCCCATCTCTGCTTACTCCTGGCATAACTGTAGGAAAGGTAACCTAACCTCTCTGGACCTCAGTTACCTAATCTGTAAAATGTGAGAAGGTTGGGTTAGAGAGCCTCTGAGGTCCTGAAATGACATTCCTGTGAATTTATGCAAAAAAAAATTGTTTACTGTCTCCTTCAGAGCAGTGCCCTTGCAAGGCTATACCTATGCTTAAAAAGGCATTGAATTCTTCTTAGAGTTGTCTTCAGGGTGAATTTGACTTTTGGAAAAACAGCTAAAAAGTATTAGGGGCCAAATCTGGTAAATAACATGGTTGACCAAGTAGGCTTTTAATACTCACAATCTAAGCAGTAATTTATAATAACTATAAAGTAATGAGACTGATTTGGTTCTGTGACTCATAAATTGTCTCCAATAGCAGTTCTAAAAGAGTAGTTTAAAAAAAAACTGTTTGGACTGATGACAGCATGATTGTAATACGTGTTTGGACTTCTGGGATAGCGAAAAGACAACTCTCATTTATAGTAATAGTTTGCTACATTTTTAGGTTTGCAAAGCACCTTCCTCATAATCCCATGAAAGAGGCCAAACAAGTGTTATAGCATGATACAAAAAGAGAAAGAGTTCTGTAAGTCTGGAATGAGAGGACCTGGGTTCTAATCCTGCCTCGAATGTTTACTTCCTATATAACCTTGGACAAGGCTTTCTTCATTTCCCCAAGCCTTAGTTTCCTTATCTTTAAAATGAAGTGTTTGGAATAGATGGCCTCTAGGGCCCTTTCTCACTTTATGATCTCCCTTTGACAGATGAGGGAACCAAGGTTTTGAGATATTAAAATAGTTATCCACCATTATATAGTAAGAGTCAAAAATAGAGGTAAAACCCAGATTTCCTGACTCCCAAATCCTTTGCTTAGACTGCTTCATTTATATCATTTAATATGAGTACATGAGGCCTGGTGTTATTTGTATCTTAAAAATGAATCTCATTTTATAGCCAGATAATTTTTTAATTGGTTTCCCTGCTTCTCGAGCTGTTAAAAAAAAACAAACATTTAGTCATTTTGTCATTCAGTCCCCTTAGAGGTTCAGCCTTGCAGGGTGGCTTGTCAACAAGTAGTACTAACATACCAAAACTTTATTAGTACCAATTGAATTATCTTAGTTTAGTGTCTACAAAATAGAAGGTAATTTTTTACAGTATATTTGTCATGGATCTAACTCTTACTTAAAAGAGGTAACCTTCAGTTCTAGCCTTCACTTTTTGAAGGCTATAGAGAAATTAGAGAGGGTCCAGAGGCAGTCTTTTAAAGGTGATATCTAGCCCATATGAATAAAAGGCTATAGGAATTGAGACGTGGTCTCTAGAAGAGTCAGGGCACCTTTAGTCAAGAGGACTCGTCTTCCTAAGTTCAAATCCAGCCTGAAACACTAGCTGTGTTACCTTGGGCAAGTCACTTAACCCTATTTGCCTCTGTTTTCCCATCTATAAAATGAGCTGTAGAATGAAATGGCAAACTACTCCAGCATTTTTGCCCAGAAAACCCCAAATGGGGTCACCAAGAGTCAGACACAGTGGAAAAGGAATGAACAACAATAACTCTGGAAGAGTGGAGGGTGATTACAAGTCATAAGTTGATAGATTTAGACCTACGAGGAGTCTTAGACATCATCTAATTCAGACCTTTCATTTTAAGCAGTTAGCAGTAGCCTGAGGAGGTTAAGGATCTGGTGTTGGGTAGTACCAGATTGTGTGTGCCTCTGTGTGTGTGTGTGTGTGTGTGTGTGTGTGTGTGTGTGTGCATGCATGGGCACGCATGCACCTCTACTGAAGTCTTACTGAGATTCCTCATGCAAGAGGTAGGGAATTGGAATGGGAAGCTCTTCATTGTGGTACGCTCTGTTGAGCTAGAAGGCCTTTGTATATGGCCCTGGTAACAGTCCTCCCACAGTAGACCTACAGTGTAGCTTAGCAAAGCTCAGTGAGGTTCATCATTAGATTGGTCAAAGGGTGATCACTCTGACCATAGCAGCTCTTGCAGATCATCTGTTAAATTACTTCTTGAGCTGCTTATGTGAAGAGAGTAATGACAGAAAAGATAGCACCTTGATGCATTGAATGTATGTATATGTCTGTACATCTATGTAAACATATACCAGTGACCTCCAAAGGTTATGGTAAAGAAAGTGCTTTGTAAAGTCTAGAATGCTAGAGACATGGGGGAGGAAGGGGCTGTGGAAGAGAGCATGCCTCCCTCTATGTCTTTGGACTTCCAGGGATTTCTCATTATTTCCCTTTATTATTTATTATTTCTCATTATTTTCATTCATTCTTTCCTCATGATAAACATAAAACTAATCCACATAACATTTGCTGAGCCACCTGCCAGATGCAAGGCACAATGATCATTTCTGGGATTGATGTAAAGTGTATGGCAAGGACCCTGTCCCTCGGTGTTGATAGCCTTCAGGAGTTGCTGCAGTTATAATTTTCATCCACCTTTTGATGATTAAAAAGGTGTGAGAGACATAATTTCTGGGTACTTTGATCATTTTATTCATAATGCCTTCATTTAAATAAAAGGATGATCATTTGGCCATGTCTCTCTTAGACCAAAGACAATCATGATGGGCCAGGCTCATTGCTTAAATGTAGTTTTGGAAGAGGAATGGAAATCACCTTTGATTGATTAACAGTTAATAAGAGAATGAACATTACAACGAGAGGCTGGATTTGAACTTTGATTATGTCGTCCATTTCTAGGTGCCCCTTCCCCAGCCTTGGGCAATCTATTCAAAGAATTTATGTTTTACTCAAGCCTAAGCAGAACACAATAACTTCTCCACCTGGATGGGTTCTGAGTGAGAAACTTGGTCCAATCTCATTATCAGCAGTGTCCTTCAAGACACTGAACTTTTTAAGATCAAGACTTTAGAAAAATTGGGGGAACTAAGAATCTCCACAAATCATTGGTTATTAATAACCATTTCTCTCCACCTGTGATGAGCTTGTACAAATTTAATTAGGCTGGTCCTCAGAGGACAGGCAGAGAGAGTGTCTTCAAGCCAAACTTGCCTTCTAGTTGGGAAAACTATACAAGTAAGTACTAGGAGCTAAATTGAGTTCCACAGTTCAAAAAGGACATGGAAATCTATACTATCTTATAGGCAATATTTTAAAATTATCACTGAGTCACTTGGGTGGGGGGGAGAGAGGCAGGGTCTGGACAGGGAATATTTGGTGAAAGAGGTTAGCCAGCCTTTGCTTTGAAAAAGTTGTCCCTACGGTTTCCAGGGCATTGACTCTAAGCTTTGGGGTTTCAGGAGCCCCATGTAGCTCTGGGACCTATGTAGGTGAGCAATGAGGAGCAGAAGGGAATTGAGGCTGAAAGCAAGTAGTTTTGTCAGCTTTTAAAGGCATAAACTGCAAATGCTTGTGATTCATAGGTGTGCCATAGCCATGTAAATTCCCCAAACATTGCCAACAAAAACTGAGGTACAGTAATCCCTACCTCCTTTCAGTTATTTCTTTCAGCTTGCATGTTGACCTTCTGGGACTTGAGCTGCCTTTGACATTTCATGGTGTAGGAGGACATATGATGTCATTTGCCTTGTCTCTTATATCCTCTCCTCTTCCCCGTGGGATATCCATGAATTTGGGCTTGGGGTGAGCAAATACTCTGGTCATCTTCCCTCCTTCCATCACTGGTTTCACTAAAAGTCTGCCTGCTCCTTTGTCTGTATTTTCCCACTTCTAATATTAATCTGATGAGTGGGTTGCCTATGTATCTATGTATTAAAGCCACCACCTCTACCTCTTTGAGCATCAAGGACTTTCCTCTGGGCACATAAGTAAAAAATAAAAAGGACTGAGGAAGTTTGCCAGCCCCACTAGGTAGCCTGTCAAGATGTTTGGTGCTAAGAGTTCAAGTACCATCTAGAATTCACAGGATAAAGGATGCTGTTGAGTAGAGGCTTGGTTATGGTACCAAGTAATGCTGTGACTTTGGGCAAGATATTTCTTCTCTCTGGGCTTCAGTTTTCTAATATGAGAAGTGAATGGGGTAGACCACATTAATTTCAGTTCAACCTACATTTATTCAATGCATATATAAGTTTTTTCTAGATATAACATTCTTTATATGTCTGCCATCTTCCCAGTCTCCCCAGGTTCAATATCTAGAAGTCCTTCTCCGCTACTCACTCTCTCTCACCTATATGCAACCTTTTGCCACAGTCTCTCAATTTTGCCTTTGTAACATGTCCCCTTCTTTTTTTTTGATGCTGCCACCACTCTGGTGTGGGGCCTCATCACCTCACACCAGAACCATCACAATAGTTAATTAACATTTACCAAGTAGTCAGTTAGTAAATATGTATTAAGCACTTACTATGCCAGATAGCTAAAAAAAAGAGCACTATGCCAAGTGCTAGGGAAACAAAAACAAAAAAAGACAGTCCCCAACCTCAAGGAACTTACAACCTAATCGGAAGGAAAAACAACATACAAAAGGAAGCTGAAAAGCTGTGGAAGGGGCAGGGGCTGGGGTACCTGATTCGAGAGTATGGCAGCAAAGTTAAAGATGTCACACAGTTGCACAGCCAGATAAGAAAAGAAGAGATGTTCTGAGCTGACCTGACCTCCCTCAGCTCAAAAGCTTTGGGAGTTCATGGCTCCACCCTCCAGTCAGCGGAACAGAAGCTGCACTATTACCAATATTGAGCTTCCTGGGGCATAGTGGGAAAATCAGAGAAGTTCTGGAGTAGTGCAACCAGATGAGAAATGAAAAGCCCCTGTGTGCCAAGAACTGTGCTAAGCACAGGGGTTACAAGTTTGAAGAAAAGAAAAAAAAGAGAGAGTTCCTGCCCTCAAAAAGCTTACGGTCAAATGGGGGGAAGACAATGCCCAAAAGAAAGCTGAAAGGTGGCAGAGGAGAGTGGAATAAGTGGGAAGAAAAGAGGAAGGGAATAAACATTTATTAAAAGCCTTCTGTGTGCCAGTCAGGACAGCCAAGTGATGTGGTGCATAGAGCACTGGGCTTGGAATCAGAAAGATTCTTCTGCATGAGTTTAAATCCTGCCTCAGACACTTACTAGCTGTGTGACCTTGTGCAAGTCACTTTTTCCTATTTACCTCAGTTTCCTCATCTGTAAAATGAGCTAGAGAAGGAAATAGAAAACCTTTCCAGTGTCTTTGCCAAGAAGACCCCAAATGGGGACACAAAGAGTTGGGCATGACTGAAACAAGACAGCAATAACAAAGGTGCCAGGCACTATACTAATTTCTTTTACATATATTACCTCATTTGATCAATAGCAAGCAATCGTTTGCTGGTTGATCTGCCTGCCACAAGTTGCTCCTCATTTCAGTCCATCCTCTGCTCAGCTGTCGACATGATCTTCCTAAAGTTCAGGTCTGGGGGCAGCTAGGTGGTTCAGTGAATAGAGCACCGGCCCTGTACTCAGGAAGACTTGAGTTCAAATCCGGCCTTAGACACTTGGCACTTAACTAGCTGTGTGACCTTGGGCAAGTAGCTTAACCCCAATTTCCTCACCTTCCCCCCTCTAAAAAGAAAGAAAGTTCAGGTCTGACCATGTGATCTACCTACTCAATAAATTCCATTGATGGCTTCTTCTTACTCTAATCAAATTTATAAATTATAAAACCCTCTTTGGGATGGCCATAGCTCTTCATAACTCTCTCTCTCTCTCTCTCTCTCTCTCTCTCTCTC
>NW_027186296.1:44688112-44774509 GCF_028583685.1 Petaurus breviceps papuanus
CTCTGTCTCACACACACACACACACACACACACACACACACACTCACACCCCTTTCCACTATCCTTACAACTTATTCCCCCAGGCCCTACATAACTATAATCCAGTGACATTGGCCTCATTACTGTTCCTTGAGCAAGACCTTCCCTCTCCCACATCCAAGAACTTTAACTGGCTGTCTTCTATGCCTAGAATGTTCTCCTTCCTCATCTCTACACTGTAGCTTCTCTGGCTTCCTTCAAGAACCAACTAAAGGGGCGGCCAGGTGGTGCAGTGAGTAAGAGTGCTGGCCCCAGCTTCGAGAGACCTGGGATCGGTTCCGGCCTCAGATATTCGGCACCTACACAAAAATAACTGGCCATGTAACCTTGAGCAAGTTACTTAACACCGATTGCTTAAAAAAAAAAAAAAGAACCAACTAAAATCCAGCCTTCTACAGGAAGTCTTTCCTGAGCCCCCTTAATTCTAGTACCTTGTTTGCATTGATAATATCGATTCTCCCATATATAGTTTACACATTGCTCTGTTCATGTTGTCTCCCCCGTTAGAGGAGCAGCTCCCTAAGAGCAAAGACTGTCTTTACCTTTCTTTGCATCCCCAGGGCTAAACACAGTGCCTGGCCCATAAAAGGCACTTCGTTAATGTTTATCGACTGACTAATTCATTAAAGATCAAGACAAAGAAGTAAACCTGATCGAAAAGTCAGCAGTCTTCTAATTCACTCCCTCATTTGATGGATGAGGAAACTGATGCCCAAACAAGTGAAGTGACTTGACCTAAACTGAACTAAATAAATGAGCTAAAATGAGCAGGGGCATTCCCAGTGCTGTTTCTGGGACCCAAGCCAACCAGGATTTCTGGTGTGGAATTATTATTTAAACTTTGGAAAACATAGAAAAGTATATTACTGTTTGGTGTGATTTTGTGCAATAAATATTTTAGAAATCTACAGAAAACACAGGTGAGTGATTAATTCCTTCCATTTCTTTTCCAAGGGAATTTCTTTTAATCATTGATGGTCACAAAGAAGGGACCAAGTCCAATACCCCTTATGCAACCCTGCTGAAATTAGAGGGAGTTTTGCATGTGTAAGGACTGTGGGATTGGACTCAGGAGATTCATTTTGCTCAGGAAAAAAAAATAAACACTAGCTTTAATTTCATTAATGATTTCCTAGATGATTCCAATACAAGTTTAATTCTCCATTAAATATTAATGCCATTTAGTATACTGTCTTTAGCATTAGGTGGATAAAACTGATACTAACCTACTGTTTTTGCATTTTGTGACTTAAATCACAGGGCTTTTTCAGGAGGAGTCAGCAAAGTAATGCCACATACTCCTGTCCTCGTCAGAAGAATTGTTTGATTGATCGAACTAGTAGAAACCGCTGCCAACATTGTCGATTACAGAAATGCCTTGCTGTAGGGATGTCTCGAGATGGTGAGTTCTCCCAATTTGAGTTCTCTTCCGAGGGAAGAGTGACACTCTTTCTTAGGATGAGATTGTTAAAATACCTCTTAAAATGTGAACCAAGTGCTTCCATATATTCCCATTTCATGTTGTTATGTAGATGTTGATCCAATTTGCTGCATCTCCAGAGAGTTGGTTGGTTTAAGTTCATTCAGTGAGGGTGGCATGGCAAGGAAAATGTGTCAGAACACTTCTGAGGTATGACTTTAAGACACTATATGGAGATGCATTGATTAAATGTAGGTGTAAATCGTATTGCCTTCATACTTTGAATTCCCATTACATTTTGCCAGATGGCAAAGCATCTCCCCCAAATTTATAGTTATGTAGACAGATGCTTTATCCCAAAAGGTTTATTGACATTCAGAGCAAATCAATTTTGACTTGCAGTGCATATTTTGAAAAATTGATGCTGAAGTCAAATATTTGTACACATAAAGTGTATGAGAATAAAACAGAACTTGGATCAGGAATAAATGTTCTTTTCATTAAGGAAAAATATTTTAAGAAGGAGAAACCATCTACCATCCAATTATAAGACATTCTAGATTTGACTGGAAAACTATCTTAAGTGTACAACATAATCAACACCAGATTGTAAGACAGTTATTCAATGGAATACTGGATGGAAACTGGGCACAAAACAGATTATGTACATTTGAGGTCATTTCATAATGCTTGATGGTCCTTTCATGAGATCCAATTGAATATAATGTCTTTTCTAATAAGGCTTCTTTTTAAAGGACCACCCTGTAGAAATCAACTTCAGCTTACTGGGCATGCTGTCTAATAAAGTCTCATGTTGATGGAATCCAGTATTTAGAAACTCCTGTGGACCTGCTTCTTACGCAGATTGCAACCCACAATGGTAGTTGTGTATGTGTATGGCTCTTGGAATATGAAAGAATAAAACTGAAATTTTTTGGAGCTGACAGATGCAGGTCACAAACAATTTACACCATATTCTTAGAAATTCTTGTGATGTGCAATGCCAGCAGATTTTCTCTTCTGTTGGCACTGAGCTGACAAAATTAGGTGTTGCTTGGGAACCTGTAAATTAAAGTCACAGGATGAGAATATATTTTCTCAAGAACAGTTTTTCTTTCTTATTTTGAAAGGTATTATTATGAAGGCACTATAGGGTAAGACAAAAGTTACTATGTGGTTGTTATACGTATGGAACAATAACATTTCCTCCAAATTTATTCACTGGATATAATGGGACATATATTTTTAATTGTTTCAGGAAGGATGGCCCCCAGGTCTCTAGATTTTTTGCAAATGATAAATGGTACATACTCTTTTGGGTTTGAGGTCAGGTTTTGTAATTGGGAAATTATGGGTATTTAGGGAGCAGTAGACGAGTGCTAAACTTGGGAATCAGGAATATCTAAGTTCAAATGCAGCCTCAGACACATATTAGCAGTGTGACCTTAGGGAAGTCACTTAACCTCTCTCTCAGCCTCAGTTTCTTCATCTGTACAATTGGCATGATAATAGCACTTAACTCACAGGGTAGTTGTGAAGATCAGATGAGAAAACATATAGGAAGTGCTCTGCAAACCTTCAGTGCTATATAAATGCTACCTCTTATGGACCTAAACCGCTGGGCCACATTCAGTCAGGCTACAGAATGGTCTGCCTGGGTTTTGCTACTTTTCCACCCAAATTTTGATCATTATGACTGATGTTTCTTCTCTGTGGAAAAAGAAAACACTATATCCTAAGTGTTCTTTGGCATTAAAAAATGTCCAACAACTATCTAGTATGTTGACCTAAGCCAGCAAATTCATTTTCATTTTTCTTCCCCTGAAACGAAAAGGTGGAGGTCAGATGAATTAATTCATATTTTCTATATCTAATTTCTAATTATCTTAGCATCAGTAATACTCAACAGAGTCTTTTTGCCTACTTCTGTAAAGTGGAGAATTCTGATCTTTTACAGGAATGATTCAAGCTAATAAATAATTTTTTCCTCAGTGATCTGATTTTTCAGGAGAAATAATTGTACAAGCTGGATGATCCCCAGATAACTTCCCTAATTATCCTCTTCATTTTGTACCTGGAGGCACATCCCAAGGGAGAAGTACTGAAGCCAAAATTCAAGTGTTGATAATTTGAGACCAGTAATAACAGAATGGTATTGTACACTTCCTGAAAAGTGGGGCCCAGTGAGGCTTTGGAGTCTACCATGACCAAATCAGGGATCTTCTTTAGATTAAAAAAAAAAAGATGCTTCAAAATAAGGAGGAAAATGAATCAAAGTCTAGAGCACAGAATGGAGTTAATGAATTATAAAAACTTCAGTGGCTGGCCTAAGAAAAGGGAATAAGAATTATTGTGTGCCAGGCACCATACTAAATGCTTCGCAAATATTACCACATTTAGTCCTCAGCAACAACCCTGGGAGATAGAGTGCTATTATGATCCCCATTTTACATTGGAGGAAACTGAGGCAAACACAGGTATTGAGGCTAGATTTGAGTTCAAGTCTCTGGGTCCAGCCCTCTATCCACTCCCATCTAACTGCCTCTATCCTAAGAAATTATCAGTAGTCTGAACAGTGAACTAAGAGTTGGAAGACTGACTTTTGTCACTAGATCTCCTAATGTAAATCATTTATTCTCTTTGTTTTGATCTGAACATTGGAAAGAAGATGCCTTGTGCTATGGTGGGGAGGGGAATTACAATCACTATATACTATAGTGTATAATCAGTTATAATCAGCTATCCATAAACTGTCTTCTGACCATAAAGATTGTGTGTGTGT
This sequence comes from Petaurus breviceps papuanus, assembly GCF_028583685.1. Classification (NCBI taxonomy): domain Eukaryota; kingdom Metazoa; phylum Chordata; class Mammalia; order Diprotodontia; family Petauridae; genus Petaurus; species Petaurus breviceps. Next base: position 44,692,354 of record NW_027186296.1, read on the forward strand.
GTGTGTGTGTGTGTTTGTGTTTGTGTTAGGCAGGGTTAAGTGACTTGCCTAAAGTGATACAGCTAGTAAATGTTGAGACTGGGTGTGAACTCTGGGACTCCAGGGCTGGTGCTCTACCTAATACATCACCTAGCTGCCCCAGTTAAATTCTCAACTGTAAGCTCTTAGGATCAGTTTCACTACCATATGATCACTACCCTGTTATTGTCTTGCAACTATTAGAGATATTAAGAAAAATAAATGATAACATATCATGACACACCTGTGTGTCTCATCCTGTCACTTTAATTTGCAGGTTCCTAAGCAACACTTAATGTTTTGTGTGTGTGTGTATATACACACATATTTGTTTGTTTTAGGCACATATGCATATATGTGTACGTACATAAATGTATAAACACAGGCATAAACACACATATACGTGTGTATATATGCATATATATGTTTGTGCATCTGTCCTTTTTTCCCCCCTCCAGCTGTAAAATTTGGTCGGATGTCAAAAAAGCAGAGGGACAGCTTATATGCCGAGGTACAGAAACACCGAATGCAGCAGCAGCAGCGAGACCACCAGCAGCAGCCTGGAGAGGCAGAACCACTGACTCCTACCTATAACATCACCACCAATGGGCTAACGGAGCTTCACGACGACCTCAGTAATTACATCGATGGTCATACCCCTGAAGGTAGCAAAGCAGACTCTGCAGTTAGCAGCTTCTACTTAGACATACAGCCTTCTCCAGATCAGTCGGGTCTTGATATTAATGGAATCAAACCAGAACCAATATGTGACTACACACCAGCATCGGGCTTCTTCCCTTATTGCTCTTTCACAAATGGAGAGACTTCTCCGACTGTATCCATGGCAGAATTAGGTAATACCAGAGAAAAGTTTCCATAATTGCTTTAATAATACCCTTTGAATGAAAAGTTAACGCATTTAGCTTTCTCCTGATGAGTATGCTATTAGAAATTATAGCAGACTTATCATTTGGGTAACCCTCCAGTTCCTCCAGTTCCAGCCTGTATAGTCAATCTCCTCATTACTTAGTCAATTACTGAATTGATTGTGAATCACCACTAAACGTAAAGAAATGCATTGTCTCCAGCAGGAAGTTCAAATTCCACAGGAATTTTTTAGATTTAGGAAATGTTACCATTGATTTCTTTGAGATATTTCCAGTTATTGCCATGTTCTCTAAAGAGTAAAGAGTACTAGACTTGGGAATCGGGAAGACCTGAGTTCAGTGGAGCTCTAATTTTGTTTACTGTTCTGCAGATTTTGGTAATGGATGTTAGCCACCCAATCTGTTCACTTTACTGACTAATTACTGCAAAAATAGCTGTAATTTGTTTATGGCTATCATTGTTAGAGTGCTTTAGATTAAATTTAGACAGGACTGTAAAAATGGGAAAGCAAAATATCCTTTCTAGAAAACTCTCATTTGCCATTTTGATTGGATTTAAAGTATTGTACCAATATCAGGGGACTCTTGATAAGAACCTCTGTGGAGGTTTTAGTTTGGATCTGCTCCTGCTGGTGATTCCTTACTCAAGGTTCTAATCCTTTGGGACCTTTCCATGGTTTGCTGTGGAAGTGACTGATGTGTGACATTGAGAGAATTAAGACTTCAGAGGGGAAATTAACAGCATGAACAGAAAGACTTTGTAAGCAATTGAAATCCTCATTTGTGTTCTGTAGATGTGTGCTCTTCTTTTGGAGGATTTCTCCTGTCTTCTCTACATCTTTCCCTATAAGAATTTTTTATGGGGAAGGGAGCATATTTTTGTTGTCTATAAAAGCTTTCTGAAAATAGAACAAATAGAATTTTTTTTTGCACTTCATCATTAATATTTGTTTTATGAATGTAGATCCATAAAAGCACTTTTTAAAACTTAAACTTTAACCAGTGAATAATGTTAAAGTTATCTTTACTTTTTTTTTTGGAGGGGGGAGGCAAAGAAATTGGGGTTAAGTGACTTGCCCAAGGTCACACAGCTAGTAAGTGTCAAGTGTCTGAGGTCATATTTGAACTCAGGTCCTCCTGACTCCAGGGCCGGTGCTCTATTCACTACACCACCTAACTGCCCACATCATTTTTAATTAATGGAGAAACCTCTAAACTAGAAGATAGATCATTTTATTGTTGTTTTTTTTGAGCTTGACCCAGAACTCTTTATCTTTATCTCAGTTGGCCTTTAAACAGAAATGTGAGAAAAGTAAGATTATAGAGATAAACAAGGATTTGATTGGAAACTAACATTCTTTTTTAATGACCCAATATTATTTTAACTTTATTGTCTTGTCTCCATAAATTCTATTTGCTCTTTGCTGTTCTCTATTGTTATATTTGGGCACAGTATTGTTGTTTTAATACACATAACTAAAGTAACAAGCCACGCAACAAAATTGCTATCGTTACTTCAGTACAGTGGGAATTGGGACCCAGTGACTTGAGTATTTCTATAGGTACTCTACACAAGGGTCTTTGAAATTTTAGCACAGTGCCTAGCATAGTAGGTGCCCTTCCTTTCCCCTCCCCACTAATTACAGTATGAAATATAGAATTGAAATAGAATTGACTTGAAAAAAAATGTGTAATTTGATTACAGCATCCTATTTGAACAATTTTTATTGTTTTTGTTAATTTTTAAATTAAATTTAATTTTTAATGTTTTTTGTTCATTTTAATAACATCAGTTCTTTAAAAACTCCATCCCTTGAACATAGTAGACACTTCAGTCTTATTATTCAATTGAAATTCATAACTAAGAGGATTAACATATTATGATGGAAACTAGCGAGCTAAGTGCTGGTGTTCTAGAATTTAAGAGAATTCATGCATTTAAAAAAAAAGCTTTGGTGTTCAAGTCTTAAACATTAAGTCAGTGAAATTCTATACTTACAATGATGTGATGTCAGAATAACTTTTGTCATTAAATTTTAATTAGCAAATGCATAGCAGTTACAGATGTGATATTATAGGCTAGCAGATGCCACACTACCAGTGCATTCTTCTCATAATGACTTCAAGCCTTCCAGAGTGGCATCTTATATACGTCCCACCCCGTCCTCTTCCGTTTTTAATGGAAATACTTCTAAATTTCTGGCTAGATAATTTGACTCCATCGTGAAGTTCTATATTTGGTTTAGGTAGCATAGTCTAACAGCCTGGAGACCTGTGTAGAAAATGAAAGTTATTGTCTTTTCTTTGCATTTCCATAATTGAGAAATAAAGCAATTGTTGGAAGAAATAAACCAAGTTCCCAACTTTTCATCAGTGTGATATTTTCTTATTTGCTGAATTAGAGAGGCTTTACAAAGAGCAATACGATTTTCTAAAAACCCAAACTTAATCAGAACTTAGCAAATAAAGAGTTTGTTGAGTTATAATCAAAAACATTGTAAAATACTGACTGGTGAGAATGTGGCCACTGCCCTCTACTGGTGAATCATTCACATTTAAACATTCAGTTGTACCCCTTTTACTGACTGGTCTAAAAGTAGGGAGAAAGCAGTTTGGGTCAAGTATATCAAGAAAGATGGACCTATTTTACGTGATGAGACGCAACTTATTCATCTCAGTAAGTTCATTACTCAGTAAGTAAACGTATTGACTGTAGCACAATATGGAATAATATCTCCCCCTCCCAAGCCACCCCCATTCTCCCTATCATCTACCTTGTGAGTACAAGTCCTAGCTGAAGTGGATACCATGTTTAAAGGGCCATGGGGAATTCGTTCCAGGTTTATTGGGAGCACAGTCTCTGGGGCAGAATGGATCTGTAGGGGCCTAAGGACAGCATATTTACACAGTTCAACTCTCCATATTCTCTACTGTTGGCAACAGCACTGGAAACTTTTTAATAATCTGTATCAAACCCAACTATTCTACATTCAGCATTTTCAGTGGTCAAGTTCAATTTAAATTTTTACAAATATTTTAATTTATTTGAAAGAGTTATTAAAACCAAAGAAAATGTCCTATCAAGAAAGCTATGAATCTTTAGAAGGTAGTTCAGTGCCTTGTTTCAGGATTATTTGGGCATTATTACTTCCCTGTTGCCTTATGTACCAGTTTTGCTAGTTATTCCTTTCTGTAAAATATCATCACTATAAGGTGTTTTCCACAGTTTTCATTCTGTTCAAGTTGTAACAACCTCTGGTTAAATGAGAATTTTTGTTGGCAGTGTGACCAAGTCAGCCGCCAGATCCATTCTTCTTCATGTTATTTATTTTTACCAGATGCTCTTAATTAACTCTTCTTCTGACATAACCTTTGAATTAAACCCTTCAGCTCAATTCTCCATGCTACCGTTCCTTTTTCAGAACTTCTTTGCCTAGCATCTAGATTTTTGAAATAGCTTTACAACTGAGTTTTTTCAAGTCCCTTCTACCTTCAGTCTCCTTTCCCAGGCTACTACTGAACTAATCTTCCATTTCTCTCTCACCAAGTCTAAATTCTACATCTAAATCTACATTCCTGGTAACTAGTTCGGTTTAACCTATCTGATATTATCTCCCAAATAATGTCTTAATTTCCTTGATAATACATGTAAACACATACATCCGTTTTTCAAAATCTTCAGGCATTATCTTCTCCAAGAAGCATTTCCCAATTATCTAACATTGATCTCTCTCCTTGATCTCCCATTATTATTCTATATTATTATTCTATATGTGCTATATTCTATATATTATTCTATATTCTTTATATAATTACATTTAAACTTACACTGCTACACTACTTAATTGTTTTTGGTGTGTAAATTTTGTCTTCCACACAAGACAGAGACTATGGCTTAGCTTTTTATATCCCTTGCAGAATCTACTGTTGGCAACAGCAGTTGGCAACAACCTATGTACTAGGTACATAGTAGGCATTAATTAAATCCTTACTCAAAAATTATATTATCTATTTCTGTGTTTGTGCAAGTCATGTAATTTTCTAATTTGTCAAGACTAAATTTTCCCAATGTGATTATTTGCACAGGAGATACCTGTGCAGATCTCAGCCCATCAAAAAAGAAATGAGTTGCTACCTTAAGTTCTAAGGTCTCTTGAATGCATCTAAAATGAATTGGTTTAATTTTCCCTCATGTTTTAGTTATGTCTGGCTTTAATATTCATTCATTCCCAAGCATCTGTGTAGAGGCACAGAATGTTATCAAGGTCAGGAAGTTCTAAAAAATTTCCATTCCTTGTCTGTTGGCAAAGTCCAAATTCCTCAGTCTTGTCTTCCTAAACTGAGTGCTTAGTGAATTGTTCAGAATGACTTACAGAGATTCTTGATCTTTTTTTGTGCCATATACCCACCCCACATCTTTTTGCACTAAAAAAATTTAGGTCACGCTGTATTGATACAATGATCATAACTGGGGCAGGAGGAATATGGAATTCATAACCCCAGGTTAAGAATCCCTGGCTTAATAAGCGTATTTGTTTTAAGTTCTGAAAAATGCCAGAGTAATTTGAAAAAGTTTATTTGGTTTAAAGATTAAAAGGTGGGAAATCATTGTGCTTTCTGACTTTTGTTTTGTTTTGTTTTGACTTAGAACACCTTGCACAGAATATTTCCAAGTCACATATGGAAACTTGCCAGTACTTGAGAGAGGAGCTACAGCAGATAACATGGCAGGCCTTTCTCCAGGAAGAGATTGAAAACTATCAGAACAAGGTAGAACCTTGGAGAATATTTTCAGAATCTCTTTTCAGGCCTCTTACTTATAATGGGTCAAAGAGGTGAGGGTTGGGGGGTTAAAGTAGGAGTTATGGGGAGTTTAACAGTGAAAAAGGAAATACAATATCCATCTTGTGGTCTTCTTTGGCTTTCATTGTGCTGGTGAGATTGCACACATCACTTTGAACTTGTCAATCGGTAAAGGAATTAGGTAAACTTACAAAAATCTATGTGACTTTATATTTCTGTTTTGTTACATTTGAGAATTTAAAGACCAGAAAGATGGAGTAAGATAGTCCCAACTTTAGTTTTGTTGAAGTTAAGAATCAGGTATTGAGAGGGTGTGTAAAAGTTTTAGAACACACTATACAAAACATTCCAGATTGCAGCTCAGACTTAAGGAGGAAGTCTCATAGAAGGAAATAGAAGTCCAGTGAAGTTAAAGTTACTTGTCCAACGTCATATATACTGAGAGTTAGTGATAAAGCCAAGACTAAAACTCAGGTATCTAGTGATTTTTTTTCCTACATTATTGTGCCAGCAGAACAAACCTGAAACTGTGACAGACAGGCTACCTTCCAACTTATTCTAGGATCATACTTATATAAGGCAAGAGCTGGACAGTTGAGGGCTTACCAAAGCATCATTTGGATTTGCTTTTGAAATGGCACAAAATGAGAACAGGAAAGTACCATCACATTCCCAAAGGCTCAATGGGATTGTCTCTGCTGAAGCAATGGTATACTTGGGCTTTTTGCTCTTTGTGTTTATAGCATCTTTTCTTTGTCTGTCTCCTTGGCAGGGAAAAAAACACCTTGTAGGGGTTGGGGAGAGAAGAATAAGAGGGGGGACTTGAAAATTATTTTCCTGATTCTAAATTAAAGTAGATGAACTATCACTTTTATATACATAAAGTATATAGAACACCTCTACACAACATAGTCACTGGAGTACACCACCTAAGACAGATTTGAAAACATTAGACCAGTTAAACCAATTATGCCCACTTTGTGGGTGATTTTGTATGGTAACCTGTTTTCTCTCTTTCACAGCAGAGAGAAGTAATGTGGCAGTTGTGCGCGGTCAAAATAACAGAAGCTATTCAGTATGTAGTGGAGTTTGCCAAACGCATTGATGGATTTATGGAACTGTGTCAAAACGATCAAATTGTGCTTTTAAAAGCAGGTATGTGCTTTGCAGGCAAATTTCAAGGCCCATTTCACCCTGCTTGTGAACGAAATGCTTGTTAAAGTGGGAGAGATAATTTTTTTTTCCTCTGCTGTCATTATTTCATGTTTCTCTTAGCAAAAACCAACTTTAAACGGTTTTTAAAAATTGATTCATTCATTCATTATAGGTTTTTTTTCTGAATGAATAAATATGTTTGATATGTACTTGTATTCCTTAGTTCTGGAAATATTTGTTTCATTATTCTTTGACCCTGTGGGAAGTTTGGATGGAGTGGGAGTGAAGAGGGTTACTTATGGTGCTCAGTAGACACCAAATTACCGTTTTTTTTAATAACATATATATGTGAATGTGTGTGCACATATAGGTTTGAAGCAATTTCTTTCTCCTAGCAACACTAGAACTCTTCATAGAAAAGCAGAGAGGATTCTAAGGTTGTATTTTATAAATTAATCTCAGTACAATAATCTTTAATGATAGTAATACATCTCACTTATTCAGAAGAAATTCATGTGACCAAAGAGTCCACCAGTTAAATTACATACAGTACCCATTACATCACCTATAGCATTAAAAATCATGCTTCCATTCATTTTATAGGATTAAATTCCCTAAAGTATTATAAACCAAACCATTTTTATCTTTATTTAGGTTCTTTGGAAGTGGTGTTTATCAGAATGTGCCGTGCCTTTGACTCTCAAAACAACACCGTATATTTTGACGGGAAATATGCTAGCCCTGATGTATTCAAATCCTTAGGTAAGAAAAAAGACAACAGAAATAGATACCTGGAGGAGTATTGCCTTCCAGAATGGAGGCTGGTTATTTGAAAGCTAGAAAATAATGTTTTATTTTTCTTTTATTTTGTACTATGTCACCGTAGATAACTCTAAAAAGTTTTTGTGGTCTTTATGTGGTACCACACATTCCTCTCATATCTAGCCTAACGTTAAAAGTTTATGTTATGTCCTTCTGCTTGCCCTCTAGATATTAATCATGTTTATAATGTAAAAATGGTTGACATAATTTTGATAATGAGATATATATTGATCTTGAGATGAGTATAGGCAAGAATTCCAAATTTAGAGGAAAATAAATTATTACTCAGAAATGGAAACTATTAATACACATCAGTTTTAAGGAACTGATTTTGTCATTGTGAGAACTTCCTCCACCAATAAAAATCACACAGACAAAAAATCAATGCTCCTTGATATATTGATATCCGTTCATGTGGCATCCATTTCTCAGTAATACTTTATAATTTTAGAGAGTTACCTGAGGTTTATAGAGGTTAAGTGAGTTCCCTATGGTCACACAGCTAGTAAATGTCCCAGTTAGTATTTGAACCCAGGGTTCCCTGATGCCAAATCCAGTACTATATCGATTCTGCTACAGTGCCTACACACACACACCATACCTAGTGTATAGAAATCTATTGCTGAAACATTTCAGCTTATTTTGTATATATAAAGCCAGCATAGAACTATGTTAAATTATATCTTTTTACTGGCAAATTCACAGAATGTTTATAGATTTTAATAATTTTGAAGTAAGCTAGGAAACAAAAATTGGTGAAAATAATTGTGTATGGCTTTTTAATCAATCCATAACTAAATTAATTTTCCATTAAAAATACAAATAAAAGCTGTAGTTGTCGTAGTAATAGCTGCTAGTATTTATGTAACCACCTTAAAGTTTGCAAAACGCTATTGGATATCTCATTTTGCCCTCATAACACCCTTTGTGAGGTAGCTATTGTTATTCCCCATTTTATAGATGAGAAAACTGAAGTAGATACTTTAAGTGACTTGCCCAAGTCACACAAGTAGTAAGTGTCTGAGGCTACATTTGAACTTCAGTTTTTCTGACTCCAAGTTCAGAACTCTAGCCACTGTGCCACCTAGTTGCCTCTATAAAATTGCTACTGCTACTCCTGAATGTAGGTTAATCATTTAATTTTCTCAAATCAGAGCCTAATACCTGAATAGTATGAGAGCCACATCTTTTTTCCTCAGAATGTTAACCCAAATTCCAAGTCTTTTATGTTGTGTTTTTTTTTTGTAGGTTGTGAAGATTTTATTAGCTTTGTTTTTGAATTTGGAAAGAGTTTATGTTCTATGCACCTGACTGAAGATGAGATTGCATTGTTTTCTGCATTTGTGTTAATGTCTGCAGGTAAGGCTGATTTCTATTAACAAAAATAATAGCTTTAAAATTGTCGAGGCAAAGAATTCCTGATTTTAATATTAGTAAGGATAATTTCCCTTTCTTGACTAGATAAAAAAACATTTTCTCCAAACTGCTAAATTGGGATCCACCAAAGTATACCAGTTCAAATAATACCTTTTAAAATAATTGCCCTACAGTGGGTCATACTGGTGGTTAGCTCAGGGGTGGGGAACCTGTAGCCTTAAGCCACATGTGGCCTCAAGGCTGCAGATTCTCCACCCCTGACCTAGCCTATATTCTATAAGTAGAGATTCCAAATGAAGTCATGTGTATGGATCTTGTTTGCCTTGACAGTGAAAATTGGGAATGTACCCCCTGAAACATTCTATCATCTCTTAATAAACCAATTTGGCACCACCTTGCATCACTTTGTTCTACCCTTTATATTTGCATTTCAAAGTTATGGGTTCTGTTAGTTTACTATTTCCGGCAATAAAATATTTTATGCAATTTCATTATTTTTCTTGAAATAATTTGCTGCATTGAAGTCTTAGTAAAATTCTTAGTTGCCTTAAACTATAGGGTAGTTCTAGTATTTGCCAGAAAGGACACTCACTCGAGTATGGATGTACTATGTACACTGATAGGCCATGGTAGTTTCATCTAAAAATTTAGTTATCATGAAAACTTGAGTGCCCATGATAGTTTTATCTATTTATGTACATGTTGTCTCCTCCTTTAAAATGTGAGCACCTTGAGGGCCTGGACTATCTGTTTTATCTTTATATCCCTAACGCATAGTTAGTGCCTGGCACCTTGTTAGAGCTAAATAAATGCTTGTGATTGATCATCTACTCTTATGCATCCACATGCTAAATTCAAATAGCATATCCAGTTATGAAGAGATCCTCATTCTCCTTGAAGAAGCAAGTTATTTCAGGATATTACACATGCCCTATTTATCCTTTATAAATGCGTAATTGCTTATAAATGAATTGCCTGTGTCCTGCTTTACAGCATTCAAAAGGAAACTGTAGAGAGGATTCATCAATCCATCCAGAAGCATTTATTATGCACCTAAAGTATACCAGGTACTCTCTTAAGTTCAGGGGATACCAATAAAGGCAAAAAGCATTCCCTATTTTCAGGGATCTCACACTTTAATGGGGAGGACAACGTGCAAACAACCATGTACAAACAAGCTACAGACAGAATAAACTGGAGATGATCTCAGAGGGAAGGCACCAGCGTCGTCAGGCTTTGAAAGGGCTTTGATAAATCCTATTAGAGAAACACAAGGACTACTCCTGATTATGTGATATTAGAGGAATACTACAGCCATCTTCCTGCTCACTTTTAGATCGCTCGTGGCTGCAGGAGAAGGTAAAAATAGAAAAATTACAGCAGAAAATTCAACTAGCGCTTCAGCATGTCCTACAGAAGAATCATCGGGAAGATGGAATATTAACCAAGGTGGGAGCCAGAAAGTCTCCAGTTGGTGATTCCTTGTCTTAGACTATCTGTACTGTCTGTGTGTGTTATAGTCTTTTGGTAGGTGCTTTACTAGTTTGTTTATTTGTGGTGACTGGTTGGAGTATATTTGTTGGTAAGTGGAAAAGGTGAGGATTGAAAATTAATCTTATTGTGTTTTTAGGTGGCATGGAGGTAAGTGAAGGGGGAAGAAGCTAGAGGAGAAAATTTCTAATGGACTTAGTTCTCTCTCTCCTTGTCTACAACAGACATACAAATTCAGTTTCTTTCATAGATTCTGATGTAGGTAGACAGAGTTGATGACTGGGGCAACCAGGTGTAATGCAGTGGATAGAGTATGGGACCTAGAGTCAGAAAGACCCGAGTCCAAACCAGGCTTGGGCACTTCCTACCTATATTTGTAAAGCTCTTTGCAAACCTTAAACACTCTATAAATGTTGTCTTTATGTTGTTGTTATCATTATGTTAAGAGGAAGACTGTGGCACAGTGGAAAAAATCCTGAATTATGGATTAGATTGCATGGGTTTCATCTGGTTCTGCCAGTGACAGATTGTACATCTCTGGCAAAGTTAATTCACCTTCTCTGGAGCTAATTTTCCTTATCTTTAAAGTAAAGGAGAAAGATTTATATGGACTGAAGAGAAGCCCAAGTATAAAATAAGGGTATCATTGTTCTAAGGTGCCTTCCGGGTAAAAAAAAAAATTCTCAGTCCTTGACTGTTTTTCTCTTCTGATCCTCTGTCTTTCCTTCTCTTTACAGTTAATATGCAAGGTGTCTACATTAAGAGCACTATGTGGACGACATACAGAAAAGCTTATGGCATTTAAAGCAATATACCCAGACATTGTGCGACTTCATTTTCCTCCGTTATACAAGGAGTTGTTCACTTCAGAATTTGAGCCAGCAATGCAAATTGATGGGTAAATGTTATCACCTAAGCACTTCTAGAATGTCTGAAGTACAAACATTTAAAAAAAAAATTAACCAAGACACTTTATATGGCCCTGCACAGACCTGGAGAGCCAACACACTGCACATCTTTTGGTGGTCGGGGTCAGGCAAAGGAGGGGAAACAATGAAAACAAATAAAAGTCGAATTTGTTTTTCTCATGCATATGATTTCCATTATGCCTACAGATATGGACCCTTTTTCTGTCTTGGCTTCTTGATCTTTGACCTCTGTTTACAAGGTTGTCTTTTCTTGTAGTTCACTGCCCACAGACTTTCTACCAAGTAATCAGTCTTTCTAGTCAGAACAGAGAAGTCCAATAGTAACCAGGGACTGCTGGGTATGCAGAGCAGAGGTTGACTGCCCTGGTTTGTATAACCTGCTCATTGTCTCATGAAGGAAGATTTTATTTTTTTCACCTATTATTGCCAGTAGGCAGGACAGCACGGAAAGGGTCCATAGCAATAGCAACAATAGCATTATAATATATTACAGGGTAAATGGGCATGAAGACTATATATAGCTAAAGAGATATTGTTTATATATTGTTTTAATTAATATAAAATGTAGTAACTGGTATAGCTTTTCTTGTTGAATTGATAAGGCACTTTTCATTTTGCACCTTTTTTTCTTTAAATTAAATGCTAGCGTGTTCATTGTTGTGTCGCACGTGCACCAGAAAGGCAAGTTTAACTGAAAAAAAAAAAGGCTTGGAAGGTACGCAAGGAGGTGTTTATGCTGCTGTTTTCAAAAAATACTTTTAAAAGAATGGCTGGTCATATCTAGAAATGATTATGTTCATTTTTTACACGTGGAATTTGAGTCTGAAACTGACATAGACCTAAAGGACACTTTGCCTTTTGGTGAGTTTTTTTTTTTTAAACGAATGTATTTAAGCTTCCTACAAAGTATAATTGCAACTCTAGGTGGAGACGAGCATGCAGACTGTTAGGCACATTTGAAAAAGCTTTTAAAGTGCCACTTGTTCTCCTCCCCTATCCCACCCACCCAAATTCCATAGCCCTAATTATGCAGAATACAGCATTTGTACTTAGACATCTCCCCGTAGCATTCATTGAGCTTTGGAACAAATCCGTAACCAGTGTATTTATTGGAATTACATTTTTACTACTAGAACAAATTTGTGGTCATAAAGCACAGACTAAAGGGAGGCATGAGGTAGGGATAAAAGGGGTGGAGAAACTGTTCTTATGAGGTCTTATGCTGTGGGAATCCTGAAAACATACCACAGAATAAACTCTAAATTAGCTATTCCCATATTCTAGAATTCTAGAAAATATTGTACTCTTCATTTTGTAGGCAGCAGAGGGTAGAAGAGAGGCAAGATACATTGAACCATTTTATCTTATTTGTTAAATAATGAATAAAATGTCTTTATGTTTAGAAAGTGAAGCTGATAGCACCAGTACATAGTGTCTTCAGTAGGAAAATCAAGGCTGCAATATATTTTGTCATATCAGTAGGAATATAGTTGGGGTTTTCATGTAGTGGGAGAAGGGGTATTTCCTCCATTCCCATAGGAAAAGAGTAATTTCAAGGTACAGTGAGCTTATTTCCAGAACAGGATGGCCATTCCTTCCTCTTAAGTGTATAAATGTTCATTTTGGTCCCACAAGGTATCAAACTGAGCTCCAAAATATGGGATTCAGACACCTGATTTTCTACTTGGTTTTTTTGTGTTGAACTCTTCAGCCCTGTTACCCGTATGCTACTCTATGCCTCAGGGCAAAAAGTATTTGATGGCTGTGATATCCTTTGATAACCATTACACACACTAGGGACCTGAATATTTTCATTCTATTTCATCGTGCTAGAAGCAAAAGAGTAGTGCCAAATGTATTTGCAAGGTCATTTTTTTTCAATAGTAGGATGAAACACACAAACACACACAAAGAAATGTGCAAAACCCAGTCTTGCTTTCTGGAATTGTGGTCACCCACAGCTGTCTGGAACATGTTTTTGTAGCTAGTCACTCAATCTCAAATACAAACTTTCCCCACATCTCTTAAATATACCTTGCCTCTTATCTTTACAAGGCCAAGTTTTATCATTTCACAATTTAAGAAGAGGCCTTCTATGACTTATACAAAGGAGAGTATGTCTTTTGTGGCCTCAATGTAACTAACAGAACTTCAATCAGTTTTCCCTATACACAAAGAAACCTTTATTTTTCCATTAGAATGATCTCCTGAATCTTTCCTGTGGAATATTGGTTTTAACTTCATAATCTGTTGCCATTTTTGGCTTCAGAAAAAAAAATCATTTAACTCATATTAATTTGACTCTTTTGCTTAGGGTATTTGAAAAAGTAGGGAATTTCTTTGTATGGTGGATCTGTATGAAGCCTAAATAACATCTTGAACATTTTGTAGATACATATATATGACACATACACATTTGATCAATAATCATTGTCTAACAATAAACAGAAAATGAAAGTAAACTATTTAAATACCTTAACATGTGGTTACATAAAGAATGATTATCAGTTAAATACAGAAATTAACAGTCAAAATTGTTCATTTAGGAAAATATGCTCCCCTAGGAATTGATTGTCAGTTTCTGCAAAGTATATATACTAAGTCAATCCAAAGTCTTTATTTGTCCACTATATCCTACTGGGCTGACTAACGAGTTACTGTATTTTTTTTCAATTGGTTTCATTGTAAGTCATTTTCTGATTTACTAAATTTGGGAGGAGATTTTATTAAAGTATGTTAACTTTTTTTAACCAAAGCTTTCTGAATATGACCAGCCTCAGGTGCTAGTACTTTTAAAGAGCAACTAAACTTAATTTCAGTGTCCATTTTCAAGATTCTGATGAGCTAAGTTTTTCTAAGGGTGAGATAGACCTTGATGTGGAAGATCTGTCAAGATTGCTATGATACATTTCTAGAAAAGATCTAACATTGTACCAGATGTAAATCTTGGGTATCATCACTTCAGAGTAGCATTGCTTCTAAAGAAGAGGCAGGGGTAAATCAAGATAGAATAATATAATGCTGCTACCAGGTCTTTTTGAAAGACCAAGAGGGTGTTAAATTTTATGAGCTAGACACATTAGGAGTAGACCATTAGGATCCAAGATCTGAAGTAAGGTGATATATCCAATTAATAATATGCTGTGCATAAATGAATTGAAAAACTTTGAATTTTCACTTTCTGCTTTCATTCCTTCCTTGTTATAGAAACATCTATAATATGTATTTCTTTGCCAACATAGGAAAAATTATTTTCAATGATTCTTATAATTGAAGTTGTCTGTACCTAAAAAGTATCCACCAGAAGATTTCTTTTGTTTTCTTTTATTGTTTTTTTGGACTGGTCCCATATCAACATCATTATTCCATCATTGAGCATGTCATACCACTCTCAATTAGAATAAATATGGCTTATATAGAAAACCTGGATACCATATATTGCAATGGTGTCTATACAACTTGTTTTTTTGTGACAATTTTGACTTTCCTCACAGTAGAAAACAAAGCTCCAGCTTATGGCAAAATGAATCTTCAAGCAGATTAACTATTTGCTTTAAAGTATAGAATTTGGCTATTTTGTTTTTAGAGAGTGCAGAATACTCTTAGGTCTCTAAAATCCTTATTCACCCTTTGTAACTTAAGCAAAGTTGATTTAAGACACTGCTTCTTCTAAGTTTGGTTGTTCTTTACGAAGTTTGTACATTTATAGTATGGATACCCAGGTCTATGTGAGCATGTGGGAAGGTTGGGGGAGTGAATGAATGTGTGTGCAATGTGAGTGAGCGTCTGACTGCTTCTAGGCTACTAAGTGTCAATGGAAAAAGAAAATGTATTCAAAATATGTAAGTCAAAAATAGAAGGTGGAAAAAAAGATTTATTCTATACAAAGCCTTGTCTGGACCACTTTAGAGAGACTTCTATTTTTTTAACCCTTCTATAAATATTTGATGGCACTTGAAATATTCCTGCAATAAAATGTGATTTGTGTAAAGAAAAAAAAAGATTTTGTAATGTGAAACAATGAAAGAAAGTAATGTAATTTTCTAAAAAAAAATACAAACAAACAAACTTTGTATTATTTTCTTGATGGAATTTGTCTATCTGTCTTTGGAAAACTTTTTATTTCATTGAATGTGCCATAGTAGAAATATGTGTTCTTAAGTTTTCGACTAAGGAATAGCTGTTTGTGTTCCGACATTCCAAAATGCAAGACAACATAGCAGAGTCCTAATTAAAAAGTTGAATTAGTCTGTAAGCTTCTATCATTGTTGCTTTTTTGCACATGTTCTTCATTCCTCTATAGTGCAATATGTACATAGAGCACTTGCGGGTGTACCTTGATCCCTCAGGGAAAAAAATACATATTTGTACAGGTTTTTTTTGCCTTTTTTCTTTTTTTTCTTTTTTTCTTTTTTGCTAAGGAATGTCGATTGAATCACTTGTTTATTGTTGAGGGGCAGCCAGATAATTATCCTAAAAGCCACTGTCTCAAACATTGATTGTTTAAATCATACATGTCCTTCTAGTACTTTTATTTTTAAAAAATAAAAAATTATTTTCTGACAGTTCTTTGTGCTGATTGGTGAAAAAAGGGTAAATAAGCACCTTATGATTGACTTAACTGTGAATGACAATCCATCTTGTTATCAACAATAGAAGCCCTATCGTTTTTGGAGTTGGGGTTAAGAGTCAGAAACTAATGTGCTCAGGGATCTTCTAAAACTCTTAAAACAGGGTGGCCAGTACTACTGGGACAAATTTCATTTTTCATTATTATTAATAATATCCCTCCAAGGCACAAGTGAACTGCATAAGAACATTAGTATGTAAACTATTCACATTTGTCTCATTTTGTTGTCTGAAACCTATATTCTCTTTGGTCTTATGTGCTTAAAGATGGCATAAAGTTATGCCATTCTGTTCTAAAGCTAAACGAACATTGAGCGTATTAACAAAGGAACATCATTCAGGGTTCCATTGCGCCCATTCTGTGCTACTTCTGTACTTATCATGAAAGTGTTCCTGTGAAAGACATTTTCAACTTTCTATAGTGAAAAATATATTCCAGAATTTACTTATGGATAAAATTAAAAGACACTATTCCAAACAAGAGGTGAATAACTGTTCTTTCGCTTTTGCTCTTTGACTTTTTCTGTCTCTCCTCCCTCTCTCCACCAGTCTAACTCCTTTCTCTCTTTCTACTTCTCTTTCTCTTCCTTTTTGCCTCTGTCTTTCCCCTAATTACTTTTTTTGCCATAGAAATAAATATTCAGAAGAAAGCTTTAAATGCTTTATAAACAAAATACCCCAACATAAGCTTACTTGGAGATATATATATATATAGGATCAGGAACAGCAATATAGTAACTGCTTAGAGTATTTGGGGGGAAAAAACCTCATTGCATCCATGTCATTAGAACTTACTAAATTTTGATCAAAGAAAACATTTTTTAACCACTTCATTGTCAAAATATAGTATAATAGATCATCTTTAAAACACATTACAAATCAAATCCTCCCCCTCAGAAACACAATAGGTACAAATGGTAAGATCTTAATATGGTATGTTCCATGTGTCAAACAGTTTTTCTATCCTTCAATGCCTGCCTTATAAATCCATTTTATCACATTGAATTAATTTAAAGAAACTCTTCCATCACTTATTTTATTTAAGACACACAAAGGCTTTCCTCCATCTATGCCTGCCATGTAGAATGGCCAGATATTTCTATGTAGCAGTTTGCTTCTGTTCAATTTTTCTTTAGTGACATCAGCTCTTCCTGGGCTCTTCATTTAACACCTTGTTTCAGCACCAAACTGCCATTATAGATTACGAAAACCTTACACCCTCTTTTGAGGCAAGAATCTGACCTCTAGAACTTAGAGCAATAATTACATTTAGTCCATAAAGGAATTTTTTTTTTGTAATTCAGCATAAAATGTATTGGTCTATGGACTCATTGTGGAAACCATATATGAATGTTTAAGTGGATGACTAGAAAAAAATCAGTATTTCTAATCTGCATTTAGTTTTATGGTATAATTATTATACCACGTTAACCTTTTCCATTTTATTCCTTGAAACCCGTTCACAGAACATATTGTATTCTTCACACGCCATCATCATGTTCCTCAAGCAACAGCTCTCTGCTTTCACTGTTATTTGTGTGCTTCACCTAATTGCTTCCCACCAGTTATCCCAATCAGTCTTAATATGGATTAATACATTTTCTGTGGAGCTGATTATCACTGAACAGATTGCATAAATAAATGCAAGCAACTCATAAGCAATACAGTGAATTTTATTTCACAAAAATACATATGTACTGTATACATCTTTCTAAATTCCAAATTCTCTTTTCTGTTTTGGTTTGAATCTTCATGTAAAACAGTGGTAAATGTTTTTAACATAAGGATATTAGCTGGCTGCTTCTTTCTATGTACCTGTATTGTCTGCCTGCTCCTTTTGTGGAGATGTGTTTTTGTATTGGATGTTTGGGCCAATGGGAGGCTTCAAGCTACATATTTTCCCAATTTAAATATATTTAACATATGACAAACCCCAGACAAGGCTTTTAAAATGTATAAAGAACTGCAGTGTTAGGTGGTTTATTTGCAAACCATTTTCAATGTTGTCCATTTTTATGGCACCTTTAACAATATTCTTGTTTCCAAAGTACAAAAAAAAAATAGGTTAAAAATACTCTAGCCATAACTGAATGTCAAGCAATAAAAACAAATGACTTTTTGTGCATAGATTTTAAAAAAAATACAAATTTTAGACATCTGCATGTAAATGCAATCTTGTTTACTGCTTTCTTCAACTTGAGCAACTGATTCCTTATTTTCCTGCTAACTTAAGGACTTGTAATGGCCTGTAAACATTTTCTCTTACTCTTCTTTCAAATTTATCTTTGTCTCTGCTTTTGAGTCATAATATTTAATGTTGTTCTGCTCACCTCTATACAGTTAACTTTTTGGCTTTCATTCTGTATAGATAAGAAAATGTTATATTATAAACAGCCTACTCAGTGCAAATATTTATCTGTTTATCAAATACCACATTATTCTGTATAATACCTGTTTTACTATATAATCTATTTTAGACATAGCTGTTTAGAACTAGAGTGTGCTATTTTTGTGTTTTTCTGATGTGTGGTGCTAGATAAGTTACTTTTGTGAACAAAAATCCCTTTTATTCCTAGACAATACCACCTTTGGGTCTTGTTAATTTCACTGAGTATAACTATATATATTTGTATATATATATATACATATATATATATAATATATATATCTACCTGTACCCAACTGGTACCTGTATCAGAGTGCTAGATTTGGGACATGCTTTTCTCTTTAAATACATAGTATCATTATATAAATTATTCTACAGTGTATTTAATTGGGATAAAATTACTTCCTTAGTATTGATATTTGGCATCAATAGAGTGAATTTTCTTATAAATATGGATTATGAAAACTTAGCATTTTTTTGTTTTATAACTTGGCTTCATAACATTATATTTAATAAGATGAAAAATGATTTCCTGTGACTTCAAGAACCTAAAGGCTCACTCTAGTTTGAAAAGAAATACATTTTTCAGTTGTTTTTGTTTTTTTAATTAATAAATTATATTTGGCACCTGGTGCACTTAGCACCTGTTACAAATAAGAGACATTTGTAGAAAACATTGTTGGTGGCTTGATGGTAGAGCAGACCTTCCAAAAAAGAAGTAACTTGTAGATGGATATGTTTGTCATCTAGTAAATGTGGGTCTCATTGTTGGATATGAAATTTGCGTTATCAGTCAATTACATAATGTTCATTTTGAATTAGTCATTTGCCACGGAACTAATAACTCAATTCTTCTTCCAAACCCCATTGGCAGGTTCATTCTTGAAAGAAATATATCAAATATCTAACTAAGGATGTAGTTAAACCTTATTAAATATTTATTAGAATTGTTCTGTAATATTACTGAATTTATAAGATCTTTAGCAAAGATTTTTGAGCAATTTATAAACCTATATCCAATGTTTCTGTTTACTGCACTTTTTGTAACTGAAGGTGATAAATTCTAATGTCATGGTTCTGGCTTCCATGCATTGCATTTGTACCCGCAAATCCTAGACATTTTCCATTTTTACGGAAGATTTATTGTTATCATAAACATAAATGCAATTGTACATGGTAGGCAGGTTTCATGATCACTAGAATGCTAATAATAATTACCTTTCAAAACTCAATTGGCTAGAGGATAGTGGAAAAAAAGACACATTTTAATACAAATCATGAGGCCATTCCTTCTTGCTTTAGCTTAAAAGGAGACACAGGCCTTTTTTACTCCATTTAACATCATAGGCTGCTTAAGAGCAGGAAATCTTATCTTTTCTATGTTCTCTAAAATGCCCAGCACATTGTCGGCATTTAATAAAGGTTAAGTAATAATAATAATGGACTTGATTGCAACATTGTTTTTCTGAATTGTTTAGGTGTATTTATAAAGTATACCAAGCCTTATGGTTAATATTTCCTCCTACAACCAAGTGTTTAAAGTAACCTTTAAAAATACCATATTAAATGCTGATTATGAAAGTGTGTAGGTCTAAGGATGAAGCACACAAATTTCACAAACCTCGCTGAGTCCCAGACTCAGCCTTCTGTAAATATTCATGCAAGTACAAAAAATAAAATACTGTACCTATAAATATCTGCTGTCTCTTTGTGTACAGTATGTACAAACTCTTTTTTTTCTGCCACAATGAAAATGCAAGCCATTTACAAGAATCCTAAAAAAATAGAGTATTGTACTAAAACTTTGCTAATGATCTTTATTAGAGGATTGTTTAAATTTTCACTTACATTGGGTCTTCTTTTAAGTTCACTCTTAAAGTAGTCTGCTTATATCCAGCTGTTTGTTATTTTACTGAGTCCTGAAAAAAAGTATTTTGATTCATTTTGTAAATACAGCTGTAAAAAAGAGATTTAATGTTGTCTTTTAAATACTCCAATTTTCATTCTAATATGAATGTTGTTATATTGTACTTAGAAAACTGTACCTTTAATATTACATTACCTTTATTAAAAGTGCATTGAACACATCGATTTTAGATGTGTTGTTATGTACGGTTATCCTCTAATAAAACTTCAGCTTCTAATGGAAATCCTTGTCTCACTTTTCTATTTGCATATAATGGAATAACTGGTTATGAAATTGTACATTGTGTTTCCAGGCCTGCACAATTAACACTGAATCCAGTAAACCATTTGCCATTTTAGAAAAAAAATCTTTGGTTTTGTTTTAAATAGAAAAATAGATTAATAGAGGAGCAAGCTATCTTTAAGAAATTAAAAGTTTGGTGTCTAGATTGATATCAACTGTATTAAGATATGTGAACAATCACATTAATTGTATTGAACCAGTGGTCATCATTTGTAGTATGAATAGCTGTCTCAGAGATCTTTTCAGGGGATCCACAAGACCCTTTAAGTGGGTCCACAAGGTCAAAATTTTCTTAACAATAGTAGGATGTTTTAATTTTGAATGTAATAGTTATTGATATAAACAAAAACGATGGGGAGATGGGTTCCTCAATCATTTTTTAAGAGGATATAGTAGTTCTGAGACCAAAAACTTTGAAAATCACTCCATTAGGCTATCAAAAAGTACATTTTAATATCTCTTGAACTCATAAGCAAATTGTGAAAGTTAATAGTTAAATATTCTAGTTTCCCTGTGAACCAGCAAGTAAATCCTTGACACAAATTTTTATTCAGGACATTTAAGCCATCAAAACTGTAGAGGTACCAAGGAATTGGATGTAGCTTCTGGTATTGTCCACATGTATCCTATATGTAGAGTAGATTAAATAATAAGAGTGTCCTATAATATTAATGAATATTTATTATTTTGAGCTGTTCATAAAGATACATATTCTAATAAAAGTGTCCTAGGCAATAAGCTGGTGCAGTGAATAAAGCACTGCAGCTGGAGTTAGGAAGACCTGAGTTCAAATCTAGCCTTAGCCACATGCTAGTTATGTGGCTCTGGGAAAATTACCTGAACTCTGTGTGCCTCAGTTTACTCATAGAGTAATAGTAATAGCCCCTACCTCCCAGAGTTGCTGTGAAGATAAAATGGGATAATAGTTGTAAAATGCTTTGCAAACTTTAGAGCACTATATAAATACTAGCTTTTACTATTATCATCATTATTTACACGCCTCATCTTGACATGAAGATGACTCTTAGGTCTCACTGACTAAGTGAAGGGTATATGCTCTATTTGTCCCTATTGCTGTAGTTATACAGTTGTTTCAGTCTTGTCCGACTCTTTGTGACCCCATTCAAGGTGTTCTTGGCAAAAATACTGGAGTAGTTTGCCATTTCCTTCTTCAACTCATTTTATACATGAGGAAACTCGGGCAAACAGCGTTAAGTGACTTGCCCAGGTTCACGCAGTTAGTAAATGTTTGAGGCCAGATTTGAACTCAGGAAGATATTTTCATGATTCCATGTCCCACTCTATCTGCTGTGCCACCTCTGTTTGGTCCTATCACATTGGAAATGTTTTGAACCTAGCAATGTACTGTGTACTATCTAAGGACAAGCCTACCTAAATTCCCAAAGACCTATGTCAAGTTGGCTGCAGATTGAGGGACAGCCACAACAATTCAAGGAAACAAACTACTACAGCTCAAACACGTTTCAATCCATTAATGGAGGAGAGTATGCATCCTAACGAAATCAGATTCTTGACGTATGTGTTGCCCAGCATATAGGAAATATTTCCTAAATATGTTTTATTTGGTTTCACACCTGCAATATATATAATCATTAACTACCTTTTGTCCCTAGTCCCATTAACTCCCCTGTTTTTTTTTTCTTTCTGGTTAAACTCCTGTGGTCCTCAATTATTTCAGCAAATCTTAAGTGTCTATTAAATATAATGCATTCCTACAGTTTCATATAAACATGTTACTGAAAATCCCTGGATATATAAGACTCAGTGAAAGTATACTAAACATGATATCTTACATTCTGAAATAGTTTGAAATGTGATGGGTAAGGGAGACAGGCACCATGTAGGACTCAGATAAACATTTACAGTATGTTTTTCCCTCCCTTGATTGTCACAATCTTGTAAGATAAGTGGGGACAGATATTATTAGTTTGAGATCACAGAACCATTAAGATATCATCATTGTGAGAAAACCTTCCACCAGGCCAGATAGCAACACTCCAACATCCTGTACCATTTTCATTAGTGTATTTCCATAAACCTCCAATGAGCACCATCCAAATAACTGGAGGCCTTTCTTTGGGTATTTTAATATCTCCAGAATGCCAAGATAGCATCCATATAGTCCATTTACCATTTTCTGTTCTTACTACATGACCCATCTAATCCCTTTTCAAGTCCTGAAATGTTCTTGGTAATATGTTTTTTCCAGTTATCCTGTAGAAGTAATCATCAGTAATGCTACAGCCTGCTTATGATCACCATGCACTTTTCTTTTAACCTTTGGATGACTAAAAGGATGGCCATAGTCCTATTTTTATATATGAAGAAATGGACCCAGAGAGGTCATTGGTCCAAGGACACAGGGATAGATAAATGGGTTTTTTGATTCCTAGTCCAATGCTCTTCCCATTAAAATATGTTGCCTTAAATTGCCCTTCCTCATACACCAGCTACAGACCACCCTAGACTCCATGTGGGAGAATGAAGGGTGCCAGTCTGAATTGGTGCTAACTGTGATACTCACCTTCACCCTGTGATTGCTTCCTTCTGACTATAATATTCACGTAATTGACTATCCCCTATGGAAGAGAAACCAAAATCCCATTTCTACTATTATTACTTTTCTTTTATTTCTTTATTTTTGGGGGGAGGGAGGAATGTAGGGCAATTGGGGTTAAGTGACTTGCCCAAGGTCACATGGCTAATTTTTGTGTTAAGTGTCTGAGGCCAGATTTGAACTCAGGTCCTCCTGACTCCAGGGCCGGTGCTCTATTCACTGTGCCACCTAGCCATCCCCCATATCTACTCTTAACGTTAAGCCTACTCACCCCTTCCCAATTGTGGTGGGCCACTCCTAGGGGTAAATACCCCTAATACATCCTTAGGATTCCTAGACTTTACCATCCTGAACTCTGCTGCATGTTGCTCCCCCAACGAAAATATGATCCTGAGAGCAGAAGTTTTTTCTTTCTCTATTTGTTCCTCCCAAGTGGTTGGAACATATTAAGTGCTTAACAGATTGTTTTGCATTCAATTATTAAACAACAAAGAATAACTTTCTAGTTTTTAATGGGTTTTTTTTAGATTGTTCTCCCCATAACTGAATTGGACCTGTTGATAGATGGCAAATCTCTGATGGTTTCAGCACTCATCCATTAGAGTGGTAAAAGAAGTTCCACAGTAGAGTTACCACTTCTGGTGCTATCATGTGTCCTGATAGGCCAGTTCAGAAACAGCTTGAGAGATGAAGTATGTTACATGAAGGTCATGAGCTAAAGCAGACTTTGTGCTTTAGATTACATAGCTCCTTGACATACTCAAAGGGCCCAGCCTTGTTTTCTGTTTTAAGAGTTAATGTATTCTTATCTTCTACCCAAGGACAGTACCCTATTCTCTTCACAGAATGTCTGGCTTAGCCTGACTATTGTACCTAGTCTAGTGGCCGACCCTTGAGATAACTCAAACAAGTAATCTGTCTCCCTTGGATTTGTTGGTCTGTCATTTTTCAGGTGTGTCTAACTCTTCATGACCCCATTTGGATGGATGGGTTTTTTGGCTAAGATACTGGAATGCCTTGCCATTTCCTTCTCCAGCTCATTTTACAGCTGAGGAAACTGAGGCAAACAGGGTGAAGTGACTGCCCAGGATCACATAGCTAAATGAGTGTCCGAGGCCAAATTGGAATTTAGGAAGATGAGTCTTCCTGATTACAGGACCAGAGTACTATCCACGACACTATCTAGCTGCCATGTCTCCTGGATAACTTTATAACTTTTAACTCAAAGTTAAATAGGGCTTTCCTCATATTCTGTGAAAAGGGTGTATTAGATTCACAATGACAGGGGAGAGAGGGTGAATTCCAAATCTAGACGATAATCTCACACCAGGAGATAGCCAGATCTTGCATGTGGACTCCATAGCTCAGTCTTTAAACTCACTTTACAAATGAGGAAGTAGTCTCAGAAAAGTTAAACAACCTACCCAAAGTTACACAGCTAGTGTCAAAAGTGGGATTTGAACCCAGGTCCTTTGATGGCAAGCTCAGTGCTGTTGCTGCTGAAACATACTGCCTCTAAAATATTAGACTTTGATCGTTGGCTAGAAGGACAGAGATATTTTTGTCGACTGAGTAGGTGTGAGGTTTTAGGAAGTAGAGAGTAAAATATTGAGACTTCTAGACTTTCTTCTCTAGAGAAATAATCGGTCTAAATAGGCTATTCTAAACTGCAAACCATCCATAACTCTAAAAGCTCATTATAATTGGATAAAAAGAAAAAAATGTAAAGTACTATATTAAAATATATTTTATTATAAAATTGGGATTTGTATTTTTTCAATTCAGATGAAGATATTTTATTAAATTTTTTAAAAAATCATCATTATGGTCTTCAAGAGATAGAAAGGAATAGTGGATAGAGAAATGTCTGGTAAGCCCAGAGAGCCCAAATTTGAGTCCCAGCTTACAATACATCCTAACTGTGTGATCCTGGACAAGTCATTAATCTCTCAGTGATCTAGGCCAGAAGTGTCAAACTCCAAAAGAAAAAGGGCCACCAAACCATACATAAGGATCCCTGCTGACTTTGTTTTAAAATGCAAGGTTATCTGCATTTTATTGTATTTCTGTTTCTTTTGTTAAATATTTCCCAATTACATTTTAATCTTGTTCCAGCTGCACTCCAGGGTGTTATAAGTCACATGCATCCCCTGGGCCTAGTCTGACTCCTCTGCTCTAGGCAGTTCTCTCAGATTAAGTTGGAGCAATGTGCTGACATGCCTTGACAGAGGGAGGGTTTCTCATCTGGGAATTCCCTATGTCAATGAAATCTCAGGTCCAGTCTTCATGACATGACTTTGGTCACTTTTGTCATTCTCTTTCCAAACTACCTAAAATTTGCACTCAGAGTGCAATCACAGGCTATGCTCAATTATTATTTTTTATTATTGTCCTTTATTTTTTATTCATTTTTAAAATTTATTTATTTTTAATTTGTGGAATAAAATAAGTATTTCCATAACATAGCACAATAAAAAAGTTTGTTGTACATAAAACAGCAAATCTGCTATGCACAACTTGCTATTCCTTTCAAATATACAACAAAATTATGTAATTGCTATTTAAAATTAACTAAATTATTAGTTAACTATTATTTTAAAAACATTTCAGAGAAAATTCTGCCTGTGGAGGAATAATGAGGTATCAGTTCAGTATCTGGGGGCTA
This sequence comes from Petaurus breviceps papuanus, assembly GCF_028583685.1. NCBI lineage: Eukaryota > Metazoa > Chordata > Mammalia > Diprotodontia > Petauridae > Petaurus > Petaurus breviceps. The sequence goes on from NW_027186296.1 coordinate 44,718,303, forward strand.
AATGAGATAACGGCAAAAGGCCCTACCAGGTCTAGACTTCTATGACTGATAGATTTTGTCACCAAGCACTTCCCCTCCCTGCCATTCTTTCTTGGTGGAGATCATGGGTGGGGGTGATGGATCACAAAAAGAACTTAGGACTAAGGTCAAACGACCAGAATTCTGCCATTAACTAGCTGTGTAATTTACACAAGTCAATTCGCTAGTTCCTTCCTATGTGGGGATAGGGGGTAGACCTGTGATTTCACATGAGAAAATTACCTTTAAGGGGCGGCTAGGTGGCACAGTGAATAGAGCACTGGCCCTGGAGTCAGGAGGACCTGAGTTCAAATTTGACCTCAGACACTTGAAACACTTACTAACCCTGTGACAGTTGCCCTCCAAAAAAAAAAAAGGCAAAAAAAAGAAAATATGGGTTGTCCCCTTCTCTGCAACATACAGTTTTAGCAAGTTCTTTAGATCAATTAAACCTAAGTGATTCACCCAAAGTTACAAAGCCAGTGTGTGTCAGGTAGGACTTAAGCCCAGGTTTTCCAGGCTTTGAGGCTGGCTATTTACCCTATATCTAACTGATCCTTTTTGTGTCAATGCTCTCTTTATTTCTTAACAATACACAAACCAGAAAAAAAATTTTCAAAAGAACACATAATGCTAAAACAGATACTACTATTTAAAGGCGACTAGTTGGCACAGTGGATAGAACACTCTTTTAATGGAGTCAGGATGACCTGCATTCAAATTCAGTTTCAGACAATTACTAATGGTATATTCCTGAGCAAGTCACTTAAAAAAAAAGTTTGCCTCAATTTTCTCATTTGTAAAATGGGAATAATAATAGCACCTACTTCCCATGATTTTTGTCATGATCAAATGAGATAATAATTGTAAAGTGCTTAATACAATGCCTGGCACATGGTAAACACTATATAAATATAAGCCGGACTTATTTTTTATTATTATTAAACAGATATTGGATAGATACCAGTGGATAGAACATTAGGCCTGGAATTAGGAAGATTTGAGTTCAAATCCAGCCTCACACATTTACTAGATATGTAACCCTGGGAAAATCACTTCAGCAATATTTGTCTGAGTTTCCTCAGCTGTTGGTTGGCTGTTGTCCTTCATTCTTGAAGAGGACCAAAATGACATCACTATGCTAAAGTCAAGTTTCAGTGTGTTCAGCTGTGGCTGATCAGACCCATATGAGCTCAGAATGCTCTACGACAGGCCAGGCAAAGAGTCCCTGTGAACATTTGGGGTGGATTCTCCAAATTTGTGCATCCTGTGTTACCTTTGAGCTGTTTCAATTCTGCTTTGTTCATAGAGCACAGCACCTTCTCTGATGTGGGCATGCCATGCTGAGTGGCCCTGTGCCAGTGTCTCCCAAGTCACACAATCACTTCCAAAGTTCTTGAGAGAGACCTTGAGAGTTACCACCACGTAAATGCTTGCCTTGTGTGAGCTCTCCAGAAAAACAGTCTTTTGGGCAAGCTTACATTTTGCATTTGACAACATGGCCAACCCATTAGAGTTGTGCTCTCTAAAGCAGAGCTTGAATGCTTGGCAGTTTAGTTCAAGTAAGGACTGTCTGGTAACTTATCCTTCCAGGTGATCTTCAGAATCTTCCTAAGACAATTCAAATTACTCAACTGTAAAGTGGGGGTAGTAGAACCTTAACCTACCTCTTGGGCTATTATGAGAATCAAAGGAGATAATATTTGTTAAGCATTTAGCACAGTCCCTAGCAAACAGTAGGAGCTTAATAAATGTTTGCTTAGCCAGAGCCCTGAGGTGAGAATACCTGAGCCTAACTGTGTTAGAGACCCCAGAGTTTCAGGTTTCAAACTGCAGTTGACATGTTGCATCACAGCATGTACATCACATTTTGTCCCCAAATGACTTCAAACAGAAACTCTAGCAAATTGCACTTTAGTTACAGAAACACATTCTAGAGCGCACGAGCCTAAACCCGATTGCCTTTCTGCATTGCAAATACTCTTCCCTAACTCTTAGAAGATTCCATGTGTAGCCTACCATTTATTGACCTCTAATCTGCAAGATCACCTCCTGGCCTTTGGTGAGGACCCTGACCTTACTGATAAATAACAATTTAATTAATAACTAGGAGCTTTCACTATTGTTCTGGTTAAATCCCTAGGGATTTAAGAACTCAGAAAATATATCACTGAGACAATTACAGATATCCTTAACAATCCAAGACAGTAAGGAAATGTTTAAAGCACTTTAAAAGCCTTTCTGTGTTTGGGATGTATATAGAGAGCACTACCATTATCTTTTTTTTTTTTTTTTTACTTTTTGGAGGGCAATTGGGGTTAAGTGACTTGCCCAAGGTCACACGGCTAGTAAGTGTTAAGTGTCTGGGACCGGATTTGAACTTGGGTCCTCCTGACTTCAGGGCCGGTGCTCTATTCACTGCACCACCTAGCCGCCCCCGAGCACTACCATTATCAAACAGTACATAAAAGCATCTAACTCAGAATTTCATAGATTCTCTGTATCTACCAACCACCTTGAGGAATCAAATAGTTTGAGGCATAGAATGAAAAAGTCATAGGCCTTAGAGATCACCTTGTTCAACCAGACCATTTTACAGATGAGGAAATGAAGCCCAGAGCAATTAAAATGACTCATCCCAATGTCATAAAAGTAGGAAGTGACAGAATTGGAGACCTGAACCAAGATCTGACTCTAATTCCAAGAGTCTTTCCACTGTACCATGGTATAGCTATGGATACAAGTCTCTCATATACTGGTCAGTTAGCTATTTTATTTTTTTCTTTTCACATAGTACACATTTAATAAATATTTATTAGATGGAACAGCATTTCTGTTCCATTCCTCCCTTATGTTTGTTATAACTATATTTAGAAAATATTATTTTGAGCAGAATTTTATTTCACTTAATAGCTTTTCCTAAGTTCCCTTTCTTTGATTTTATTTTTATTGTAGCTTTGTTCAATTTATAATTACTAAAATTGTTTTCATTTTCAGAATCTAGATTTTCTTTCTCAATTTAACAAATCCTGATTGCCTTCTAAAAATATAGTGTTTTTATTTATAGTATAGCAAGGTTTAATGGGTTAATCAATTAACCTTGTAGGACAACTTTGACCCTGCTTCTTAACTCATTCCAATATTTTGTCTCATCATCTCAAGTTCTAGGACAATCCAGGGATGTATTTGAACATTTTCTTTTTAATTAACAAAATTAATCAGTTAGCTTAAGACTCTGCCCCAGTTTATTGCATATTATTAATTTATTTGTATATTCTATTTTATATTATATTATAGTGTTATTAATTTTATTTTTCTCTATTTTACATAATAAAATAAAGAACCTCTTTCAAATAGTACTCATATCTCTCTGTAGATTAATCTCATAGATTAATAACTATCAATTACTGAATTAAATGGAGTAGTTAATGAAATATATAAATAATTATTTACAATATTTTACCTGAGATGTCACCGCTAGTCACCACAAACCAAACAGATAATTTTATCCAGAAGTTTAACCTATATAAATTAATCGCCACAACAAGGAGACAAAAAGAGCCCCAAAAGTCCCTTGCAAACATCTGACTTAGTTGCCAAACTTAATGAGATGGAAGGTAAAGGCAACTCACACTTGAAATATAAACTTGTTTATAAAATCTAACAAAAGATAATAGACAGGAGCAAGGCTATCTCATAAAAAGCATAGACAAACAGTGGAAAGTAAACTAATTTACGGAAAGATCCTTAAGATGTCCAACTAAGCAAATTTGTCCTAGGGGCATTCATGAATGAAAAATGGATACAGAAGAAAAATGCCAATGATTTGCAAAAATTTTTATAACAAGCTATTTTCTCCAGCAAGGACAGTGTCACCACTACATCTGAACCTTAAAACCACACTTCTAGATGTCCTTATAGAGGAAATAGAAAAAGCACTAAGGAGAATAACAATGAGAAAAGCTGGATTGGATCAAATGATGGAGAGATGATCCATGCTGGCGATGGTACAGTTAGGACCCTAAGGAACCAATGTATGTGGTATTTAAAGAAGTGTAAGATATAAAAGTTGTGGGAAAAGTTTCAGATTTTATTAATACCTAAGAAAGTCAGCCTCAAGAGTACATCAATAATTACTCATCTACAGATCAGTATTCTCCCATCTAAACAAAATCTTTATGAGTGTCATCTATAGACAAATCAAGGGCATCCTCAATGAAAGTATTCATAGGGAACCAGCAGACTTTTAAAATCAAAATTCAGCAATGGACCACATCTTTACCATAATTAATCAAAAGAAATAGATAAGATCAGATGCCATTGTACTTATTGTTTGATGACTACAGACAAGGAACTTTTTTATCTATGTAGATATGTAGCTACCCACATTCTTTTAAACAAGGAACTTGCATATCTACATAGGAAAAACCAAGTAGACTAAAAGTTTCTTTTGCTCAGAATTTAACATGCAATTGGATGGACGACCTATAGAACTATCTATCAGTATGTGTGTCTGGAACAGACAGCAGAGATGGACAATAATTTTAGCTAGGAGTTGAAAAAGGGGAGGAAAATGGCCTGGATTGCTTATGGGAAATTACAAAGCTCCTTCAATAACGCTGACTTTCTTCATAAACCAAATATCATCATTTATACTAATATTCTGCCAGTGTTGCTATATGACAAGGAGACAAAAATACAACTATTTCCAAAAAACTAAAAATGAGTATCACATAGAGGACAAAGCAGAAACACATTGTACATGTCATCAGACTGCAAAACACAACCAAAGAACTACAGAAAAGGAGTAAAAGATGAAAAGGAAGAGAAGATGATTTCTTCCGTGAGGGATGGCAGTTTAACAGCCCGAGTAGTCTACTGATAAGAGGAAGCAAGGCTTCTATCAGATGGGGTGGATACCCTATGGCAAACTTATGGGAGAACATGGATAAGAGTTGAACAGGATAGGCAGCCATGGTTAGGTTTGAACTAAATCAATTGAGAATAAATTCTGAATTGATGAAATCACAGATCAATTCAAATATTTGTTGTGGAAGAAAAATTCTACAAAGTACTTGTTAAGATCCTGAAAATTGAATCCGTTATTCCAAAGCAAAAGAAAGATAGCAAGAATTTGTTTTAAAAAAACCAAAACAACAACCAGATACAGTCGAGTTAACAAGTATTTATGAAGAACTTACTAGGGGCTGAGAACAGAGCTAAGCACTAGAGATAAAAAGAAAGCAAAAACATAGCTCTGCTCTGTCTCTCTCTCTCTCCAAGAAACTCACACTCTAGTGGAGAAGACAAATGCAAGCAACTATGTCCAAACCGAAATGATGATCTGGGAACTGCTGCTGGGAGTAATTGGTCATCAATCAGGAGAAAGGTTAGGGCTGTATTATTGGGCCTGAGAATCATCTGCATAGGGATAATAATTGAATTTATTGATGCTGATAACAGATCACCAAGCAAAATAAAATAAAGGCAGAAGAGAAGCCCTGGGGCACACCCAAGGTTAGAGGGCACGATTCAAATGAAGACACAACAAAGGAGATTGGCAAGGAATGGTCAGACAGGTAGGAGAACCAGGAGAGGGCAGTTTTAGAAGCTAAAGAGAAGAGAATATCAAGAGGACGGTGATTGACAATCTTCAGAGAGGGTAAGGATGAGGCCTGAGAAAAAGCCATTAGATTTAGCAATTACATCATTGTTAATCTTGGAGAGAGCAGTTTCAGTTGAATAATGAGGTGAAAAAACAGACGGAAGAGGATTTAGAAAAGAATAAGAGGAGAGTAAATGGAAGCCCCCATTGTAGACAATATTCTCAAGAAGTTTAGCCATGAAAGGGAAAAGAGATACAAGACAAGAGCTAACAGGGATGTCAGAACAAATAAGAGTTTTTTAAGATGAGAGAGACATGGGAGTCTTTTGGAGAAACAAGGAAACAGCCAATAGATAGGAAGAGACTGAATATTAGGGAGAGATGGGGATGGAATGGGATCAAGGGTGCATGTAGAGGAGTTTGCCTTAGAAATAAGAAGGGCCGGGGCAGCCAGGTAGCACAGTGAGTAAGAGCACTGGCCCCAGAGTCGGGATGACCTGAGATCAAATCCAGGCTCAGACACTTAGCGCCCACCCAGAAACACCTGGCCGTGTAACCTTGAGAAAGTTACTTAACCCCAATTGCTTTAGGGAAAAAAAAAAAAAGAAATAAGAGAGGCCACATCTTTTTGTGAGATAAGAATGACAGATGGGACAGTAAATAGGTGAATTTTGAAAATATGTGAAAGAAGGAAAAATGCCAAACAAATTTTTTAAATAGCTAGGTAGTGTTATCACCAAAAAGGCAATCAAGAAGATATCAGTAACTCCTAACCCAAATGCTTCTTTTCTCATCTCTATTCCATCCTTACAAAAAATAATCACACATATCAAAGATATCCTTAATGACAATATTGAGAAGGAAACTGGTAAGCATTTGCAAATGAGGTTCTATCTCAAGTCACTTCACATTTACACAATTGACTGAAAGGTGAAGAGAATATAGATTTCCACTGAATTTGTTATGTGTTGATTATGAAAAAGTGTTTGACTTACACTTCCTTCACTGATACAACCAAAGAGTTAGCTTTGTTCATTAATCTTCCGATTATCTTAAACCCAAGCAGGCTTGAACCCTGGATTACATATCAATAGCAAATAAGGCAATAAATAAGAAAGTAAAAAGTTCACATGAAGTGTTTGTTCCAGTTGTGGAGGATGTCCTAAGAAGAGTCCAAATTGTAGAGGCATTTCATATCCTCATGGTAAGGTCCTCCAAGTTCTCCTGTAGGTGGGATAACATGGCGCTGATTACATCAAGCTCCAAAATACTACAGGACTTCTTCAGCGAAGTCCACAACCACTCAAAAGATAACTTAATAGTTCATATACAGGTGACCTAAAAATGAAGACTGAGACAAATTTTCAACATGCCAACGCAGAATTTTTATTAAGCTTATTCAAAGGACTTCTTTTTGTTGTACGAAGGAGTAAGAGGAAGAAAAAATAAGTGCTTGCTAATTGGAAATTCTTAAAAAAACAAAACATCTCACACAGGAAAAAACAAATAGACAAATATTATCTGGGAGAAAGAGAATGGATTGACTTTCATTTGGGAAATTGAATACACAAAGCATTTTTGATGATCATGCATAATCGTTTCTGACAAATCAAAAGTGTGTTTTGTCCAAAAGGAGAGATGTGTCATGGATACAAGTAAGGTGCCACATATCAACAATGATTATGTGCTCAGGAAGCACCATAATTGAGATCATCCAGGAAATGTAATAATGGAAAAGGAGATCAGTCGTGTGTTGACAATGAGGGATAACAAATAAATAGCCCCAATGTAATAATGGTACCCAGGAAATATTAAAAGACTTAAAAGAATATTGATACTCTTTGGAAGATTTAATTACACACAGTAAGAAAACATGGACATGGGCTGTAATTTGTACTACTGAACAAAGTGTTAATTTGATGAGATCACAGATCTAATTGAGATAATGACAACATCAACAATGACAAGAAGAAGCAGCCAAAGTTTATTGATCAGTTCAGAGATGACACAAGGAAATGATACAGAATGGTGGAAATGGCAGAAGGATGATGGTAGGAAAAGGAATGATGGTAGAACACATCACCATTACATGGTGCAAAAATTTAGCATCTACCAAACATCTAAAAGAATAATACCTGGGATCTGGAATTATACATCAGAAATTCTCCATTTTTCAGAAACCAGCAGACAGCAAATCTCCATGGTATAAACATAAGCTTCAAAATATCTGTGAGAACTGAACAAATAAATTGTACTTCTAGAGTCAGAGCATTATCACAGACAAAATTGTTGCCTGTGTTGCCCGCAATTATCTGGAAATAACAGTGATCCGCAAAAATTTAAGGACAATTTAAAAAAATAATTCTGACTCAGAAAGTATTCAAATGCCTATGCAATATTAACAAAACAAGTCCAGGATCCATCATTCCAGGACAGCTAGGTGGAACAGTTGATGAAATTCAGGGCCTGGAGTCAGGAAAACCTGAGTTCAGATTTGGCCTTAGACACTTACTAGCTGTGTGACCCTGAGCAAGTCATTTAACTTCTGTTTGCCTCATTTTCTTCATCTGTAAAATGGAGATTAAAAATAGCATCTACTGCCCAGGATCGTTCTGAGCATCAAATGAAATAATAACTGTAAGGTATTTAGCATTGTGCCTAACATATGATAAGAGCTTTATAAATGTTAGCTACTATTAGCTGTTACTGTTAACTATAGAAAGATGAAAACTTCCTTTTCTTTTTTTTTTTTTGGAAGGGGGAAGAGTAGGGCAATTGGGGTTAAGTGACTTGCCCAAGGTCACACGGCTAGTTTTTTTGTGTTAAGTGTCCGAGGCCACATTTGAACTCAGGCTCTCCTGACTCCAGGGCCAGTGCTCTATTCACTGCTCCACCTACTTGCCCCCAAAACTTCCTTTTCAAAGAAGAGGAAAGGAATAGTAGAAATTCTCAGATCTGGATCAGAGAATTCAACAAATAAACTTAAATGGAACTAGAGCATCATCACAGATATATGTTGTCATGGTTACCTGGACATAACAATGACCTATAAAAATTTGAAAACAATGTTTTTTATAGATGTAACCATACCAAATGCTCATTACCTTCAAAACATGTGTAATGAAAAGTTCTGAGAATCTAGAGACCAAACAGAAGAAATTATAATCATGTGAGAATAAAATGAAATACACATCATCTCCATGCTACTATGAATAAAAAATTAATCAGATTAACTACCTGTGCCATAGTTAGCCAAACACTAAAAATCAAAGAGTGATCATAGAATAGTAACTAGTATCAAGATTGTTTCTGCCTGAACTCTTTTGACTATAAGATGAGAAGAATGAGAGTAGTAATAATAGCTCACATTCACTGGGCATTTTACAATTTGAAAGGCACAAAAAAATAAATAAATAAAAATAAAAACATTTAAAAAAGAAAAGCACTTTCCATAAACTGTCTCATCTGACCCTCTCAGCACCCTGGTGAGTTGGTTGAGGCACTTGCTACTACTATTCCCCTTTAGTAACTAATGAAACTGAGGGTCAGAGAAGCCAGGATTACACAGGTATCTGGGTCAGAAATCAAACCCAGAACTTCCTGATTTAAAGTCCAGCTCTGCAACTTTTTTGTCCCACTGCTTCTTGGAGGAGGAAATGGAAGGGAATCACAGAAAGGGCAGTCTGTTGGAGGAGATGGGATGGAATGGGATCACTTGAACAAAGAGAGAGAGAGATGTTTGAAACAGAGGATTTAAAAACAAAACTCAAAATTTTTAAAGCAAAAAAAGGGGAATGTAACCTTTCCAAATATTAGTCCATGTAATTAAAAAGGGGGAAAATAAAAACTGTTATGAAACATTTTACAGGGTGAGGTATTTTCTCCAACTTAGCTCTAATTTTAAAATAATTATAAGAGTTAGCAATCACATCTTCCTAAGCAGATTTTAAATAAATTGATTTGAGAATATGACTAAAAGTTAATCATGTTATTTAGTAACATGTTTGGGTATTTTTACAAAAAAGTGTTTTGTTTAAAAGTGGAAAGTTCTGCCCCTGTCATAAGTTTCAGTAGCCCTGGTTTTTGAATCCTGATGTAAAGTATAATAATAGACAGAGTATTTTATTTTATTTTTTATTTTTACTTTTCAGCAGATAAAATCATTTAACCAAGATGATTTGAAACAGAATTTAGAGAAGTTGTACGGATGAGAATGAGCTCTCCTATCTGGAGCAAGATATCTCAGCTCAACTGAGAGTCCCAGATCTCACCCAGGGGAAATTCCTCAAAGTTTCCAGAGTATTGAGTTGAAGATAGGAAGATGATTAAGGTACTAGCTCCTTTACATATCAGTTTCTTTCTAGAGTCTCTCCCTTCAAGAACCTGAAGAGAGTAAGCAACTGCATGTCTGCTTTCTCAAAACCAGAAGACAGAAGGGACTGAGGGATTGGGAGGATGGTGTTGCCTTCCACAGTAATAGAGAAGGTAGGAATTGGGGAGGATTTAGGGGGAAAGATAATGAGTTATATTTTGTACATATTGAGTTCAAGATGTTTAACATGTTCTCTCTTATCTTTCAAGCTCTTGCTAATTCTACCCTTCATGAAGGTATTTCACCAATGTGATGTCCATAGCAACAATGACTATGTAGACATTTTTCCAGGGTTACATGGTAAAATATAACAAACTCTCTTCCTCAAAGACAAAACCAAGATATTTATTCAGATACCAGAAAGTCAATTCCACCATGGTAACAAAGAAGTTTATACATATCACCAATCCATGTAGCACCAACATCCCCAAGACTTCCTTCTGTTAGGCTTCCTCACAAACAAGCTTCCCTAGGAAAATTTCTCACTCTGGCTAACTGCTCTGCCTCAGCTTTCTCCCAGTTCTGCCTCACTCTTTCTTCCAGCTCTGCCCTTCCTGATCCACCCATTAGGCAAGCTCCTCCCACCATGGGCTCTAAGTGACAAACTGTGGGCTGGGCCTGAGCTCAAAGCATGTCACTTGGGCCTATTAAGGGGTAGGGAATATCTTCAGATTCCCTTAACATTACAGAAGCCATAAGACCATTGGGTAATCAGTCTCCACTAGTGAGGAAAATCTTCTGTAAAGGGGCTTTGAATCTCAGGTTTATTTTTCTTCAAGGCTGAAACTCTTTGCAGTCCCTTGCAATGATCAGCTATTTCTTTAAAGGGTAGTCTTTAGCAGAAGGAGTTTAGATATAAGGAGGTGATAAGCTGAGATCAAAAAATAAGAGAACTTTACTTTCTGATTTCTCAACACCTTTGTGAAGCAGGTAAAATAAGACTTTGGTTTATTTAAGAATGTGGTATTTCTGTAGGATTGTTTGGAATCATATTCTAGACCTGGAAAGGACCTCAGAGGCTTTCTAGTCCAACCCCCTAATTTTATAGATCAGGAAAATGAAGCCCAGAGAAGTAAAGTGAGTTGCCCAATATCACACATGTAGTAGCAGAACTGAGATTTGAATCCAGGGATTCTAACTCCAGAATTAGTGCTCTTTCCCACTGTAACATGTTGTCCTCACCCTCCCATTTCTAAACTCTTCCCCTTTGGGGAGGGGGCTGTTCCCTGTAAGGGTCCCAATTCCCTTTATTGTTCTCTCCTCTCTCTCAAAATTTAATCTTGAAAAAAAGTGTGATAATTATCTTGTATTTCTTGGTCTAAAATTGTGGTCCAAGCAGGGAGGAATAACCCTTAATAAGCTTTCTTTTCATAGGGGGCCTTTCTCCTAGTCATTTAGAATAATGCTTTGTAAACTCCTTGAAAATAGGGGCTGTTTCATTTTTGTAACTGTATCCTCATCAATTAGCACAATGCACATATAGTTGACATATAATAAATGGTTGGTGAATAAATTTAAATCAGTATTACCTCACCCTGGATTATTTACCACTTACTTTAACTTTCTAGTAAAAAGGATTTTAGGCATCAAGGAGAGACTAGGAGAGGAAATTCTTAAAGAAGAGGAAAAGACTTTCCTGGAGGCCTTAAAATCTCACCATGAAAGTAGCTAACTACTCTACCTTTCCCATACCTGTCTTTACCATTCAATGTTGGGTATAACTTTGGCTTGTTGCTGAACTCACTACTTCCCAGGTACTGTGTGCCTATAGTACTCACCTCACAGGGTTGTGAATGCTTTGAAATAAAAAGATACTTGCAATTTCTATTTAAATGCTTTGCAAGCTTTAAAAGCAATATAAATGGCAGTTAATATTACTATACTAATATTATGGTCTTCCAGTTTTCTATCAGATATGGGAAAGAGAAAAATTTATTTTGCTTATGCCTCATTTAACTTCTGCTATTGTATAGTATTAAGAAGTCAAACCATGTGTTATGTATTTAATCTAGTTCCGGATTCATTTTCCATACAGAGGGGAGGTACTGTCATCAGTGAACTACAACCTACTTTCAGCCATCTATTTGTAAACTATTCAGTTGGTAGATAGTCCCCATAAAAATCTTTACTCCCCAAATGGTTTGCTCCTTCTGGGAGGAAATAGTCCCCTCCCTTAGCAGTCAATGTATGTGTGTGTCATAGAAAATGCAAACTAATTTTAGCAGACTAATCTAAGTCTAATTAGGAAGGATATCTAGTTTCAGACCCATCCCTCCTCCTACCTGCTTAAACTGTATCCCCCTTTAAATCTGGGCACATTTGAAAACCAAAAAAAAAAAAAAAGATTTATAATTTCCCTTTTAATTGTCTGCCACTGCTATATCCTCCATCAGTCTAAATAATTGTTGAACATTTTGCATGACATGGGTATTCACATATATAGGTCTGGGTCTTTCCAACTAAATTAGCCCTAAGGTCTCAATTCCTTGCTTCTCATTGCCCAGTAACATTCCATTATATTCATATGGCACAGTTTATTCAGCCATTCCCCAATCAATGGGCACCAGCCTTGTATTTACAGTTTTGGACTACTACAAGAAATGCTGATGTGGATTTTTTTATTACATACAGGACCTTTCTGTCCTTGACCTCCTTGGGTATGAGCACAGTTATAAAGCATTTCCCATGGAGTGTATGACAGCTTTAGTTCACGGTAGTGACATAATTGTGACATAATACAGTGACATAATAGTGACATAATTTTAAAAATAACTGTAGAAGAAAAATGCCAAGAAGACCAAGCAGTAAGATAACTGGAATGCATATGATCAGAAATGGCCAAACTGAATTCAAATAAACTTGGAAAGTTTAAGCATTGCCCCCAGAATCGAAAATTTCAGAGATGAAAGAAACCATAGAAATTAATAATTAATGTTTGTTAATTTGAATCTCAGAATTCCCTTTTATACTGGGAGGTCAAGTAAATTGCCCCAAGGTCAAAAAGTAGTGTCAGAAATGGGGCTTGGATCCAGGGCTTTCTGTCTCTGAGGTCAGCTCTCTTGCCTCTCTTTATCCCTAGCACTTAACTCTAAGCTTGGCACATAGTAGGAGCTTAATAAATGTTTTTTAAATTGAATTGTACCTTAAGCTGCTTCTCAGTACAAAGGAAAAGAACATTTAACCCCAACTCCCCAAGAGACGAGAAATGATGCTTGCCTTTTTAATTTGGGGTGGGAGGCCCTGGGTACTGGTCTGTTGCTTAGGCTGTCTGACTGGATTGCTGCTTAACTGTGTGTTACCACGGCAATCTCATTTGATTGGGCTCCCCAGGAATTTAACTCCCACTGGGTGGGTGGATGGGCGAGGTATTTGTGCAAAGGCATCAGTGGAAAGGAGGAGAGTTTGCAAACACTGTTCTGCTTTTGCAACTGCATTTTCCAACCCAAAAATGGAGAGGGGGAAGAAGAGAGAGGTAGGCTCTGCCCTTAAGCACACAACTAATAACTGAGTTTAGATGTCAGAAAAGAATCTGCGGAGAACAGAAGACTGGGATGCCGAAGCATCCTTAGACTCTTGCTCTGCTCTTGCTCAAAGTAGAGATCCCAGCCTCGATTTGCCAGCTTCCCGCCTCCCTTTCAGAGGTTCCTGACGTCATCACGCACAGCCCCGCGACGCACGCACGCGCCCTTTAAAGGGGGAACTCCGCGGGTGCTGCCAGGCGCAGTCTAAGGAAGGGTGGGCAGCGCAGCGGGAGGTCGCGCTGTCGTGGCGCTGTCGTGGCGTCGCGGCGGAGCCGGGAGCCCGAGGTAGGCGGGCGAGCCGAAGGGGCGAGGAGGACCCGGGGAGGCGCGTGAGCTGGCCCCGGCGCGGTGGGTTTCCCTCGGTCTGGCCCGCATTGCGGTTGTGTTCGTTGTGGGGACAGGACTGGGAACATGGCGCCCCGGCTTGTATCCGGCCAGGGGTCTGCACAGTCCCCCTCCCTCGCCTTCGGCTCCTGCTCTGCTCCTGACCCCTTCTCCCAGCCCGGAACCGTCTCCCCTTTTCCTCCCTACCTATCCCTGTTTCCTCTTTATTCCCTCCTCGCCATATTCCTCCTCCCAGTTTCCCGTCTCCCCGCCCCCTTTCGTTAAGCACCTACTAAGCGCAGAGGGTGCAAGGGCCGCAGAAGTGTTCGGTGCAGCCTTTGTGCTCCGCTGGAGGGAAGCTCAAGAATCTAGTAGGAAGTTTATGTGCATCGCCAGCCGAATCCGAAAGCGTAGTGTTGGTGGTCGGAGGGTAGAGAGAAGAGCCCCTTCACATCAACAGAAAGTAGAAAGAAGGGTCTGTTCCTGTACCTAGACCTCAGTTTCCTCATGTGTAAAGCAGGGACAATAATAAAGCCTGAGAGTGCTGGAAGAAAGTAAATGTTAAAGCACCGTGCTAAAATAAATGTCGGGGGTTATCCCTCCTTTATAACATTAACCAGTGGGACCAAATCACCCCCTAGATTACCCCGACCCCCTTTCAGGCTGTAAATCCCTGTCATTGGCATTAAGGGAGGTATTTATTGATGAAGGATGACAGCTTGATGCAGTGGATATTACTGGCTCTGCAGTCACTGGGACCACAGTTCAAATCTAATATGTGATTCTTGGGTTACCTTGGGCGAGTCATTTTATTAACCTTGCACTTAAGTTTCCTTCTCATTAAAAAGAGGGTGTTAGACTAGATGATTTCTAGAGTTCCTTCCAGTTCCAGATTGATGATTCTGTGATTTATGAAAACGGTCTGCTAAACTTAATGATTTAACCAGTAATAACAGCTGACAATTATCAAACAGGTTTGCTTTCAAAGCATATTTTCTCATTTTAGTCTAACAGCCTTGTTAATCGATAAGTTTTTATGAAGCCTCCGTTATGTGGCAGACATTAGGGATTTGAAGACAAAAGTGTAAGTCCGTAAGCTCTAGGGGCTCTGGGTCTTTGTGGGACAGACAAAACATATTTATGTACAAAACATATACAAAATAGGTATAAGACAGTTTTGAGAGGGAGGAGTACATTAGCACTTGGAGGGGGTCATGAAAGGCTTTGGTGTTAACAGTTATTTTTCAGATGAGGAAACTGAGGCTCAGAGCACAATGACCATGGTCAATTAGATTTTAGAGTAAGGAATCTAACCCACATCTTGGAGCTCCTTATGATAATGGACAGCTAGACAGGATGTTGGTCTGGGAACATGGAAATCTAAACAGTTTGGTGATTTTAGATAAAGGTATTTAACTTTCTGGTCTCAGCTTTCTCATATGTAAAATGAGATTGGATTAAATGATTTCTAGGTCCATTCTAGCTCTGAAAGTCTTTGCTGCTTGATCCTCAGCAAGGCCCACCTTTTCATTCAGTTAATCCATGAAACATTTGGTGGGCGAACACTATGCTCAAGCCATTGTACTGGGGCTACAAAGACTAAAGATAGGATGTTGGATTCAGGAACCACCTTATCTGGACTAGTCAATTTGTATGTTTTATTGACATAGACTCTGTTCACTGAATTTAATTACTGGTTAAACTGGCTTGCTTCAATATATATAAATTAAGACCTGGAAGGAACCTTGAAGATAATTTAGTCCAGTCCCTCTCATTTTGTAATGAGAAAATTAAGACCCAGTGAGATAATTATATAGTAGAGCCAGTATTCAAACCCAAATCCTCTGATAACAAATCTAGTGCAATTTCTTATGCCATGCTTATCTCTAAAAGACCTCAGGCTTGATTTAAGGCATCCATTCTGTAAGTTCTTCAAGAGGTTGAAAAAAACGTTGATCTTAGAATCAGGAAATCTGTATATGTGAACTCCAGCTCTTTTATGTTGTTAGAGGTGGGGAAAATCACTTAATCTTTGTGGTTCCCAATTTCCCCAACAAAAATAATAAAATAATTCTCACCCAGTAGGTTTACAGAATTGTTAAGAAGATCAAATGAGATATGTATGTGAAAGTGCTTTATGAATTGTAAAGCACTGTGTGCAAATGTAAAGTATTATTTATTTCCCAGTGACGTTCAGAACAGAAATATTTGCCCTAAATAGTGATAACCAGGAGAGGACTTCCTTGTATCTGATGGTGCTGTGCAACAAAATAAGAAACTCTTAACATCAAATTCACTCTAAAGAGTTGGGTGTTATGAGGATAGGGAGGGAATTGACTTTTACATACCAGCGAATTACTTCTATTCATTCTAGTCAAGCTGACTTTTCTATGAGGTTAATACTCATCTCCATGTATTTGACTCTGGCTCCTTTCTTTTTCCCAGGTGGACATTAGGAAATCTAAAACTCCATTGAATCCAAAGCAGCAGCAGTTTGAGCTTTAGTGTCACGAGACTATGCAGGATGTCTATTGGCAATCCAGTGCTCAACTGGTGAGTTAAATCTGCTGTCATGTCTTCAAAAGAAGGTAGAGATGGGGTTGAAGGATTTCAGTCTAGAAGAATTTGGGGCAGTTTGTAGAGAAATCAAGTCATTTCGGACCTCAGCTAGGTATTGAGTACCCTAGAAATTCCCCCAGCCTGAACTCTTAGACCATCTTGGGCAGTTTATACTTTTGCTCAAGAAATGACTACGCCTCACTATTTGGAAATTGTTCCTGGGCTTCATTCTATTTGATTTGGCTGCTGATTATCTGGAGGAGAAGGTTTGTGGGTTGTTCTTGTGTACTAGAGCCTGTCTATTTAACCAGTTTTATCTTATGCTGTTTAGAAAAGAAAAGTAGGATTTAAAAAAAGAATACACAGGCTCTGTACTATTTGTTTTGGCTTGTTACTCCAAGCCAATATATTCCTCATTAAGGGATGTGTTTTGTTTTATTTTGTTTTAACAACTATATAAAATTTTTATAGTTCAGAGACTGGTTTTGTAGAGCAAAATCCTTGAAAAATGTAGATTTTGAGGTGAAGGTAAACTTCTTTGACATTTTAACAGTAAGCTTTACACTTGTTGCGTAGTATTAGAGACATGGAGTGGTTTGGTGGAAAGAGCTCTGAATTAGAAATCAGAAACCCTGGGTTTTGATCCTAAATTCTCTATTCCATAGTCCCTGTAACTTTGAGCAAAGCACTTGACTTTCCTGGGCTTTGGTCTGCTTATCTTTAAAATACCTGTTGTGCATACAAAGGACTATTGTGAGATCCAAATAAGGTAGTGTATTTGAAAGCACTTTGGCAGCTGTAAAGTACTTAAAATGCAGGCTAAGAATAAGAAATCATAATTTTACCATTGTTACACCTAACTAATTCTTTGGATGAATGTTTTAGAAAAACTTTGAAAAAAAATGTAAATATACTGTGATGCTTTATACATAAGATGGTATAGTATGGGTATACTTTTGTCATAATATAGATTTTCATTTTGAAAACTGGAAAAAGTGAAATCTACCATTTTGATTGTTATTAACATTATGGTGTTTTATATGTATGTTTGCATTTGTTGCAGTTGCTACAAATGCTTTCTCCGTGGACACGCTTATATGCAAAAATGAGCAATTTCATTAGTATTGTATCTTACCACCAGTAAAAATTGCCTTCTTACTTAATAAATAAATTTTTTTTTCATTGCTGTGATAAAAAAAAAAATTCATCTCTTGTTGAACCAACCAACTTTCTGATGATGAGCCTTTCTGAACTTAGCTAGGCTGGTGTCAAAACTTTGGAAACTTATTAGGACCTACCAGATAATACTTACTTGATTGTTAACATCATAGTTCTCACTTGCCAAGATGGGAAAAATAAAATCCTAGGATTGATAGAAGTACTTTCGATAGATATCCTTTAGCAACTTTTCCCTGTTAAAACTGGTATATCCCTCCCCCCCCC
Organism: Petaurus breviceps papuanus; assembly: GCF_028583685.1. Lineage (NCBI taxonomy): Eukaryota > Metazoa > Chordata > Mammalia > Diprotodontia > Petauridae > Petaurus > Petaurus breviceps. The sequence goes on from NW_027186296.1 coordinate 44,736,145, forward strand.
CAAAAAAAAACAAACCCTACCTACTAAAAAAGGGAGAAAACCATCCTAAAGCAACAAACCTTCAGTAATCTTTGTTTTTATTTTTTTACACAGAATGTACATCTTAGCAAAACAAAGATTTGAAAGCACAAATAAGGTCCGCTTTAAATCCTGTGCAGTTAACACTTTTTTTCCCTTTAGGGGCTATATATAGGATGGGTGGGTAAGCTTCACTTGTGACATTTTAATTCTGATAAGCACTTTGAATTGCCCCATGCAAATAAATTGCTTTGCTTCATAGGGATGTTTCACCAAAAAATGGTCTGGATGTATTTTTCTCGCAAGAAAAATACGAAGAGTATTCTTTGACTCCTACTCTAAAGGAACTACTTATTTTGTCCAAAAGGTAAAAACCTTGATTTATTCTTTTCTTTGTAGAATTGTAGTATTTCATTTCTGTCATAAAGTTTATTAAATTTTCATATTTAATTGAAAATTTATAAGGTTATTATTGATAGATTTTAAAATACCTAATCCCAAAGAAAATGTCCATTCACCATCTTTTTTCTTAAGGAGTTATGGTATGAATTATTTACTGTGTAGATAAATCTTCAGAAAAAAACAAAAACCTGAAGGCAAAAAATATTAACTATTTAAATTGGAAGTAAAATTGCTTTTTAATTTTAAAATTTATAAACTGTTTATTTAATATTTATGTTTTTACTTGATGGAAAAGTAAAAACTTAACTGTATTCATTCATCAAGAAAGGGACAGGCAATGGTTATGCAAGGACCAAAACAAAATAGTTCTTCCCCTCAAGGAGCTATTGGGAGAAATAGCCTGTTACACAGATGCTAAATATAAAATAGATACAAACTCTTTTCCAGGGGGAGCATGAGGGAGGCTTAGGTTTCCTGTTAGATGTAGCATTTCATCTGAGCCTTGAAGGAAGTCAGGGCTTCCCTGAGGTAGAAGTAAAGGAGTGAGTGCACTTCAGGCTTGGGGGAAGATCCTTGTGCAAAGAAGGAACACAATGACTAGAGAGTGACAAGCCACTTTCTCTGCAACATAGACCTTGTGAAGGTAAACAGTCATTGAATAGGCAGGAAGGGATACAAAAAACTGGAACTCACCCTGACCTCAAGGAGCTTGTATGTAATAGCCTGTAAAGTTTGGCTAGAGCCAGAGGAATTTGTGTTTTATCCTAGTATCATGGAGTAGAGCTGGAACAGAGGAGTGACATGATCACAATATCAGGAATATTAAGAATATCAATTTGGCAGCTATGTGGAGGAGAGACTGGAAAGGAGTGAGCCCAGAGGAAGACAAATTAAGGCCATTGAGAAAGTCCAAGCCACCCAAAAAAAAAAAAGCAACATTCATTGTATCTACTTTCTCACTTCCCACTCCTCCAGCCCTTGTAGTTGATTTCTTTCTCTAGGGCTCTCTCTAAGCTTACTAATGATTACTTTGTTGCTAAATTCACTCCTCTTTGTCCTCATTGGTCTAGAGCCCTTTTATTAAGGGAATTTGTTCTGTCAAGTTTGGATTTAGTAAAAGAGCCGCACTTGAGGATCTAGAGGGCCGCATGTGACCTCAAGGCCATAGGTTCCCCACCCTTGGACTGAACCTTTCCGCTGTATTTGTCACCATCAATCACCCTTTTTTTTTTTTTTTTGGATATTCTTGGGTTTTCTTGACACCACTCTGTCATTGTGATCCTAGTACATTAGGATTTAATGAATACACTTTTGTTTCCATGCTTTTTTGTGCCCTTTTTGATTTTATAAACTTTGGTTTTATTCCCCAATAGCTTTTATCTTTCTTGACAAAGGTTTTTTGAATATTCTTCATGCTGTGTTCACTTCCATTTTAATTGATCTTCTTCAGCAAAATAATTGCTCTCTTGAGCCATACAAAACTACATGTAGCATTCTAGGTATGAACACATATTGCTGTATGCAGGACAATAGTGTTTAATTTTTCATTTCAACTGCACTTTTTCACAGTGGCATGGGACAAATGTGCTTAGCCTCCATATTTTGTGGTTGTTTGTATATTCTTTTGTTTATTATTTTGCACCTGAACTAAAATGTGCTTTTCTTTAAAATCAAAATTTGATAAACCAAATGAAAGAAAGCCTACAGTAATTGATGTGATTTTTCTTGTAGCTTCAAAAAACAAAAGGAGGAAAATTATATAACAAAAATATTTTCCCAGTGCAAGCAGGGATTAAATCATTGTTTGGTGTGTGGAAAATATTACATTTGTGATTACTTACACTTTAGGACATAACCAGAAATTTTAACTTGGTTTCTAATCTTATCTTCCCAATGCAGTTTTCAATTTAGTTTCATTTAAAACTGATCTGTTGAAATTTAGTATTGTTGACTTAATACAAAAACAAAAAATACCATCAATTTCCATTTTCTTCATTATTTTGTTACTTCAGTTATGGAACTGATTTTTTTTTAGTAATTATTACCTCTAATTATGTTCCCTTCAAAAATATGAGCTTATCTTGTTTATTTAAAGATAAAATTTTTCTTTTAATTTACATGTGAATATTTTTTGAGAGTTTCAAGAATTAAAAACTGTGGCCACGATGTTATTTATAGCTTTTGGTTTTAAGTTAGAGTGAAAAAAATTAACTGACTAGAGGATTAACTTTAGAAAGTTTTAAGTTGTATTAGAGAGACAAAGGAAAATATAATCAAAATTAAGAATTAGAATTTATAGAGGTAGGGTATAAGGAGCATTCTATAAATTTATTTTTAAATAAATTCCCCAAACTTTTAAAGTTTACATATTGGAAATGGAGCAGTTTTGCATACATATACACTCTTCTTTTTCCTAGGACATCTGAATAGAAGAGAAGATGAGTAGGTAATTGACAAAATGAAGGGAAAAAACTTCAAACCATCAACCGAAATAAAATATAATGCTGTAAATGTGGGTAGAGAAGCCCTGTCACATGCTTTTGGTTTATATCCTGATGAAGATTTTGACAGCCATTCCACACTGAAATGATCTTGATGTGCTGCCACTTCATTCTTTGCTGAATGTAGCCAATTTAAGAAGCTAGAATTTCTTGACATTCCAGCATTGGCATATCTGAGTCAGCATCTTGTTGCTGCAGTAGCTTAATTAAATTTGCCAGTTTGTGCCACAAGGACAGACATGTTCTCATATTTAGAGAGACAGCTGTGAAGCAGTATTGTTAAGAGTTGTGGACACGATACTATTAGGTTTGAATAGCTCTCAAGACTTTTTCTTGTGAGAAATCAATTTGCTGTAATACATTTCTCCCAAGATCAGCAGTTAATGTTCATTTTGTTAACCTAAAATATGCTTATTTTTTAACAGTTATTGGAGAAAGCTTAGTAGCTTAACTATGTCTTCTTTAACCAGCATTATTTTTAGAGCCTACCTTTAGTGTCTATTCCTAGAATACTTTCCCTATTCAACACTTGCTTATTAGCAATTGGAATTGCGTACTAACCATCTGAACTTTCAAAACTAGCAGATCTTGAATTTTTGCTTTATGTCCTAGCTAAATATTTTTTGACTTGTTTTGGCCTTTAGTCATGTAATAGTAAAACTTTTTATGCATTCTGTTCACTCCAGATATTGGGGAACTTAGTAAATATGGGTATTATTAAAAGGGATTCATTCCTTTTTCAGACATTTATCTGGATAATTCTTCCTTGTAATCTCTGATCGTGAAGTACCAAGGGCTCTAGTTTTTTTTTTTTTTTATGAGTTGCCCGTAGTGTAAATATCTCTTAAGTATGTAGGATCTCATTTGTCAACTATACAGATCTGGTGACCTGGATAGATTTTTCTCCCCTGTCATTTCTATTCTTTATTTTGGGAAGTTTATCTTTCTGTGTCCAAACCAAAAGCTAAAGGATTGAAGCCACAGTGATAGATCATTTATCAGGGAACATCATCTTAGAGGGTAGCACAGGTATCCTGGTAGAGATTTCAGTTACTATACCTCAGTGCTGATCAAGTAGGATAGTTTTTTGGATAGCCTTTGATTTAATATTCCTTGTCAAGGAATTCTATTTGCAAACTAAGAATGGACCCAAATTACAAACAGGAAGAAAAATTTTGCATTGACATACTTCATAATTTGAAAACAAATAGAATAATGGTTAGCTATGTATAAATACATATAGTTAAGAGTTTCTGGACTAATTTATTTCTGTTTCTCATTGGTGCCTTTTCACTGTTTAAAAAAAAAAAACAAACCAAAACCATTAACATAATGAAAATTATGTAATTTTTTTTTTCAACAAGCAGGACAATGCAAAAAACTCTGCTTTGCTTGTGAGACATGGGAGTTTGGGCATGCACATGACTGCTATAGGTACTTGTACAGAATCTCCAAAACTATTAACTTATTTTGAGGGATGAGATGGGACAAGAAGAGCAATGCTTAGAGATTCTCTTCAGTGTTTGAGAAGATAGGATCTTGAAATTCAGAATCTTCTAGTAACTTTGTCAGTTCAGATTGCACAACCATTGCAAGATCTGCTTTTAGTTGGCACTGATAATCATACTAATTTGTTTTTCTTACACAGGAATTTGAGTTTAATTATATATAATTTGCAACAAAACAAAAATATATTAAAGCTTTGTAATTAAATTTGCAAATAAATATAACACCTGGATGGATAAATGAAAAGATTCCCTTATTCATAAAGAAATAATAAATGAAGTATAAGACCAGTATCTCTGTCTTTCTTTTTCTGTATATCAGCTGAAAGGTAAGCTTGTGATACAATAATGTCCTGCAGAATATTTAATCTATAATAAATGCCAGAGCTGCAAGATGCAGGTGGTGGAGCTTTGATGGTACTCCAGAATTTACTCTGTTAATCATGATGTATTCTGCCTGGTGATTCAGAATCAAGAAACTCCACCACTGTCAGCCCTAATTTTCAAATACCAATCTTCATGGTAAAAAACAAGTACTTCTAAATTGTAATTAATTTTCCCCCCTCATTTCAGACCTATAGGAGAAAATTTGGATGCATCAGCAAACCCTGTGGAAAATGAGCCAGCAGTTAATTCAGCAGCTCAAGCAAATGGGGATGTTAAAACCACAATAGAAATTGTTCCTTTCCCAGAACCAAGAATTCCTTATCCTTATTTCTCTCGTTTCTCAGAAAGAGAACAGAAGTGTTATGTGGATTTACAAAACAAATACTCAAAAAAGCCTATAAATTTCAAGACTTCAGGGTTAAATAAAAAGGAATATTTCCAGTACTTGGTATGTATTTTCTCCTTCTGTTTCCTTAAAAATTGTTGGCAAAATTTATTTTGTAACTGTCCACTTAAGAATTTAAAAACATTTGTATTAAAGTACTTATTGTAGCTAAAAATTAAAGGTTTGAGTTGTGGGTTGAGAAAAGCTTTAATATTTCAAACATGAAAATGTATTTCATTCCCTTTGTTTTGTTTTCATTGATAAATGGGAATAGTCCATTTTAACCTGTTTCATGGTGGTTTTGAGATTTAATTGAATATAATAGTCCATAATATATTTTGAACTGACAGATTCATACAATAGTTGTTTATTGGGCATATATATGAATTTAGAAGGCTTCAGGTTGAATCTTGCCTCAGACGTGAGGTGTATGACCTAGGATAAGTCACTTGACTTGTTAACCTTACTTTAACGCTTAACCACACTTTCCTCATTCGTAAAAAAGGGATTAAAATGAATTGGCCTCTTAGAGTTGTCTTGAAAATTAAATGAGCTAACATGTAAAGAGTTGTGGACATCTTAAAACACTATATGAAGATTATTATTATGTGTATTTTCATCAGAAATAATAAACTTAGTGTAGTAGTTTTTAGGCTATCCTTTAATGAGCAAGAACTGGCTTTGAGTCCTTTCTCAGATACTATTTTGCTTATGTGACAGAGTTCAGTCACTTCCCTCTGGGTCTCAATAAGATAGCTGGTCTCAGACCTCTAAGGCTCTTCCTGCTCTAAATCTGTGATTTCATGATCCATGCCTCCTTTTGGCTTGGGAGTGACTCTGAGTTTTCAAAGGCTGGATTAGAGGGCCATGTGTGCTGTCTAGCCAGTCCTAACAAGCTGGAAGGGCGTCACACTTGATTATAGTGATGGACTATCCATTTCTGCTGACCAGCATAACAAAATTAAGAGAAGCTTATCCCCAACAAATAATAGGTGGTCTTCTTGGCCAAAGAACTCATTAAAACCATTTATGAAAGATATAGCTGATGAAGTAATGGATCTTTGGAAGTATTGAAGCTTCTTATATGTGCAGGGTGCTTAACCAGGTACCTAAGGAATACAAAGACAAGGCTTAGTAGCATTTACTTTCATAGAGCTTCCAGTCCTATAGTTTGCAAATTCTTTGAGGACTAGAATTTCTTTGCCTGTGTTTTTCTTTCTTTTTTTTTTTTATGAGCAATCGGGGTTAAGTAACTTGCTCAAGGTTACACAGCCAGGTGTTTCTGGGTGGGTGCTAAGTGTCTGAGCCCGGATTCGATCCCCATGTCATGCTGACACTGGAGCCGGTGCTCTTACTCACTATGCTACCTGGCCGCCCCCTGTGTTTTTCTTTAATTCCTGCTTTATTCAGATATAAGTTATAATAGCCAAGGAAATGGCTAAGATACGTTATAATGAGCCTCCCTTTATTTTGCATATCTGCATTTTTTTAGTAGTTGAAATAGGATTTGCCTCTTTATTTCTAATCCAAAATTGAATTTATTTTGGTTTCTGTCAGATCTAGTAATTTGAGAGTTAGAGTGATTTTTCTGGATTACCTGATTTCTGATTATGTTTCACAGTAGAGACTTAATAAAAGGATTTCACTCTAAAGGATGATATAGACTGTTGTATTGGGTAGGCAGTTAGGAGGTTAATGGATAAAGCACCAGGCCTGGAGTCAGAAAGATCTGAGTTCAAATCCAGCTTCAGACACTTACTAGCTGTGTAGCCCTGGGCAAGTCACTTAACTCCTATTTGCCTCAGTTCATCATCTGCAATATGGGGACACACTGGAGAAAGAAATGGCAAGCCACTTCAGTATCTTTGCCAAGAAAACCCCATGGACAAAATCTATGGGATCATGTAAAATCAGGCATCACTGAACAAGTTGTGTTTTAGTGATAAATAATTTTAAATGATTATGATGAAGAGAAAAAAGATTTCAAAAACTTGATTGAAAAGTAAGTTTAGATAAGTTGGTACATCCAAGTGGAGGAAGCCAAACTGACCAAATGAAGAGTCTTGAGCTATAGGGCATTCATGCACTTTGTTTCAGGTGCAAAGCTTAGGATGGAAATATGCTAACCAAATTTTGCCTCATAGCAAATATATGAGAATAACTTATTTTAGTACATAAGCCAAAGTTTTATTGACTTTGAAATAAATTGATGTAAATAGATGTTTCTTTAGTGTCTGAACAGAGTTATCACAGGTAAAAATTGTTATTAATTTTTCTTAAATTATTTTTGTGGCAGACTTTTTATAAGGTGTTGAAGATAACTCCTTTATTACTAAGTAACAAATTCTAAATTATTCCAAAGGAAGGAGATTCTAATTATATTTAAATTTTGAATTTTAGTCTTCTTTAAGAAGTCTTCATGTTGAATTTTTTGAGGAAATTATTAACTCAAATTATTTGTAAAGATTTTGTTTTTAAAATTAATTTATGAATATATTTATTTTCTGTACCTATTAGCCCTTAGTTTGCCATAATAAAATAACTTTAAACAGAATGATTTGTTTAAAAATATTTGGTTAAGCATTTGAACCCATTCGTTTTTATCAAAACATGTATACAAATTTATTTAATGAACATTATGTTATATAATGCAATAATGAGATTGGAAAGATGCTAAAATGGATTATTGGACTTTTTAAAATTTGCTAAAACACTTCATTATTCCTCCATGTGTTGCCAAGTATTGTAGTAGCTTTGCAATAACGCTTCAGCCTAAATAATTATCAGAACTCTCACTCAAATGATTCTTATACCTTAGCCCATTTTTTTTTCTTTTCCCTTTAGGACATGAAAAAATGTGTAAATGATGAAGTTGCTGAATTTTTAAAGTTTCTTCAGAATGCTGCGAAGAGTTGCAGTCAGGACTATGATATACTCTCAGATGAAGCTGTTCTATTCACAAAGGTAAAGAATAGTAAAGTTTGTAGATAATACAATTTATGGAAAATGAACAACGTTCAACAATATTTCAAAATGTTTTTGCCCTTAGTATGCAGCAAATTCTAAAACGTGTTTGCATATAAGAAGCAGCATGTTAGAGTAAAACAAGAACTCACTTTAGAATCAAAGTACCTGGGTTCAAATTGTCTTGATTCTTTCTACCTGTGTGACCTTGGACAAGTAACTTCCCTGGGCCTCACAAGTTTTCTCAGGTAAAATGAGGGGGTTGAATTATTCTTTAATGTATTGTAAAGGTGAAAATGTCTTAAGCAGTGCTAGTCATAGTATCACAGAATTTGAAATTGGAAGGGATCTTGTGGCCATCTAGTATAACATATGCCCTGAAAAGAGTTTTCTCTACAAGTTCTCCTCAATGTTAGAAGAACTTCATTGAAAGAAATTCCACCATCTCCTGAGACAGCTCATTTTACTTTTGAGATAATGCTGATTGTTAAGATTTTCTTTATATCAAGCCTAAATTTGGCTCTTCTGTAAGGGCAGGCAGGATACTGAAGTCACTAATCAGGAAACCATAGTGAGGCAAACTAGACAGGGCAGTACATTGACTTTAGTATTGCCACGTCAACCAACATATGTAAAACTTAACATATCCAGTGATTTTTGGCTATTCAATCAAATTAACTAGCTAACTATGGAGATTAGGACCCTAGCATGTTAAAGCATTAGTAGTTCAGTTATCCAGCAGATGTTAAGTGCTAATTACGATTTTATAGTTTTACCCACAGATATATGATCAGATCTGAAAAGTACTTTTTATTGTTTAGAATTGATCAACTGAAGCATTTTTTTAATTTCTAAAAAAAAAAGTGGCTTAAATGCTCCACTGTGAGGTACTGTAGTCAAAGAAGTTAAAAGATGGAAAGAAAGGACCCATATACACCAGAATATTTGCAGTATCACTTTTTGTATAGCAAAGAACTAGAAACAAAATGCTTACTCTTTGAGGAATGGCTAAACAAATAGAGAGTATTTTAATGTAGTGTGTTACTATTACATAAGAAATGAAGACTATAAAGAGTTCAGACAAACATGGACAGACTTATATAAACTGGTACAAAGTGAAGTAAGGAGAACCAGGAAAACAATATACCTGTCTCTTGTAAAATAAATGGGAAAAGCAAAAACAGAAAAAAAGAAATAATATAATAGTTAAAATAACCAAGTTTAGTTTCTTTGTAATCCATGTATTTTATTTTATACAAAAAAAGAGCTAAAAAAATGTACCCCCCTCTCCTTTGCAGAGGCAAGGGACAATGGGCATAGAACATTGTGTATGTTGACTGACTTGATTGATGTATGTTGATTAGGTTTTTCTCAACTGCTTTTTTTCTCCTCTTTTTTTGTTATAAGGGAATGATTTTCTAGAGAGGGGAGGATATATATGGAAATACAGCTGATATAAAATAAGATAGGAAAAACTTTTTTAAAAAAAGAAAAAATAAAATTTACAAAAGAATTATGAGGATTAACTTTTTGCATGTGAACTGAAAGGTAGGAAGTTTTGTGATCCTTGTTTTATGGGATCTAAACATGGCTTTCTACTATAATATCTAGCCCATTTTTTCATGTGTGAAATAAACTAGCAATAATTGTTGTTTTGTTAGCGACATTGAGTAGGGAAGGCATTTTTAATAAAATTATTACCGAAGTATGATTTTTGAAGCATTGAAGAAGTTAGCTTTCTTTTGTTTTTTTTTTTTTAGATCCATTGTTTTTGAAACAAGACATTTATTTTTAATAATTTTAGATTCCCTGAAAGACTTTGTTTTGCATTACCAATGTCTTCCTAATATGGGAAGACTCATTTAGGTAGTGTGGCGATTGAAAAAATACAAGAGATATAGTTTCTGGGTAATTTAATCATTTTATTAATAAGCCTGCCACATCCATTAATCGAAGGATGGTCATTTGGCTGTTTCTCTTAGACCAAAAGACAGTCATGGTAGTGGGATCATAGTTTACATACCCTTTGAAGAGTAGCTTCTTTGAAGCTGTACTTTGAAGAGTACCCAGGGTGATTGGTTAATAATGAGAGAATGAGTATTACAACGCAGGGCTGAGAGTGGCAGCATGTCACCCTTGGATAGAAAGACTGTCTCTATACCCAGACTTCCCCCAGCCGGGGGCAGTCTGTTCAAAAGATTTATGTCCCACCCAAGCCTAAGAAGAACACAATCGCTATTCCACCTGGGTGAAGTCTCAACAAGAAAGTTAGTCCAATCTCATTATCAGCAATGTCCTTAAAGAGACTGAGCTTTTAAAAATTAGGACTTTAGAAAAAGGGGAGAACTCTGGATCTCCCCAAATCATTGATTATTAATAATAATTTCTCTCGTAGACTAGTACATAGATAGAATGTCTGATACAGCAGCTGCATCCTCAGTTTTTCTGGACGGTTACAGTTTGATGAACAGAAACATACTTTTAGTGAAGCTTTGAAAAAGCAGTATCTGTCAGGATCGTGTAACTGGCAAAATAGTGAAGTGGTTATTTTCTGCAAATTTCTCCAATCTTAAAACTTCAAAAGAAAGGAATTATATTCTAGATGTTGAGTATTATTGCTGATTCTACAAAATAAGAATGCACAACCCCTCTCTAAGATACAAAGATGTGGGCTAGATCTGTTAGTTCATTGATGTAGGAAACTCTTGGATGATAAACTCTCAATGCAGGATAGCACCTTCTCTGCATCTCAGAGTCTTAGAAAATTGCCTAGAACACAGGTTAAATGACTTGCCCAGGGTCACACAGCCAGGATGTGTTGGAGGTAGGACTAGAATCCAGGTCTGGCTTTCTATCCACTGTACCATTTTGCCTTTGGAAAGGGAAGGTTTAGAAAGCCTTAAGAATTTTAGTACTTAAAAAAAAGGAGGAGAGTAGCTAGGTGGCGCAGTGAATAGAGCACTAGCCCTGGAGTCAGGAGGACCTGAGTTCAAATACGGTCTCAGACACAACACAAAAAACTAGCCATGTGACCTTGGGCAAGTCACTTAACCCCAACTGCCCTGCCTTCCCTCCAAAAAAAAAAATAGCAAAAAAGAAAGAAGAATTTTAGTACTTAAGAGTTCCCATCCACTTTCCCTATCCCCATCTTATTCTGTATGTCCACAGTAGAGAGCGTAAGTAAGCCTGTGTATCAGCAATGCCATATTCACAATGCCTAATGCTGATATAATTATCCATTACAAAATACGTCATGCTTGCCATATGGGGAAATAAACTAGAAAATTTATTAAGATACTAAAAGACTGAGTCCCAAAACCAGAAAGTGAAAGCCATCAGAGTAGTTATGATATTGGCACAGGTAGATAAAGTAGAAAGCACCCACATTTTCAAGCCTTTAAAACAGAACAGGCTACCTCAGGCAAAGGTCCTCCTCTCCCCACGCATAGCAACCACCCAGCGTCCTGGAAGCGCGCTCCCAGCAGCTCCGGCCCCTGGCAGTGCTCAGCAGGAGTCCTTAGCAGAAAGTCCTTAGCAGTCCTAACTCAAAAAGGGCTTGGCGCTGCCGCTGCCTCTGCTGCTGCCGCCGCGGTTGCCACCACCGCCAGCCACCCGCAGGAACGCTAGCTTGGCTTTCGCTTTCTCTTGCTCCGCCCCTTCCTGCTACCTCAGCACGTCCAATGGGGCATGGAAGATCTTTAAATCCCATAACCCTTACAGCCTGCTTGCTCTATGAGACTTGGGGCTCAGCTATAGGGCTCTCTCGTAGCAGTGACTGCCTGAAGCATACCTCCACAATAGCAGAAAATAGCAGACTCTGTTTCTGTCCCATCTGTGTGATGAAAGGGGATATTGATGGAGGATGGAGTGGTACTCCAAACTATATGCTGGGACAGGGGGTCTTAACCTGGATCCTTAAACTTTTTTTCATTGATAAATATAATATTTGAGATATATATTATTAATTAAATATAATATTTAATAAATGTAATTGGTTTCCTTTGTAATCTTTTTCATACATTTAAAAACATTCTGAGAAGGTCCATAAGCTTCACCAGCCTGTCAGAGCAGGGTCCATGATACAAAAACAAAAAGCAAAAAACCCTTGGATATGAGGAAGGAAATTGTAATTTGCATAGGTGATGAGGGAAAGGGCACTGGAATCCTGGCTGGGACCAGTCCTTTCCCCCAAGAGGCTACTTAGGTTACAGACTTAGGCCCAGTGGAACACATCTCCAAACCTGAGAAGGCTGAGGCTTCATGATAGTCAGGTGTCATTTATCTATGCAGGGACCAGAGTGAGGAGGAGGAAGAAAAAAGCTGAAAGACCAAAAAAGAAAGCTAAGGAAAGAAAACCTGAATAAAAACCTACAAAGAAAGGAAAACAATATGGAAGCGATCTTGCGAAGTGAAGCCAAAACACATTGACTAAGTATAATATAAAGGAAAATGAATCACTATTACTTGATGAAAAAGAGAACCCTGTAGATTCTGCAGAGATCTTAGAATAATAGCAAGAATTCCAAAATGGTTGAAAAGAGAAACAAAATTCTTAGAAGAAGAAATTAAGAATTAATTTAGGTTGGAAATCAGAACTTTCAACATAGAATTCAAAAACCCAAAACAAAAATTAAACACACGTTGGAAAATCTAAAAAAGTAGAAGCTCTACTACAAACCTACTGTTCGCCTTGAAGACAGGAAGCATAGAGGCAACTTCAGAATTACAGGGTCTCCCAAAAGAACTTGAAAATTAGAGAACCTCTATTCCATGGTGCCGGAAATAATATAAGAAGGTTGTCTAGAGTAGAACTTCTGACTGTAGATAATAAAGTATAGACTGAGAGAATCTACATGTTTCTGCTAGAAAAATACCCAATAAACTTTGCAAGTAGCCAAGAGAAAGATGTGAAGAAAGACAACTTGAATAGCATTGCTATTCTGTGTTCATGGAAAAAAAAAACAAACAGAGATCAGGTTGTAATCCTATGTAACATATCCTGCAAACCTGTGCCTCATCCGCAACAGATACTGGTTGCTACATAATATTACTATTTTCACATTCATTATGTGTTATTTGCAATTATGTTTAGTTATACCCATATTTTGCTTTATTATTTTAGATCTGAAATAATTATACAAGTAGATTTATTTTTGTGAAATTGTTAGAAAAATATTATGCATGCTAATTCTCCTTTCTTTTTCTTGTAGCAATTTTTAAGTGCTTCAGTTGAACAAGTGAAAAAGTATCCTGAAATTTACTCACTCCATGAAATCACTAGCTTAATGGGATTCCTCCCAACTAGAACAGAGATGGGATTAAAATTAGAAAAAACTGTTCTTGCATTGGTAAAGTATATTTATACTTCGAGTATTAATACTGTGTTTTAAAAAATTTATTTCTGTTCATTGAACATAGACTTCATCTTATATTTTGAGAGGGTTTTGATATGATAAGATGTATTTTTTACTGTATTTTTAAGTACTTAAATGGATCACTGATTTTATCAAGATGGGCATCTCTTCCCCTTGTGTGGATTATCTATCAACACATTATGTTATATATTGCTTATCTGTCTTATCTTAAATCTTTATAAAGATTCCAGCCAATGTGCTGGATGTCTTCTGTGTTCTTCAATATCTTAGGAGCAGTTGCATATCTAACTAATTTTCATTATGTGACTGATCCACCTTTTTTCCAGTTATTCACATGCTACTTATAAAGCAGTCACTACAATAAGGAGACCAAAGAACTTAGGAACCACTTCAGCCAGAAAACAACTTATCTCCTTACCAAGTGGAGAAATACATTTCCCAGGATTCACTTAAATTCAGTACACATTTATTAAGTGCCTGCTACTTGTCAGGCACTGTACTAAGTGCTGGGGTACAAAAAAGAAAAAGAAAGATGATCTTTGCCCTCAAGAAGCTTACAGTGTGATGATGGGGGAAGACAGCATATAACAGGAAACTGAAAAGCAGGTGGGGAAAGAAGGGAGGCTATCCACTGTGGGGTCATGATGTTCCATGGAGTGTAAACAAGCAGCTGCTAGAGAATGGCGAGTTACCTGGGATCAATACTGCTTTAAAATATTTACTAATTTTAAAGAGCTGAGAGGATGATGGTGAAAGATTTTGAGTTGTATTGGCTCCAAAAAAATAAAAGGAAGTGCCATAGAGAAAAAAGATAGCAGAAAACCAGATCATCTTAAGAGCAATTGAAAATGAAAATTAGAAAAAGAATTAACTGGTGAAAAACTGAACAAATTTGTTGACATTTTTGTAACATATTCTTTTCTTTCATCAGTGACAGTGGAAAATCACATTCAGAATATAGCATTTAGATTCCAGTGTGTATATTAAGAAATGGAAAGACAAAGATAGGAATAGTAGTTGGACGTGACCAAGTATACATAGAAGAAATCTGTGCCAGAAGGTACTGTGGAATTGAATCTCACAGTGCTTCAAGTTGGGCAGTAAGCTGAATAATTGGTTAAAATCACAAATGGCACTACCACTCTAAAAAAGTGATTGATAGTAAATGAAGAACTATTAAAAAGAGCCTATTTTCTCATATTATAAAATTTTTATGAGGATGATGTTCATGATATATCAGGGACATATTTGATGAAAAAATAAGAAGGAAACAGTTAACCTTTCACAAATGAAATTCTGTAGCAGCCCATATCCTCATAATGGCACAACTGACAGATACAGAAGATAAAACAGCTATTTTTTAAACTAAAATAAATTTGATTTTTTAAAAATGTGATTACATTGCCAAATAAAATGAGCATTCCATTTATCTAAAAAGGATTGTATATGTAACTGTGGATATCTAGTATATGCTACTTACATTTCTTATAAAACATACAAAAATCACAGATTTCAGAACTGTCCTGCTTGTTTCTGATTCAGAATTTCTGCTTTTCCTTTGCTTCTGTGAATTGCAGATTTTAATAGAGCAAAATTTCACTTTAAAGAGATCCAGAAGTTTTCTTCCCCTTCCCTTATATATGTTAAGATCATCCAAAGTGTAACAGATAAAATCAGAGGGAAAACTTTTAATAATTCTTTGATTTTTTTTAAATAATAGATTTTTTGTTTATATATCTTGTTTTTACATCACTGATGTTTCTTCCTATATGTATCCTACTCTCTCCTCCCAGAGAACCATCTCTTATAACAAATAATTTTTTTTTGAAAAAGGAAAAAGGGAAAGAAATTTTCTTAAAACCAATTAACACATTGAAAATAATAAGATATAATATTCCACTGCCATGGACCTCTCCTTTTTCTAAAGGATGGGGGAAGGTTTGTTTTCTTACATATTTTCTTTGGGGCCAGACTTGTTCTTCATAGTTTCACAGTATTCAGTTTAATTTTTTTTTTGTGGAGATAGTTGTTTCTATTTATGTTGTTGTGGTCATTGTATATGTTATCAGTTCTTATAAATCATTTCATGCTTCTCTGTATTCATCATATTTGTTGTTCCTTATATCATAGTAATATTCCATTATATCCATATACCACAATTTGTTTAGTTATTTCTCATTTGATGGTCTATTTTGCTTCTATTTCTTTGCTATCACAAAAGGTGATTCTATAAATATTTCATTGTTCTTTGATTCTTAATGTCATGTGAAGCATAAAACCACAATGTATGTTCACCTGAGATGCTTGCTACCATCTGGTCCATTTCAAAGGCCAAATTCAGGAGGGATTTCATGTAGATCGTGAAGTCTCTCACATGCTTCTTATTATAGATGAGAGATACAACCACTTAGAAAAGTTTGACCTAAAAGTTCACACTGGAAAAAACAAAATGAATGAAGAAAGCCTGTTTTCTGTATTACGATATACAGTTGATTAGATAAAATGGAGCTAGTTCATTAGTACCTTTGTATTGGATTGATAACTTGAAATAGAAGATAAACAGGGCCCAGATTTGAATAAGAGGAAAAGAGTAGACTGGAAAGCAGCTAGAGGAACATATAGTGCTTTTACCAATCCCAAGGTCCTTCAGGAAATAAAAATCCCTCATTTTAGCACGCGTATTCTTCTGATAATGCTATGTTAGCAAATCTTGGAATATCACAATCTCTGAAAAATTAGAGTGGCGTGTGACACAAAGGGAAATAGATACATGTTAAGCCTAAAGAAGTTGCAACGTATTACCAATGATAAATGACCCATGTGTAAAAAATAGTGTAAAAATAACTAAGTATCCTGTGACTCCTGTGATTCAAAAAGAAGCAAGGCCATGCTTGTAGGGAATCTTGTGAGCATATACAAAGGGCTGAAATGTTGCACAGATGCCTAAGTGATGTTAAAAAACCAGAGGGCTTTTTTTTTTTTTAATACGGTAGGTAGAACTAATATGGAGAATTTATAGATATACATGAACAAGAGTTATACAGGATGAGAAATCATGGATCAGTAGCAGCATTAGAAGAAGTTATTATTTGTAAAGTGCTTAGCACAATGCCTTTCAGATATATAGATGCTATATAAGTGCTGTCCTACCCTCTTTCACCCCGCTCCAAATATTGAAATATGTCTGTTTTTCATCATCTGGCCCCCATGCCTACAATTCTCTTCTTTCTCATCTCATTTTCTGGCTTCTCTTGCTTCCTTTAAATCCCAGCTAAAAATCCTGCTTTCTAGATGAAGCCTTTCCCAATTCATTTTAATGTTAGTACCTTACATTTGTTAACTGCATTTTATGTTTATACACACATACACCTATACACATATGTATACACACACAAATCTTATTTATACAAAGATATTTACATGTGTGAACTCTTTGAGAAGAGGGACTGTTTTTTGGTCTTTTTTTTTTTATTATCCCCAGTGAATAACACAATGCGTGGCACATGGTGAGGGCTTAATAAATGATTGTTGATTGATGTCCTTATTAATATCATGCCACTTCCTCTATACAAGTATTTATTGCTAATATGATACAGTTTATCATGTGTTTTTGCATTTGGGTCCTGCAGATTTGATTAAGAACCCATTATAATCTTTGTTCTAGCAAAATCTAATATAACTTGCCTATGATAGATGAGAAAGCTAGATATAATGTAGAAAGTCCCTCATATGAAGGAAATCCTTATAGTAAAACCTTGAAGCTTGGGCCACATTATTGAGACCTCTCCCTTTTCTCCACTCCCTCCAGTTTTCTATCCTAGAAATATTGTTTTCCTTGTTCTCACTACGACATGGTTTAAAACTCTTCAATGTTTGCTTCACTGGGGCCCTAACATAGATAATATGGCAGTAAGAATTGCAGTAATTCTTAGGGTAACTTTTTCCTCTGAGAGTTTCCACCGTGACATAAGCACTAGCAGGATCAATCAGATGAAGATATAAAGACTATCTGTACACCTGATTTGTAGTTATCTTTTCACAGAGAATCTTTGCTTAATGAATATTTAGTAACAGACTGGCTGTGTTGAAGAAGTTAGAGTTCATTTCTATTTTTTGGTGATGAAAAAATGGAGATTTACTAAGAAAAAATTTGTATCACCATCTTTCTAGTAAGATATTAATTTTTCCTTATGTTATTTAGGGTAATGTAAAGTTTGCAAAATTATCATTTCCCTTGATGCCTGCCGAGTTGCAGCTCTCCATAGATTATAAATCTACATCAAGTACTGAAACACCAGAGCAGAAAGCCGCTGCAATGCATTATGTGAGTAACACTTAACATAATGATTGTCCTAGAATGTTATAAAGTGAATTAAATAAATGTAAATGATTATTTTTTTTTTTGGTGCATTCAGCAGAAAGATTTAAGATATTTTTAAGTTGATTGTCCAGGGACTCCTTTCCCCAAACTTTGCTCTGCATTTTATTTATATTTGATTAATAAAGAAATTTGTTGTTCAAAGAAATAACTGAAATATTTATTATTTTCAGGATATTAGTACAGATCCAAATGCAGAAAAGCTCGTATTGAGATACCATCCTCAGATAGCTCTCACTAGTCGATCCTTGTTTACCTTGTTGAATAATCATGCACCTAATTACAAGGAGCAGTGGGAAATTCCAGTGTGTGTGAAGATCATTCCTGTTACAGGTTTGTGATTTCCCTAACAATGATTTTGCAAGAGGGAAGGGGAGAAAATACTTCATGATTGTATAAATTTTCATGGCTGTTTTCAAATGCTTTAAACAAGAAGATAAAAATGTTTCAGGTATTTGTGAATATATATTATGTATGTGTTAGCTACAAAAATGTATCTATTTGTTTCTGTGTTTAGTTTTATCTTTCCATTCTTGTTGTTATAATTATATATGTAGTTTACTGATTCTGCTTACTTTAACTGGTGTTATTTCATATGTCTTCTCATGTTTCTATAAATTCCTCATATTCCTTTTTTTCTCAGAGTGCAAAAACACTTTTAAACTAGTATCAAAAATTTAAGACATATTTTGATATCTAGAGAGTTGATTTTCCCTTATTACAATCATTTTTCATCATCTCCCTTAAGCTTTTGTTTTTCCAAATGAATTTTATGCTTTTATCTGGTTTTCAAAAGCTAATAGTGTGGTATAGCATTAAATCAGTTATTTAGATAGTATCATCATTATTTTATTGGTGGGGTCCAGCATATCACTCTAATTTGTCATCCTTTATTTCTGTTTTTTTTTTTCTTTTTTGGAGAGGGGAAGGTAGGGCAGTTGGGGTTAAATGACTTGCCCAACATCACACAGCTAGTTTTGTGTTAAGTGTCTGAGGCTGGATTTGAACTCAGGTCCTCCTGACTCCAGGGCCAGTGCTTTATTCACTGCTCTACCTAGCGACTCAAATCCTTTATGTCTTTCAACAGTATTTTGTACTTGTATTTATATAAATCTTGCATACATCATGGTGGATCAACTCCCATATATTTAGCACATTTTGCTTTTATTTAATTTTTTGTTTACTTCTTAAATATTCTTTTTGTGTTAACTTAACAGTTGTCAGTAAACAAAGATTTCAAAACATAAAGAACAAGGAAGAGTTTTGTGTAAGAAACTAAAAATCAGTTTTCTTTAAAGACACATAAATATATAGAAATATATTGTTTGACCAGGTAGTAACAAAGTTGGTGTCCCCTTTTGCACTTCCTTTTTTCCTTTCTTTGTATTAAGTATTGATGCTTTTTAAGTCTCCCATTACCCACTAACCTACCTTCATACTCCCACAAAGTTGAAGTCCATCTTTGGATATATTGGTTAAGCAAAGCAAATCAACACATTGGCCACATCTGAAAATGCTTATTGATCCTTGAGTGTCAAACAAAGGATTTTGTTAGATCCTGAAAATGATAGGGAACAACTGAAGTTTTTTTAATTTCTTTTCCATTTTTCAAATGCTTTATTAACTTCTGATTTACAACGTTTGTTTCCACCAGATTTTGAGTAACAAATTTTCTCCCCATTTTCCCCCTACCCACCACCCCAAAATAGCAGTCCCACAGGACTCCATCCTCCAATCTGCTCTCTCCCATATTTTCTCCCATACCCCTTTTGACTTTTCTGGTAGGGCATGGTGGATCTCTATGCCCCAGTGCCTGTATATCTTATTTCCCAATTACATGTAAAATAGTATTAATAATTGTGTGTGTATGTATACACACACACACACACACACACGCATGCACATATATATAAAAACGTTTGATTTTAAAACTTTGAATTCCAGATTCATTCCCTTCCTCCCTTGTCACCCACCCTTACTGGGAAGTTAAGCAGTTCAGTATAGGTTGTATATGTGTAGCTAATGCAAAACAATAACACTGTAGATATATTGTAAAAGACTGACTATATTTCCCTCCCTCCTATCCCACCTCCCACTTGTTCTATACTCTACTTTGATCCCGTCCCTTTTCAAAAGTGGGTGCTTCCAACTTTCCTCCCCCCCAGCCTGCCCTCCCTTCCATCATCCCCCCTTTCATCCCCTTCCCCCCTACTCTCCTGTAGGGTTAGAATACCCTATTTAGTGTGTATTTCATTTCCTCCCCAAGCCAAATTCAATGAGAATAAGGTTGACCCATTCCCTTTTGCCTTCTTGTTCTTCCCCTCCATTGTAACCATTTTCCCTTGCCTCTTCTATATGAGATAGTTTACCCCATTCTGTCTCTCCCCATCTTCTCTCATTATATTCCTCTCTCACCTCTTAATTTCACCTTTTAAGTATCATCCCTTCCTGTTAAATTGGTCTTGTGCCCTCTATGTATACCTGTAAACATATATATACACATTCACATATGTATTCATATGCCCATATACCCTCATATATAGACATATATATATATTTCTGTTCCCTTCAACTATTTTCATACTGAGAAAATTTTCATCAGTTACAATTATTGTTTTTCCATGTAGGAATGTTAATAGTTCAACTTTGATAAGTTCTTTATGATTTCTTTTGCCTGTTTACCTTCTCAGGCTTCTCTTGCTTCTTGTATCTGAATGTCAGATTTTCTATTCAACTCTGGTTTTTTCATCAAGAATGCTTGAAAATCCTCTATTCCACTGAATGACCTTATTTTCTCCTGAAACATGATACTCAATTTTTCTGGGTAGGTGATTCTTGGTTTTAATCCCAGCTCCTTTGCCCTCTGGAATATCATATTCCAAGACCTTCGATCCCTCAGTGTAGAAGCTGCCAGATCCTGGGTTATCCTGATTGTGTTTCCACAATATTCAAATTGTTTCTTTCTGGCTGCTTGTAATATTCTCTCCTTAATCTGGGAATTCCGGAACCTGGCTGTAATATTCCTAGGAGTTTTCTTTTTGGAATCATTTTCAGCAGGTGATCGGTGGATTCTTTCAACCTCTATTTTGCCCTTTGGTTCTAAAACATCAGGGCAGTTTTCTTTGAGAACTTCCTGGAGGATGAATTCTAGGTTCTTACTTTGATCATGGCTTTCAGGTAGTCAAATAATTTTTAAATTATCTCTCCTGGATCTATTTTCCAGGTCAGTGGTTTTTCCCAAGAGATATTTCACCTTGCCTTCTATTCTTTCATTTGTTTGGATCTGTTTAACAGCATCTTTATTTCTCATAAAGTCATTAGCTTCCATTTGCTCCAATCTAATTCTGAAGCAATGATTCTCCTCAGTGAGCTTTTGAGATTCTTTTTCCATCTGGCAAATTTGGCTTTTTAAGGCATTCTTCTCCTCATTGCCTTTTTGAGCCTCTTTTGCCATTTGAGTGAGTCTATTTTTTATGGCGTAATTTTTCTCAGTCAGGCTGTTGACTCTCATTTCATAATTTTCTTGCATTGTTCTCATTTCTCTTCCCAATTTTTCCTCCACTTCTTTTATCTGCTTCTTAAGGTCCTCTGTGGCCTGTAACCAGCTTGTATTTTCCTTTGAAGCTTTTGGTGCAGGAGTTCTGACTTCACTGTCTTCCTCCTGTTCCATGCTTTGCTCCTTTTTGTCCCCAAAATAGGAGTCTAATGTTGGAATCTTCTTTCTGCTTTGTTTCCTTTGCCTGGTCATGTCGCCCCTCAGTCACTTGACCCCTGGGCTTTTTGCCACAGTAGGACTCTGCCACCAGCCAGGGGAGCTTTTGTCCCAAACGCTGGGGTTTTCTCAGCTGCCAGAGGTATTAAATGGGTGCCTTCTCTGACATGCTCTGGCAAGCTGGACATGCACCCCAGGACCTCCACCCTAGACTGCAATCCAGATCCAAGCAGGTTAAAGCAAGAGCGATTACCCCTCCGACTGGTCGCTTGGTCCCCCTATACTTGCAGGCCAGGAGCTGAAGCTGCCACGTGGCACTGGCTGGCTGTGCCGGGAGTCTCAGCGGCTTTTCTCACCAGAGGCAAAAGCTGACACACTCTCACTTCCAGGGTCTCAAAGTCCACACTGCACTGACCTCTCACTTTGTCTTTGGCATCTATGTGTTGATAATTCTGGAAATGGCCACAGCTGCTGCTGATCTGGAGTCCTTCTAGCTGGGGACTGGTCAGACCCACCCTGGGGCTAAAACTCCAGCTCCTCAGCAGGAGGTTAGCTTCTCTGTGTCATGTTGTAGGTTCTGCATCTCCAAAGTTTGTTCAGAGTCCCCTTTTTACATTGATTGGGGAAGGTGGAAGCCGCAGCCGCTGGGAGGTCATGCTTCTACTCCTCCATCTTGACTCCACCCCCAGTTTTTTTTAAACAACCTTCATGGTTAGATCTGCATTTTAAATTGATCACTTTGTTAGCTGAGTAGAAGATAAACTGGATTGAAACTTGAAGAAGAGAAGCTATTCAGCAGGCATTAGACTATCTAACTGTACCAGGGTGGTGACAGAGGAAAGAAGGTGGCATATATGAAAGATGTTATGAAGGTAGAATGGACATCTTAGCAACTGATTGGATATTATGGGGCTGTGAAAGTAAGGAGTCCAGATTAACACCTAGGTTACAAGCCTGGGTGACTGGTGGTATTCTTCTTAGTACTTGTAAAGTTAGGAAGAGAGGAGAGGGTTTTTTTTTTTTTGGTTGGGGGACAACAAGGGGTTGTAGATCATTAGTTCAGTTTTGTAAATGTTGACTTTAACATATGTACAGGACATTCCATATGAGATTCATATGGAGTATCCAGTGGGAGATGTGAGACTGGAGGTGAGAGATAAGTGAGTCAGGCAATAGTGCAGCATATTTATTGACTGACTAAAGGGAACCAGTGGAATGGAAGAGATAAAAGATACATGAAGGACAGAGGCAGGATAGCCAAAACTTGAGAGGGTCTGGGGAAGTAGAAAATAGAATGGAATCAAGGATCTAGGTGGCAATATTGTCTACTCTCAAAGAGCTTATAAATTGTGCAAATAAATGTGGTTCTGATGAATTTTATGATTTTGCACTAAACTTTACCTCTGTATACCCTTTTAACATAGTGCCTTGAATATAATGGACACTTAATTGTTTGTTGTACAAATTTAGATTTATTGATGTTTTATCTGTACAAATTTTTCAGTGGTTATCTGAAGATATAAGGTACTGTACTTATTTAAAACTGAATTGATTTAATTCTGTCTTAAAATCATTACAAACTTTCTCAGTCAAAAATACTAGTTGTCCTCTATTTTCAAGGAGAAAAACTGATGGCAAAGTCATCTTATAGTTTTCTAGACCTTGTTCCACCTCATTACTGAGAATAGAAACAACCTCTAGAGAGACTGCAATTAACATTGAGTTGGGATAGGGAACCTATCTGCATTAACTTGTGAAATGAAATGCCCTCCTTACTGGTTAAGATATTTTTTACTCTGTAAAGTAAGCAAAATGTTCTTGATGGCTAATGACATTCACTATCTAGCAAGGAAGAAGTTGATTGGCAAATAAAATTGAAATAAGTTTAGGTTCTGAAAATTTTTCCCTGAGGTATAAATTTCATTTTAACTTTTTAAAAAATTGGACTAGATTTGAGAGAACCATCTTTAATTCACATAAGATCACATTAGAAAACCCAAAATGCCTTTTGTTCCAGTTCCTTGTACATGAAAAAGATAAGATATATTTCTATTAATAATAGAATCAGAGAACTTTAGAGCAGGAGAGGGATCTTGGAGATTATCTAGTCCCTTTTTTTTTTACAAATGAAGAAAATGAGAAAAGTTTTAATGATTTTCCCAAGGTCGCACACAAAAAAGTGATAACTTGGGAATAGAACCCAGATTTCCTTACTCTTAGTCCAATATTCTTTATACTGCATATACTGTGTTATTACCCTTGTTTCTCTTATCAAATAAAAATGCCTTTTTTTCTCATCAAAAGGTTCCAAGCCAGTGAAAATAATTTATATTGACTCACCTCTTCCCAAGAAAGAAATGACAGTGAGAGAGAGAAATCAAATTTTTCATGAAGTACCATTGGATCTTTTGACAACCAAAAATTCGGCCATTCCTGTCTCTGCCGTATTTATGGACAAACCTGAGGAGAATATATTTCAGTGGGATGTAAGTGATGCTTGGATAAGGAAATAAATTTATAAACATCTGACATTCCTTTACTTTTGTAAGTTTTAGACAAATGTAAAAGAGGTCTATCTTAGTTGACAATGAGTCTATCTTTATTAAGTGATACATGCCAGATACCACTGCGTGAGGTGCTTAGGATTCAGAAGCAAAAATGAAAAAAATCTTTGCTTTTAGAAGCTTAACTATTTTCAGTGAATCTTAAGAAATTCTCTCAAACCCTACTTTGTAGGATCATAGACTTTTTACTAATAGTGTAATGATGGTTTTGTTTTATTAAGGTGCCATCTGATATTAAACAGTCCCGAAGAATTGAGACTTTTGATGATTTAGATTTGAGTTTTGATGAAGATGTTACAGAATTAGAAACTTTTGGAGTAACAACTAATAAACCACTAAAAACTTTGAACACATCCAGCCTTCCCACATCATCTACTGTAGCAAAACTTCCCACAACATCAAGCACAGCAACCATTCCCTCTAATCCTATAAGTTTATCAAAGATTCTGATGGAGCAATTGAAAAAGGAGAAGCAACTGAAGAACAGTGTAAACAGTGGGCTAGAAGAGCAGAAAATGAAAGATAATCAGGAATTATCATTATGTGACAATGTTCTAGATCCTAAAAATGCACGGTTTTATTCATGTGGGGATGATTCAAAGCCGTCTGAGTGTGATTCCTCCTCATTCAAAGACTTTGAAAAAGAAAAAATTGACTTAAGTGAAGAAAATGATACAACCACAGATGAAGAATGTGGTACTGTGAAACTAAAGGTCCTGGAGAAAACAAATACTTTTAAAGAAAGAATTGATGCATCAGAATCAAGTAAGACTCAGAATATTTCTGGTAATAGTGATACAGATGAAGAACGTTTAATTATTGACATAGAATGTAAAAATAATGAAAATAGCAAGGAAGAGATTCCTATACTTAATTCAAGTCCTATACTAGATACTTTAATGTCTCCTGTGCCTATTCATACTTCTTCAGAAAACTTAACTGATCCTACTTGTAGTCCTGAGCAGAAAAAATGTGCTGTGAAAAAGGCTGGCAAAAGATTATATAAGAAGTTTGATCCAGTTGGACAGATTTTAAAAATGCAGAATGAGCTCTTAAAACCAACTTCAAAAAAAGTGCCTGAGCAGGCCTTTGTGAATTCAGATAATTCTAAACACCACCCATTAGCCCTTGCTCCAGAGCAGCCAGCTGCTCCTACCGATAGCCCTGTGTCTAAATGGTCTTCAACATTTCAGAAGCCAAAAGGACGTAAGTAGGCATTTATAATTGTTTTTTCACTTGACATTTTTAGCAAATAGTTTTCCTTGCCCCTTTCTACAACTTTCATGTAAAATGTGACCTTCTTGATACTCTTACTCTACTAGTTAGTATAATAATATTTCTGCTGTGCCTTAGTTTCCTTTGTATAAAATGAATGGGCTAGTTTAAACCAGCCAATTCTAGATTGTATGCTGTTATTTAAATAAAAAGTGAGTAGTCCCAGGGGTTCTACCCCCCAAAAAAGTTGTAATGGCAGACAAATACAGTGTCTGTTTTGTTGTTTCTTTTGATCTCATTCAACATATACTTTGACTTGAAGGACAGAACCATTACAAGTTGGTTAAAATAGTCATACAATTAAAAGAAAAGTTGATTCTTTCTGAAAATAATGGACATCATACTTTACCTCATTTAGTTCCTGATTCCTTCTCTTCTGCTAGATCTTTTCCTTAGGTGCTAACTTTTTTCTTTATTTTCCCAGTAAGTTATATTTGTGGTATTTTAATTAAAAAATTTTGCCCATTATAAAAATAGTCATACAAGAGAACAGTTTGGGGCAGCTAGGTGGCACAGTGAATAGACCACTGGGCCTGGAGTCAGGAGGACCTGAGCTCAAAAACGACCTCAGACACTTAACACTTACTAGCATGTGACCTCGGGCAAGTCACTTAACCCCAATTGCCCTGCCTTCCCCCCTCCAAAAAGCAAAAAAAAAAAAAAAAAAGCGGAAACTTGGTTTTGTATTGGTTTAGAATCAGTATTTGAATGCACACAATAATGTATTAGATGATTGATTGTTCATCTGTCTTGTCATAGTGCCATTAAAATAATCAATCTTCAATTTTAATTACAGAGTTTTTGTATCAGTACCCCTTATATATAATTAGATATGAATATGGGTATCAACAATGTTCTAGAAAAATCATATTCCTTAAGGAAAAGAAAATATAAGAAGCCACATTATGGAGATAGGAAGTTAAGGTCCTCTTTCCTTTTTTTACTCATCTCTACTCAGCTTCTTACTGTTTCACTAAATTTGCATTTTTGTTGGTCACATTTTCTCTGATAGTAAGGAAAGTAGTGTTTCATAAGGATCATAGATGTAAAGGTATAAGGGACCTCAGAGGCCACCTTCTCTGGTCCCTTCATTTTGCAGTTGAAGAAACTGAGGCCCATTATGGTTGAGTTGCCTAAAGTCACATAAGTAGTGATCATGAGAGGTAGCATTTAAACTGAGGTCCTCTGAATCCAGAGCCATTGTACTTTTTACTATAGCTTTAAAGCTTCCATTCCAGTTCCCTCTGGGAAAAAGACTGTCCCCCCAAAAGAAGCAGAAATAGTGGTAGGATTAGGAAGAGAAAATGGTCACACAAAGTTGAAAAGAAAATATTCTATGTATGACATAGATACAGATAATTGAATTCAGTATATCATCTTGTGATTTGTATCAATGAAAATGTATTAATTGTAATAATATAAAAATGTAATAGTACATGCACAGTCTGATTGATAAAATCTGTTACTTTTAAGGATTGCTGCCCCACAGTCTTCAGATGTTTGTTGAAAACAAATCAGAATACTTAACACCTCAAGAAGGAAATCTTGTTTATAAGTTATTCAACTTCCAAGATCTCCTATTACTTGTACGTTGTGGTGTCCAGAAAGTAGAGACAAGACCACGTTCCAAAAAACGAAAAAATGTTAGAAGGGTAAGTAATTTATTGGAGAAAAAGGAAGACTTGAATGAGAGACAGAATGACATAAAGAGTTCCCACTTTGCAGTCCGAGGTGTTGACTTCAAAACTTGCCCCTCTCTCTTGCTTATGTTTGTGATCTTGAGTAAGTTACTTAACTTTCCTGGGTGATCTCAGTTTCCTTATCTGTAAAATATGGAATTGAATTGTATCTACTTTTAAGGTCCTTTTCAGCTCTAAAGCTAATATTAGTATATAAACTGGCAAACATATGATGCTTTTTTTAAAGTTTAAATTATTTTAAAACTCTCTGAAGACCCTTAAGTTGTAGAGCAGTTGGTAAATTGCATTCATATAGAATTTCTTTACTGGTTCCCTGTCATAGCAAGGAAATCACAGGTCCAGACAAAATAAAGTTTATATACAGTAACTTTTCTAGAGTGAAATTTTTTGATGCACAATTTAAATCACTTTATTCTTAATAAGATATTGTTTAAATAAGAACAACTGAGGCTTTTAAAGCTTATGGAGTTCTTGGATAAGACTTACTCTATTACATCACTGTAATTTTATTAAAATGGGCAGAAAACTACTTTAGTGAATTTAGAGCTCATATTGTAGCATATAAAGTCTTTAATCTTTCTTTTAAATTTAAGGCTTGTTTATGCACATATATAATTTCTCCGAACCTATGAAATCATCGTTTCATTCTGGAATTATTATAGTTATATTGAATTAAATGTTATCTCTTTTTCTATATGCAGTAAACTTGTTTTCTCCTGCTGTTAGAGATTGGAGTGTGATGGATAATTAGTTGTTTTGGTCAGTTTAGTTTGTCACATGGGTTCTGGCTCCATCTCTGCCACTAACTTGTTAGCAAATAGTCACACAGGGTCCCTTCTTGTTGCTGTATTATTCTATTTTAATACTTACTCTCTTAATAATTATTCTTTTCACATCCTGAAAATAAGACTCAAACTGTAAATATGCTCTCTTGATGTTAATGATTGAGTTCATATGTTTTTCACATTTCTTAATTTCCTTACTTTTGAAGGAGAGAAAATGTGAACAAATTACTTACTATCCAGTTCTGATAGTTTCTTTTATCGTCATTGATTCTATTTCAGAATTTTAGAAAACATTGTTTTTCAGAAAGGTTTTGAACTGAATTTAGATTTCACTTATGGCTTTTTGTAGGAGAAAGTCAAAGAATGATAATGTCACAGGTTTGATGTAGTTTAGAGGAACTAATATAAGTCTGCATTTAAAATCTAGGCCTACTTACACTACATTATTTTTTACCATTTCTATACTTAAAAATGATAAATTTTATATCATAGCAAAAGTAATTTTAGACAAAGTACCCATATCATGAATTTAATTTTTAGAGTTTGATTTCTTGTTTGGTTTAAATTTTTCTTGTCACATGTGATTTCTTTTAGGGTCAGCCTCATTTCTTTCATTTTCTGATCTGTGAGCCCCTATCCATTTGTTGTATTGTATGCCAAATTACTGGCATATAGAAGTGGTTGATGGCCAACGTTTCTTTAAATAAGAATTTTCCAGTTGTATTTGGATAATAACTTCAATCTAGAAAGACAAAAATTGGTAAGGAAGTTGCTATACATTGACTAAAGAATTTGAGCACACCCTTCTCCAATTTTTTAAAAAATGGCATGATAACTAACATGGAAGCAAGTAAAACCAGCTTATCAAAATGAAACATTCTTAGGATATTCACAGATATTAGAAACTTAACTAGCCTAAACTATTTAAAAGCCACTATTTATATTCTAATAATGTCCTTTAAACAAAGAACATTTATTCCCTAAAAGTAAATTTATTTAGACAAGACTTTATATTATGAAAATTCTTGGCCACTGGTACCCAAGAATTTAAAGTCTATCTAATTTGGCTCTCTGATTTTGCCATGTTATACTTTCCACTTATAACTAGTACTTAGACCTCAGTGCAACTTCATTTCCCCATTTACCTTCCCAGTGTAGTCAGTTAAATAATATGATTTGTATTATATAATCATTGTCATTCAGAGGTCACATTAAGAGAACAATCACTTGCAAATGTTAGAATGAACTAGAGGCTTAATTTAATCCATGTGATGAAGTTTGGAACATAGTTATTTGTTAAATGCTCAAATTTCTGAATAAAACCTAGTACAATTTCTGTTTATGAAATTCAGATGAAGTGGTCTTAAATGTTCAAGTTCATCAGTATTTGTCTAAATGAACCTAATTTCATAAAGGCTTTATTCTAAAATGTGAAGTCCCAAGACTGATTATTTTAAAAATATATGGAATTGCAGGAATGGAACAGAAAAGACCAAGTGTGAGGGTAATTTTGAAGGAAAAAAGTGTCTAGTAGGATCCTAAGAGGGTATAAAATATGAAACCTCTAATGAGAATTTAATTTGTGGTTGATGAGAGAAAACAGGAGAGGGAGAGAAATCCAAATAAAGTTATTATTTAGGAAAATAAGAGCAGAGGATATGTCTTAAGAAAAAAATAAATGTTAACATGTGATGTATGTAGCTATATTTAAAATACATAAATATTTAAAATGTTGTCCCAAAGTAATTCTTCTAAATATTTTAAGTAGTGTAATTTGTTTTCTTTTCTCTTAAATTCCTGGAGATGGCAGTAGAGGTCATAGAAATAGGTTATAGTTTCCTCTGCAGATACTCATAGTGAGCCCTTCTCCCCCCAAATCCCAAACCCATAAAAATAATATCATTGTAAAATTATTACATTTATTTTAATTAGGTTTTTTTTTTAAGTTTTTTTGTTAACTAATTTTCTTTTATCTGGCATCGTCACAAAATTCATTGTTCTGGTCATTAGGCTTTTTATATAACTTCCAGCCTGACTCTACCATTTTATGACCTTGGGCAGGTCACTTTATATCTTGGAATCTTATGTCAGAAGGATCTCAGATGTCATCTTGTCCAACCCAGACCTGGAGAAATACCCCCTCCATCACAGCTTGACAAGTGGTCTCTGTCCCCATTCTACCTGAAGATTTTTAGTTATGGAGAACACTTTACCTCCTGAAACAACCCATTCCACTTTTAGACAGCCCTAAGTTTTAGAATCTTTGGTTCATATTATGTATCTGCCCATCTGCAATTGCTGCCCAGGAGCCCTAGTTCTGTCTTCTTGGACCAAGCAGAATAAGTCTGTAATCTTTGCTTCTACTTCAGAATGAAGCCATTAAGCACTTGTTACATGCTCACTATGTGTATACCAAGCGCTATGCTATGTGCTTTGATATAAAGAAAGGCAAAACCAGTCCCTGTCCCCAAGGAGGTTCCAATCTAATAAGGGCAACAGCATGCCAACAGCTCTGTACGGACAAGATGAGTATAAAGGATAAATTGGAGATAATTTTAAAGGGAAGACATTAGCATTAAGAGAGATCAGGAAAGGATTCTTGTGGAAGGTGAGATTTTAGTTGGGACCTGACAACAGCCAGGAATTGGAGATGAGGGAGATCATTTAGGCTTAGGGGCAGCTAGTGAAAATGTTTAAAGATGGAGGATTGTGTGTTGAGGAATGGCCAAGAGGCCAGTGTCACTGGACTGCACAGTATTTGGAGGAGGGCTGAAGTAGGAAGGTAACAGACTGAACATTGGTGGTAAGAGTGAGGAGTCAAAGATGATGTCTAGGTTGTGAAACTGGATAACTGAGAGATGGTGATAATAACCTTGTTTGTAGTAGGGAAATTAGGAAGAGAGAAGAGATGGGGGTGGAGTGAGGACTGGAAATAAGTAGTTCAACTGTGGACATGTTGAGTTTAAGAGTCTGTGGAACATCCAGTTTGAAATGCCCAGTAGACAGGGTTGGCCAGGTAGCACAGCGAGTAAGAGCACTGGCTCCAGTGTCGGGATGCCCTGTGGATCGAATCTGGGCTCAGACACTTATTACCTACCCAGAAACACTTACTTGGCTGTGTAACCTTGAGCAAGTTACTTAACCCCAATTGCTTAGGGGCGGCCAGGTGGCTCAGTGAGTAAGAGCACCGGCTCCAGTGTCGCGATGACCTGGGGATTGAATCTGGGCTCAGATACTTAGCACCACACCCAGAAATAACTGGCCATGTAACCTTGAGCAAGTTACTTAACCCCTATTGCTTTAAAAAAAAAAAAAAAAGAAATACCTAGTAGACAGTTGGAATGTGAGACTAGAAGTCAGGAGAAAGATTAGGGCTGGATAAAGATATCTGAGAAGAATCTGAATAGAGATAATATTTGATTCCATGGCAGCTGAGGAGACCACCAAGCAAAATAGTAAACTTCTGACTGCCCCCTCCGCTTCATCCTTACCAAGGCCCCATCTAATAGATCTACATAGAACCACTTTCCCTGTTAATAGCTAGCCTATCTTATAGGGTTGTGAGAATAAAATGTATTTATGTGCAAGTGCTTTGAAAAGTATGACACATATGCAATTATATAAGGTGTTTGTTGTAATTAGTAATAAATTGAAGCAGATTTCAGCAGCAGTTTAATTTTGTGTTTCTAGCAATCTCCAGTTTACATATTGCCAAAATTGGAGTATCAAGCCTGCTACGGTGTTGAAGCTCTTACTGAAAGTGAACTTTGTCGCTTATGGACCGAGAGTTTATTGCATTCTAACTGCTTATTTTATGTTGGTAAGTGTGATTCATATTCCTTTTGGATTATTGCCTCATTAGCATACATCAGCTTCCTTTGTATTAAATATTTCTTGCTCTAAGATTTTAAAAGTTACTTCTGATTATACGTATCGCAATCAAAGAATGATTTACTTATTATTGTCACTGTATTATTGTTAGACTTGCAAGGAGACATTATTTTTTGCAAAGATTTTTAGTAAAAAGCCATGAAACAAAAAAATTCCTGTTTAACTGGAAAATATAATTGAAATACCTGTTTAGTTTATCAGGATTTTATTGATTTGTGTAATTATTAGGTTTGATTACTTTCTTCCCTCTCAGGAAGTGACAAGGAATCTACCTGCATTTTGCTGCATTCCTCCTATGCTTAGCACTTTGTAAACCATAAAATACAATACTAATGTGTATTGCTACTACTGCTTTTTATTATTACTAATAGTAGTTTAATATGTGCAAACTTTTTTTTCACAACATAGCTAATATGGAAATATGGTTTACATGATTTCACATATATAACCTTTAGCAAATTGCTTACTATCTTAGGGAGGGGAGAGGAAAGGGAAACAAGGAGAAAATTTGAAACTCAAAATTTTATACAGAATGACTGTTAAAAATTGTCTTAACATGTAGTTGGAAAAATAAAATACTGTTGTTTTTTTTTTTAAGTTTAGTTAGGCAACTTTTGAAGCATTTCTGTTACCACCTTGTTTGCTTATGGTAATTCATCCCATCAGGATGGAGGCTTATCTCACTCTTGGAAAAGATTCAGTCAGACAACAAACACTTATTAAATGCTTACTGTGTGCCAAGAACTCTACTAAGGTCTGGGGATTCAGAAACAGAACAGCCCCTGCCCATAAGGAGCTCACATTCTAATGGTAAATAAATAGATACTTACAAGGTATATACAGAGTAAATGGAAGGTAATCTTAGAGGGGAAGGCTCTAATAGTTGAGAGAATGGGGTTGAGACTGGGAAAGGCCTTCTTTTGACCATGGGATATAATACAAGTCTTGAAGGAAGCCAGTGAAACTAAGTGGCAGTGAGGCCAAACAGCATTTAAGACATAACAGAAAGCTACTACTAAGGCACAGAAATGGAAAATGGATTGCTTCATGCAGACAGCAGCAAGTAGACCAGGAGAGCTGGATTGTACAGTGTATGGGGAGTGGAGGGGTGAGGGGTGGGAATAATAAAGCCTTAATATGGAAAGGTAGAGAGGACCAGGACCCATGTTAAAGAGCTACAAAAGTAAGAGTACTTTATATTTGATCCTGGATTATGGAACCAGAGCTATCATAGCTCAGAGTGCTTAGCATCAAGCTTCCTTTGTTTTTAGACCTATTCAAATGTTTTCCACCAGTGTTAGCAGTCAGTAAGCATGTATTAAGCACCTACTATTTGCCAGGTGTTGTGCTAAATTCTGGGGAGACAAAGGCAAAATCATTCCTGTCAGAAAGCTCATGTTTGCAAACAAATCCATACAAGCAAAATAAAATGTAGAGGATAAATTGGAGATAATATCAGAGGAAAGTTGCTAGCATTAAGGGTAACTGTGAAAGAGTTCTTGTAGAAGGTGGGATTTTCGCTGGGACGTATAGAAAGCCAGGAAACAGAGATGAGAAGAGAGAGCTTTCCAGGTATGGAGAATGGCCAATGAAAGTGTTTGAAGTTTGGAGATGGAAAGTTCTTTGTGAGGAACAGCAAGAAGGAGAGTAATTATTCGGTGCCAACCATTTCCTGGTCCTCTTAACCTGCCATATATAGAGGTAGCAACATCAGGTGATAAATAGAGCTCTGTATTTGGAGTTAAGAAGACTCGAATTTAAGTGAATCAGTCTCAAATATGTGATAGTTAATGTGATCCTGGATAAGTTCCTAACTACTTTCACCCTCATTTTTGTCATCTTTGAAATGGGGATATTAATAGCATCTACTTAATGAAATTATTGTGTGATCAAATGATCCTAATATGACATGGACTTAAGGCCTTTTATCATCCTCTGTTGGATGCCCCATGCCTTATCAGTGGCCTTCTTAAACTCTTGTGTCCACACCTGAACACAGTTCTCTAGATAAGATATCACTGCCCTGTTACTGTAAGCTTTGCTTCTAGGTGTAGCCCCAAGATTGCATCAGTTTTTTTGGTTGCTATATCATACTGATGACTCATTGGTCTTGTAATCCATTAAAACTTCCAGACTTTTTTTCATAGTGAATGCTCTTTGACAATGCCTCTTTCATTTCATACTTTGGAAGTTAACTTTTTTGTACAAACTTAAAGGCTTTGCATTAATCTCTGTTCATTTTCATTTTATTATGTTCTCTTCAATATTGTCTTCTCAAGATCCTTCTGGATCCTTATTCCACCCTCCAGGGTGTTATCTTTTCCTCTCAACTTGGTGTTATCCTCACATTTGGTAAACATACTATCCATGCCTTTAAGTCACTGATAAAAATGTTAAACAGCACAGAACTCATAATATCTACCTTTAACAAACTTTTTCAGACCAATACTACCAGGCCCTAATTACTTCAGAACATCCGTACTTCCTTCTTAAAACTGTCATTTCTGGGGCAGCTGGATGGCGTAGTGGATAGAGTACCAAGCTTGGAGTCAGGAGGACCTGAGTTTAAATCTAGCCTCATATGTTTAATACTTACTAGTTGTGTGACCCTAGGCAAGTCACTTAAGTCCCTATTGCCTTGCAAAACAAAAACAAAAATACCTGTCATTCCTTACATATATACAGATATACTTGTTTCATTTATGTTTGTCCGATCTTCCCTCTATAGAATGTAAACTCCTAACAGGAAGATTTTCTTTCCCCTGACTATGAACCTCCATTGCACCAATGACAGTGCTCTGAGTACAGTAATTATTTTTGACTGAGTATATTTCATATAAACCATTAGATTTAAACTATGATTTCACTTGAAAACATTTATATCATTTAAGAAAGTTCCATTACTATCTAAGCTTTTATTTGTAATTAGTATCTAGGGCTAGCAATCCCTGTTAAAAAAATTAATATCCCTTTTATAAGAAACTATTCACTTGCTTTTTCTTTAAAGAAGCCAATTAATGAGTAAGTGTGATAGGGATGCAAAGATGAAATTGATAAACAGTAACATAGTTTATGAGATCAAATAACTTAAGAGAATATGGGGAATAATATATTTGTTGTCTTGGAAAATGATATGTTATTTCTCATTAGTGTTGGAGACAGCTAACCAAAGAAGTGCTTGCTAGCAGTGACAGCCTTAGGGGAGAAATACTTGTTTAACAAAATCCAGCTTTTCAGATTTTTCAGTTTAGGCTTCCTGAATTCATTATGAATTCGTTTGCTAGGTGCATTGTTTTGATAACCAGGTCTTAGATGTAATAACATTTTTGACCTCATCTCCAAAAGCAAGGAAGATTTCTAATTTGCATTGGTGGAGGAAGTGCCCATATGGATAAAATCATTCATCTTTGGCATATTGAAGTATAGTTCTGTACAAGTTAGTTTTTTTTTTTTATTTTAAATCATGAGCTAGCTATTTGGAAGTCTTGTGGTAAATTTTAGCCATTGTAATAGTAATGCATTTAACTGTGTAATGAAATATCTCTTATATAGTCATATTTTGAGAACCAAAATTAAATCATAAAAACATGTTTTTTGGAGATAAACACAGTGAGTTTGCTTAACTTGACATTACACTGAACATTTTGACTAATGTCCTAGTCCAGTGTCTCATTGTGGAATAGAGGTAAAGGTGGACTTTTGAAGACCAGGCCAGTGTAGCATAAGTTCTAGCAGGTCCTTTTAAGCCAAAAAGACTTTAAGTATAGGCCTCGCAAAAGATTGTTGTCGAAGGAGAAGCATAGCTAAATTTAGGGATTTACCCAAAAATTAGCCACCAAAATAATTAATGATGACTATTTTTGCCCA
The DNA here is from genome assembly GCF_028583685.1 of Petaurus breviceps papuanus. Taxonomy (NCBI): domain Eukaryota; kingdom Metazoa; phylum Chordata; class Mammalia; order Diprotodontia; family Petauridae; genus Petaurus; species Petaurus breviceps. Next base: position 44,771,854 of record NW_027186296.1, read on the forward strand.
TAATAATTCAAGAAATTGTTAGCTGAGGTATGGACATGTTGCATTGCAGAGGTGTCAGACTCACTAAACATGCAAAACACCGGAGATAAGCCAGAACCAGGTTAAAATGTAATTGGCAAGGGGCGGCTAGGTGGCACAGTGAATAGAGCACCGGCCCTGGAGTCAGGAAGACCTCAGTTCAAAACTGGCCTTAGACACTTAACACAAAAACTAGCTGTGTAACCTCGGGCAAAGTCAATTAACCCCAATTGCCCTCTAAAAAGCAAAAGAAAAAAATGTAATTGGAAAATGATTAACAAAATAAATGAAAATATAATACAACACAGATGATGTTAATTTGTAGTTTTCTATTAATATGTGGCCTGCAAACATCTATTTCTATTTGAATTTGACACTGTTGTAATGGATATCAATAAGATGCTGTGTATAGTATTAAAATCATAGAACTTTTGAGATTGAAAAAATCTTGAGATAGTAAGCTTAAAATAAAGACATCTACAGATCAAAAGCTTGATGTCAATTTACTTCAATACTGGAAATATTTTCGGATGGCGGAGTAGAAGCACCACCTTCCCGCGGCTCCGGCTTCCACCCTCCCCAATCCATGTAAAAAGGGGACTCTAAAAAAACTTTGGAGCTGCAGAACCCACAAAATGACACAGAGAAGCTAACTTCCAGCTGAGGACAGCCCGGCAGACCGGTAGGAATCGGCCAGCACAGCGCTCTGGGAGCCGAGCCCAGCACCATGCTCCTGACCAGCCGCCAGCCAGAGGGACTCCAGATCAGCAGCAGCTGTGACCATTTCCAGATTTATCACTACATAGATGCGAAGGACAAGGTGAGAGGCCAGTGCAGTCTGGACTTTGGGACCCAGTAAGTGGGAGTGCGTGGCTTTTACCCCCGGGGCAAGAAACCGCTGAGCCGCCAGCACAGCCTGCCAGCGCCACGTGGCGGCTTCAGCTCCTGGACTGCAGAGTGTAGGGGAACCAAGCACCAGTCTGAGGGGTAATCGCTCTTGCTTTAACCTCCTTGGATCTGGATTGCAGTCTAGGGTGGAGGTCCTGGGGTGTGTGTCCAGCTTGCCAGAGTGTGTGGAGACCTCAGAGAGGGCACCCATCTAATAACTCCAGCAGCTGAGAAAACCCCAGCGTTTGGGACAAAAACTCCCCTATCTGGTGGCAGAGTCCTACTGTGACAAAAAGCCCAAAAGTCAAATAATTGAGTGGCAAAATGAGCAGGCAAAGGAAACAAAGCAGACAGAAGATTCCAACATTACACTCCTATTTTGGGGACAAGAAGGAGCAAGGCATGGAACAAGAGGAAAACAATGAAGTCAGAACTCCTGCACCAAAAGCTTCAAAGGAAAATACAAGCTGGTTACAGGCCATAGAGGACCTTAAGAAGCAGATAAGAGAAGTGGAGGAAAAATTGGGAAGAGAAATGAGAACAATGCAAGAAAATTATGAAATGAGAGTCAGCAGCCTGACTGAAGAAAATAATACCTTAAAAAACAGACTGACTCACATGGCAAAGGAGGCTCAAAAAGGCAGTGAGGAGAAGAATGCCTTAAAAAGTCGAATTTGCCAGATGGAAAAAGAATCTCAAAAGCTCACTGAGGAGAATCATTGCTTCTGAATTAGACCGGAGCAAATGGAAGCTAATGACTTTATGAGAAATCAAGATGCTGTTAAACAGATCCAAACAAATGAAAGAATAGAAGGCAATTGAAAGATCTCTTGGGAAAAACCACTAACCTGGAAAATAGATCCAGGAGAGATAATTTGAAAATTATTGGACTACATGAAAGCCATGACCAAAGTAAGAACCTAGAAAGCATCCTCCAGGAAGTTCTCAAAGAAAACTGCCCTGATGTTTTAGAGCCAGAGGGCAAAATAGAGGTTGAAAGAATCCACCCATCACCTCCTGAAAAAGATCCCAAAAAGAAAACTCCTAGGAATATTATAGCCAGGTTCCGGAATTCCCAGATTAAGGAGAGAATATTACAAGCAGCCAGGAAGAATCAATTTGAATATTGTGGAAACACAATCAGGATAACCCAGGATCTGGCAGCTTCTACACTGAGGGATCGAAGGTCTTGGAATGTGATATTCCAGAGGGCAAAGGAGCTGGGATTAAAACCAAGAGTCACCTACCCAGCAAAACTGAGTGTCATGTTTCAAGGGAAAATATGGTCATTCAGTGGAATACTGGACATTCAAGCATTCTCGCTGAAAAAACCAGAGTTGAATAGAAAATTTGACATTCAGATACAAGAAGCAAGAGAAGCATGAGAAGGTAAACAGGGAAAAGAAATCATAAGGAACTTATCAAAGTTGAACTATTAATATTCCTACATGGAAAAACAATAATTGTAACTTATGAAACTTTTCTCAGTAGTTGAAGGGATTAGAAATATATATGTCTTTATATGAGGGTATGCGGGCATATGAATACATATGTGAATGTGTGTATATACGTTTACAGGTATACATAGATAGAGGGCACGGGACCAATTTAACAGGAAGGGATGATACTTAAAAGGTGAAATTAAGAGGTGAGAGGAGAGAGGAGATGGGGAGAGACAGATTGGAGCAAACTATCTCATACAAAAGAGGCAAGGGAAAATGGTTACAATGGAGGGGAAGAATAGGAAGGC
>NW_027186296.1:44774609-44884116 GCF_028583685.1 Petaurus breviceps papuanus
GAAGGCGGGGGGGGAGGGAAGTTGGAAGCACCCACTTTTGAAAAGGGACAGGATCAAAGTAGAGAATAGAACAAGTGGGAGGTGGGATAGTCGGGAGGGAAATATAGTCAGTCTTACAATATATCTACTATGTTATTGTTTTGCATTAGCCGCACATGTACAACCTATACTGAACTGCTTGTCTCCCCCAATGGTGGGTGGCAGGGGGGGAAGGGAATGAATCTGGAATTGAAAGTTTTAAAATCAAATATTCAAATATATATATATATGTGTGTGTGTGTGTGTGTGTGTGTGTGTGTATATATATATATATACACACTATTATTAATACCATCTTACATGTAATTAAGAAATAAGATATACAGGCACTGAGGCATAGAGATCCACTGGAAAAGTCGAAACAGGTATGGGAGAAAATATGGGAGAGAGCAGATTGGAGGTGGGGATATCCTGTGGGACTGCTGTTTTGGGGGGACAGGTGGGGGAAAAATGGGGAGAAAATTTGTAACTCAAAATCTGGTGGAAACGAATGATGTAAATCAGAAGTTAATAAAGCATGAAAATAAAAAATATATATACTGGAAATATTTTCTATTGAAAAAGCTTTTAATAATAACTTAAGTCATTTTTTTTAAAGCAGTAGGGGTTAAGTAACTTGCTCAAGGTTACACGGCCAGTTATTTCTGGGTGTGGTGCTAAGTATCTGAGCCTGGATTTGATCCCCAGGTCATCCCGACACTGGAGCCAGTGCTCTTACTTGCTGTGCTACCTGGCCGCCCCGACTTAAGTCATTTTTAAAACGACTAAAATTAATTTGAAATTGTAGTACCTAGAACATCCTATTTAAGAAGAGCTTAAAGTACTTTGGTTAATGTTTAACCATTTTAAAGGGTTTAAGAAACTAATTTTGTTTGGGGGGATTATTTTGGTTCTCCTTTTTCATTTTATGACAGTTTGACAAATATGACAAATACAGGTTTGACCTATATTTTCAGGACATGTTGATGCATTTACATCAAAGCTTTTTATGCTTGAAGAAATTCCTACGGATGGACTCAAAGAGAAGTTTGCAACACTCAAGTAAGACAATTTATTGTGGTAGGTGAAAAAAATTGATGAGACAATGACTTGCTTTTGTACTAGTTCCAAATCAATAATAAATGTCCAAAGCAGCTAGCCCTGCTATTTCAGGGACTGAGAAGACTTATAACTATATCTTTGAGGTCATACATATCTTTAGTCTGGTGTGGCCCATACCACTAGCAAAATGGTTCAGAGGAAATAAAGTTAGATAACCATAGGAAATAGTACAAGGTATCACTGCTTATAGGACTGTCAATCTCTGAGTCTGAATTATCCATTTTGTTTTTGAGCTTTCTTTTACTGTCAATTGATGTGAGCTCATAAATTCATTTAAATTCATTTATAACTATGTTTGGCCTTAGCTGGGATTAAAATTAATCTATATGTTAGGGTGTTTTGCATCTCTTGTTGGGTTTAAATTTGCACAGCAAGCCTTATAAAGGCTGATTATTTTCTCTTGGCAACCAGTAGTTCCTTTAACTCAGTAGGTAAGCAAACAAGTGATACTTGTTAATGAGTAGGTTGGGTTGTTATTTTGAATGCAGGCATGGCTAAAACAGAAGGGGGGGAGAATAAAATCTCTTTAACTGCTTTTTCTTTTTTTTTTTTAAAGCAGTTGGGGTTAAGTAACTTGCTCAAAGTTACATGGCCAGTTATTTTTGTGTGGGTGCCGAGTATCTGAGGCTGGAACCGATCCCAGGTCTCCTGACACTGGGGCCGGTGTTCTTAATCACTGTGCCACCTGGCCACCCCTAACTGCTTTTTCAATTAAAATTTCACTATTAAAATTGCAATAAGTGTACTGTCCATTTATTCCTATGAGAAATATACAACAAAGAGAACCAATATAGATTAATATAGAAAAACTTTTGGTCTGTTTTCTTCCACAACATGACTATCATGGAAATGTTTTGCATGACTACACATGTATAACCTATATTGAATTGCTTGCCTTCTCAATGAGGGTGGGGAAGGAGGAGGGAAGAGAATTTGGAACTGAAAAGTTTTAAAAAGCGAATATTAAAAATTGTTTTTACATGTACTGGGAAAAAATAAAATACTAAACAGATGTAAAATTAAAGACTTTCCAAAGCTCCAGCTTCTGGATTTGTTGCAGCCTTCTACTAAAAACATCATTTTGTCTCTTCAGCTATCCTTATAAGACTTAGAGTCTTATTTTCTTTTCAAACATAAAAACCTCTCCACCTTTTTCTTCAAGATCAAAAAAGGCCCAAATAATATGACATCACAGAGTAAATTTTTTTTCCTTGTCTATTTTGTTTTCATTCAGGAGTTTGCTGCTCTGAAAACATTCTCTTCATCCAGAAGCAGCTAACTTACTCTCAGTTCTAACTTTTTTTCACCCTTTTCCAAGGTTTAATTTATAACAAGGGTAATTTTTTGCGTAATTCTCTCCCACACTGGGTCTGCTAAAGTTCTCTGACCAATGCTTCTTAAATGGATCAAGTTCTTTTCTGAACATTTTAAAATACAATTTGAATATGAGAGTGGTTTTTAGAAAACATGATAAAATGATTTTCCTACATTTACCCTGAGCTCACACTGAACCAAACATAGGTAAATATACAATCCCTCAAATGTTTAAGAGTTTGGTGTGCTATATTCAATGTACTATGATAGATGCTGTGGAAAATACAAAGATAAATAAGACATAATTCCTGCTCTCAAGGAGTTTATAATCTAGGAGTCATTGTCTATTTCCTAATACAAGTTAGAGATAACTTTTTAATTTACTATTTTGAATTGTCAGTAGTGTTGTTCTTTTTTAGTTAATTCAAACAGTTGACTTGTTTGGCATTTGTAAGGATTAGTATTTTGAGCTTTATTTTGTCTGTATTTATTCCTCATAGTACTCCGAATGCATTTAATGTTCTCCAGCATATTCTGAAGAAAATAAGCAGGTAAGCTAAAGAACTGGGAATGAGGATTAAAAGTGATACAAGTATTAGAGGATATGATGGATAGCAGATTAACTATCATAACTGTGAAATTGAATGGAATGAACTCACCAATTAAATGGAAGAAGGTAGCAAAACAGATTAGAAAGCACAGTACAACTGCATGTTGTTTGCAAGAAAGAAAATTATGCTGAAAGGTACTATGGATAATGGAATAACATCAGTACTTAATATATGTATATATAATTGCCTTAACATCTTAGTACTTAAATGAAAAGTTAATTGAATCATAGAGAAAAATAGCAAAATCGTTCCCAATAGTTTGGGAACCTCAGTGTTGCTGTTTGATATCTAGACAAAAGCAATAAAAAGATAAATGAGAAAGAAGCCAAGGACATGAATATAATTTTAATAATGTTAGATATGCTAAATTCCTGATGATTTTTTAATGGAAATATATGCATATTTGTTAGCCGTATTCTAGAACATAAAAATACAAAACAAATACAGAAAAAATAAATCCTTTATTGATAGTATAGTAAAAATTATAATCAATATTGAGCATTGAAGAAAATGGGTAAAAAATGCTTTAATCCTTAACACTTTGTGGATCAAAGAATGAATCACAGGGATATTAGGTAATTTCATGAACAATTGCAGTGAGACAACATTCTAAAATTAGTATTCAGCCAAAAGCATCATTTATGGAAATAATTAAAGCACTGAATAATTTAATCAACAAAAGAAAAAACAAATCAGTGAATTTGGTATGCATTTTTTAACTGTAAAAAAAGTTTAAGAACCAATCAAGCACAAAAATAGATATGAAAATCAAAGAAGAAATTGACAAAATTGAAATCCAAAAAACCAAAATGATGAAATGGTAAATAAGACTAGCAGTTTTTTAAAAGTTTATAAAATAGTATATACTGTTAATTTGTCTTTTAGCAACAAAAAGGAACAAAGAAAACAAAATTACCTGTATAAAAAATGAAAGAGGGGCACGGCTAGGTGGTGCAGTGAGTAAATTGCCGACCCCAGAGTCAGGAGGACCCGAGTTTGGTTCTGGCCTCAGACACTTACACAAAAATACTAGCCATGTAACCTTGGGCAAGTCACTTAACCCCAATTGCCCTGCCTTTTCCCCTCCAAAAAGAAAAGGCAAAAAAAAGAAAGAAAATTTACTAGGGGAAAGAAACTGTTTTGCCCAATTAAACCTTGCATGACTGATAACTTAAACAAAATCAATGAATGTTTACCAAAAAACCCCAAAATATCAAATTAACAGAACAAGAAATAGAAGATTAAAATAACCCATATTTGAAATAAACCATGTATGAAAACTACTTATTATTCAACATATGACAGTTGAGGCAGCACTGGACCTTCTGCCTTTTAGACACTTAATAGCTGTGTGACCCTGGGCAAATAATTTAACGTCTTCCTGCCTCAGTTTTCTCATCTGAAAAATGAGGATAATAAAAGTACTTATCTCCCAGAGTTAATATAAGGATCAAATTAGAAAATGCTTGTAAAGCTCTTTTTATATCTTAAAGTGTTAAATAATGCTATTGGTTAAAAAACAAATACAGCAGATTTCTCTCATAAGTGGTCTGATAACTAAGATATATGAGGCATTTATTCAGATATATAAGAATAAGAGCCATTCCCTAATAGTTCAAAAGATATAAACAAGCAGTTCTCAGAAAATATAAGCTATAAATAATCATTTGGGGGAAGAAATGCTCTGAATCACTAAAATAAGAGAGATGCAATTTAAACCTCTGAAGTTCAACCTCATACCATCAGATCAGCAAAGATAAAAATAATAATTGTTGAGGGACTCAGCAGACAGGCATACTAATGTTCTCTTGTTGGAGATATGACATGGTCTTGCTATTTTGTAAAGTAATTTGGAATTGTGTCCAAAAAGTCACTGAAATTTGACCTGTTAATATTATTACTAGATATATGCCTTAAAAAACAACAACAAACTGGAGAAAGAGGAATGTGACCCATCTGTACAGAAATAGTTATAATACTTTTTGTTATAACCCATCAATTGGCAAATGATTGAACAAATTCTGGTTTATGAATGTAATGGAATATTGGACTGTAAGAAATAATGAAGGGGTGGCCAGGTAGCACAGCGAGTAAGAGCACCAGCCCCAGAGTCGGATGACCTGGGATCAAATCTGGGCTCAGACACTTAGCACCCACCCAGAAACACCTGGCCATGTAACCTTGAGCAAGTTACTTAACCCCAACTGCTTTAAAAAAAAAAATGAATGAATGAAAAGAGATAAGTTTTGAAAAACTTGAGAAGATTTGAGAAGAAAAACTGATGAAGAATGAAATGAACAGAACCAAGAGAACAATTTATATAAAGGGAAGGAAAAGAACTTTGAAAATTTAAGAGTTCTGGTCAGTTCAGTGACCAGCCTTGGCTTATAGGAAGCAGTAATGAAATATGTGCTTTTTCCCTCTTACCAGAGAAGTGATAGACTGGAAGTGTGAAATGAGATGTAGATTTTTACACATGATCACTATGTGAGTTTATTTGACTTGACTGTACTTACTTGGTACATGAAAGATAACAGTTTAGTGATATTAACCCCCAAATGCACAAAAATGCAAAAAAGAGAATAGAATAGAGTTCTGAGGGAGACAACAGAAGCAGGCCATCTTTGGAACTAATGTTCTGAATTTGTCACGGTCTTTAAAAGTGATATGTAATAGAAATTCAGTTTAATATGCAGTTCCCCTTTTCTGTTCTTTTTATATAGATATGTTTGTCAAGTTAATTTTTTAAATGAGCTAAAAAACTGAAATTAGAGCTCTTGAGAAAAAAATTGGAAAGAGAATAAAGAGCTTAAAATAGGAGGTAGAAAACTTTAATGAAGTAAGTGGACTCCTTGAGGAATAGAATAGCATAAATTGGCCTTAAGACAAATAAAAAACAAATCGAACCACTGAATAAGTGGAAGAAAATGTAAGCCATTTACTATCAAAAACAGGTCAAGGAGAGAGAATTTTAAGAATCATTAGGCTCCCTAAAAACCATAATCAAACAAAAAATCGGTTACCATTCAGTCTCCCTGTACTGTGTTAAGCTGGGGATACAAAAAGAGGCAGAAGACAGTCTTACCCTCCAGAAGCTCACAGTTTAATGGGGGAGACAGTAAGCAAGCAAATATGTATAAATAAGCCATACACAGGATAAATAGGAGATGATTATTTCAAAAGAAAAAGTAAGAATCGTTCATTTGCTTATGAAAGTATTAGATTTGGAGGTGGCATTTTATTAACACTATTTAAATAAAGTTTCATCAATAAAGTTGCATAATTTCAATTTGACTATTAGATGAATCAAAATTAAGAAAATGGTGTTGAATTTGACATAATCATCAGAAATGTTGAACTGTAATAACTATGCTTGTAATTAGTTTGCAGGAGGGCTCCTACTTGCTGAGTCATGCAGCCGAAGATTCTTCACTTTTGATATACAAAAACTCTGATGAAAAATTTTCTAGAACAGCCTATAATTTGCATAAAGCTCATTGCAGCTTACCCGCTGTACCATCCAGTCTTTCTGTTCCCTGGGTTCCATTAGATCCCACTGTCTTGTTACCTTATCATATTCATCATGGAAGAATACCTTGTACTTTCCCACCTAAAACTCAAGGCCCTACAAAGCTGCAAAAGGTAAGATGTTTGAAATCAAGTGGTGCATTTGCTGTTTTAGATTGGATCACTTGAGATTCATATTTTTAACATTAATCCTAAAAGGTTTTTGAAAATATAGGGCCCATAAAAAGATTATGGAATATCATGTATTAATCACATCTGTAGATAGGCATGTGAATTAACTATCATTCTTTTCTTACAAAGTTTTCAAATCAACTTATAAAAGTCTGTTGACAGAGAGTCCTGTTGCGTAGTATTGGAAATAGTGTAAACAGTGTTAATTCACTTCAGTTGATGAAACAAGCTTAATTATTGGGACTGAAGTATCATGTTGAAAATATAACTACAAATAAACTTTTAAGAGGTTAATTTTGTTTTGCAAATTTCACAAGTAACAGAGTTCATTTAATTATAACATTTATGTTCTTAAAGAAGTGACATCCTTATATAGTACAGAGTGCTGAATTTGGAATTAAGGGACCTGATTTTGAATTTCAGTTCTATATTACTAGCTTGGCAGAGTTACTTAACTTCTCTGGGAGTCATTTTTCTCATTTGTAAAATCAGGTAATCGGACCAGATAATTTCTCCCTTCCAGCTGTAAATCTTGGCTCCAGTGTTACTTGATATCTTTTATATAAGGACCAACCTAATAAATTCCTAATGGAATTTAATTAAAGGAGAAGAATGTTTTCCAAGCAGAAAGACTAAATGATCTTTGCATTTCCTTCTAGCTCTGGATCAGTGAGCTGATAAGCTTATATACCTTGCATTATCAAAACTATGCGACATACTATAAGTTCCCATTTTTCCTTAATTTCTAAAATCAGAACCACATTTATTGCCTGGGTATTATAATCTGCTCGTTTTAGGTTCCTAAAAACATATGTTCCTTGTTTTTAAAAATAGAGACTTTTCAGGGACTTTGCAATTTTTTAAGAAGATAGAGAAGATAGACTTTGTTCTCTTTAAAAAATTATTAAATATATTATTTTTTACATTTTAATCAGTAAATTACCATGAGTTTATTCAGAAGATGGTATATAAGCTTTAGGAATATATACATACATGTGTGTGTGTGTGTGTGTGTGTGTGTGTGTGTGTGTAAAATGTATATATGTGTGTATAAAATGCACTTAATTCACAATGATTAGGAAATTTTTTTAGTGTCCTCTAAACATTTTTGTTAGCTTAGAGCCTGGCTTTGAGATATGAAGAATACATTTTATGTTCTTATAAGATTACTTGACCAAGAAATAACTAATTTATGATTAACTAGGTGGAACCAGTGGAAAAAATGGAAATTGTAATGCCTTACACTTAAGACTGCTCTATTTGTAGTTCTAGTTTTTTTTCCTCGTTTATGCCTCATATAAATGCCTATTCCTATGCTATTGTACAACAAAGTTTTTCTTAGCAGTCTTAAGAATAATAATAATTGAAGAGCTATTTTTGAGAGATTTATGGTCTTTGTAGGTGGATGTGATTTCCTTTTAATTTAGAAACTATGATTATAGTCTGTCAGACCAAACATATAATTGTGTGTGGGGGGTGGCTTATTTCTTTTTAGAGAAAATGAACAGTTTAATACTAGGATTGCCAGGTACTTCATCAGCTGAAAGGGAAAAGCATTGTATTTGGTTCCAAATGTTTTCTTAAAATGAAGCTAGTCTTGGGGAGTTGGGGGGAGAAGGATTGCCTTATAATGATGATAGCAATGGAATGATAACATGAAATAACTCATTTTTACAATATTTAGAGTTTCTCACTTGGATCACTAGAGTTTTTCCTCTTCAACCCTGAAATTGCCCTCTGATCATTCCCCTGGCCTTCTACCTTTCCCATTGCCTCATTTATATTTCTGCTCATCTTCCTCACTTTGACCACTAATCCTTTACTGTTTCCCTAGTAACCTCTTTTCTGGACTCTCTTTTCTTCTTTAATAGTCTTGACCACCCTAAAGTTTTACAATTTCAAAAGGCTCTCTCCTCCATCCTTGTATTGAATTCTTTGACCTTCATTTCTCATTCCCTTCTAGTCCTAGATCCTGAATTGCTCCCAGCAACTACCTTCTCTACAGTTGGTCCCCATTTGTTGGATACTGGTAAAAGAAATAAAGGAACCTTGTTAACTTGGGTGCAGTTCCTGTTATCTACTCTCAACTAGGAACTCCCAAAGTCTCCAGAGTTGGGCAAAAGCTCAAACCCATTTAACCCAAGCTGTAGCTGAAAAATTATCCTTCTTTGTACATGGTCACCCAACTTTCAAGTGAAAGCCTGTAGCAAACAGAAGTATACTTGCCCCAAAGGTAGCTTATTTCCTCATTTATATGTTTATAATTGTTGGGAAATTTTTCCTTTTATCAAGCAGAAATCAGCTTCTCTTCAGTGTCTGCCCTTTATTCTTAGCATCACTTGCTCTTTTATAGTTGTTCTATCATTTTTCAGTTATATCTGATTCTTCATGACCCCATTTGGAGTTTTCTTGGCAAAGATACTGACTGGAGTTTCCTTCTCCAGCTTATTTTACAGATGAGGAAACTGAGGCAAATAGGGTTAAGTGATTTGCCCAGGGTTATACAGCTAGTGTCTGAGGCCAGATTTTAACTCAGAAAGATGAGTCTTCCTGACTCCAGGACTTCTGTGATTAAGCAAAAAGTCTAATCCCTCTTCTACTTAAGAGACTCAAATACTTGAGGAGGAGGAGGAGTAATGGTGGTGGTGATGGTGGTAGAGTAGTGGAAATGACTGCCATTACTCTTATTATTGCTGGTCATTGCCCCACAAATTATAGGATTATCTTTAAGGAACTAGGATTTACTTATCAATGCAGATTATATAAGGAAGCATTTTTTTTTCAGTCATTTCTTACATCATTTCCCTTTTTTTCCCCTTGCTGCACTACCTTGGAACCTCTCTGACTGACTTCACCATGCCCCAAAGAGCTCATTATTTATTTAATTGCTTTTGGGAGGGGGGAAGGCAGGGCAATTGGGGTCAAGTGACTTGCCCAAGGTCCCGCGGCTAGTAAATGTTAAGTATCTGAGGACAGATTTCAACTCATGTCCTCCTGACTCCAGGGCCAGTGCTCTGTTCACTGTGCCACCTAGCTGCCCCAAAGAGCTCATTATTGGAAAAATCTCTTTACCACCCTTTGCCTCTCTGATTGTGGAGTGGAGCCATGAACTCCAAACCACTATTTAAAGAGATACCTCAGCTCAAACATCTGATTACTCACCTACTCTTACTAATTGATTTCTCCATCATGCCCCCATTTTGGGTATCTCCTTCCACTGTAACATCTCTCCGCAGTTTACAATTTCCTTTTGTGTTTTTCTTCCTCATTAGATTATAAATTTCCTGAGATCAAGAACTATCTTATTTTCTGTATTTGTATCTACAGTGCTTAAGCACAGTGCCTGGAACATAGGAGTCACTTAATAAATGTTTGTTGATTATTTTATAAACTGCAAAAATCTAATATCTACAAAATACTGATCAAGACATGACTGAGTAACTTTGGTGATATATTAGAAACTTGCTATCTTTCATGAACTGACAAATGATAGATCTTTGTGCAAAAATTACAGATCTCAAGGTATCTTGGAGAACTCTACCAAAAACCTGCAGCAAAACCTCTTGACAGACAAAACTCTTGCCCACAATTGCTGAGGCACAAAAATCTTAAGAATGCTTTTAATATAAGTCTTCATTTAAAAAATCATAATTGCCAAGCAATATGGAATGAGAAGCTTTCAGAAAAAAAAGAAGAAATTAAAACCATGAGGGAGCAGGGATGAAGTGTTTATCATCCTGTTGTCTTTTCTGTTCTTAGAGTTTGACCAGAAATGTTTGCAGTATTCCTATGGAGATGAGTTTATATCCTAATGCTTCTTTTTTTATCAGCTACAGGGAAGCAGTTATTTTGTCAACCTATGCAATAATTTATAGAGCATTAAATATAAAAAGATAACAATAGGATAATGACTTGTCTTACAACCATTTCTATCTGAACTTCATTGAAAAAGATCAGAATTAGATTAAAATAATAGTAATAATGTATGTATAAAAAATATAACCAAGTATAGTGAAAACATTAGAGATTTTGATGTCCACATGGAAAGCTTTCTCAATTTACAATATGCCATTATCACAATAATACTAATAGCAATGAATATAAAATGTGACATCTTTCAGGGAAATAGTTTAAGCTTATTATATTTCTACATAGCTTTAAAATTATTATTCCCTGTCCTAAGTAGAACTCTGTATGGCTTTGAGGTTGAAGAGGTAGTCATGCCAAAAATTGTATGGAATATTAAACAACTTCTTCCTCTTGTGGAATCTTTCTTTAGTGATACTCAAATGTCATTTGTGCTCAGTAAGTATAAAATTCTTTTTTTTTTCCAAATGCTTTATTAACTTCTGGTTAAAATCATTTATTTCCGCCAGATTTTGAGTTACAAAATTTTCCCCCATTTTTCCCCTATTCAATGCCCCAAAATAGCGGTCCCAAAGGAAATCCCCTCCTCCAATCTGCTCTCTCCCATGTCTTCTCCCATACCCCTTTCAACTTTTCCAGTAGGACACGGTGGATCTCTGTGTCCCGATGCCTGTATAGCTTATTTTTCAATTGCATGTAAAATAGCATTAATAATAGTATTTATTTATATATATATATATATATATATATTTTTTTTTTATTTTAAAAGCAATCGGTGTTAAGTAACTTGCTCAAGGTTACATGGCCAGTTATTTCTGGGTGTGGTGTTGAGTATCTGAGCCCAGATTTGATCCCCAGGTCATCCCGACACTGGAGCCAGTGCTCTTACTCTCTGAGCCACCTGACCGCCCCTAATCAATTGGGGTTAAGTAACTTGCTCAAGGTTACACGGCCAGGTGTTTTTGGGTGGGTGCTAAGTGTCTGAGCCCGGATTCGATCCCCAGGTCATCCTGACACTGGAGCCAGTGCTCTTACTTGCTGTGATACCTGGCCACCCCAAAGGAGAGATTTTTTTTTAAAGCAATCGGGGTTAAGTAACTTGCTCAAGGTTACATGGCCAGTTATTTCTGGGTGTGGTGCTAAGTATCTGAGCCCGGATTTGATCCCAGGTCATCCTGACCCTGGGGCCGGTGCTCTTACTCGCTGAGCCACCTGGCCGCCCCTAGAATTTATATATTTTTAAACATTTGATTTTAAAATTTTGAATTCTAGATTGATTCCTTTCCTCCCTTGTCACCCACCCTTACTGGAAGATAAGCAATTCAGTATAGGTTGTACATGTGTAGCTATGCAAAACATTACCATAGTAGATATATTGTAAAAGACTGGCTGTATTTCTCTCCCTCCTGTCTTACCTCCCACTTGCTCTATTCTCTACTTTGATCCTGTTCCTTTTCAAAAGTGGGTGCTTCCAACTTCCCTCCCCCCTAGCCTGCCCTCCCTTCCATCATCCCCCCTCTCATCCCCTTTCCCCCTACTCTCCTGTAGGGTGAGATACCCTATTTAGTGTATATGTCATTCCCTTCCTTAGCCAAATTCAATGAGAATAAGGTTTTGCCTTTTTGCCTTCCTGTTCTTCCCCTCCATTGTAACCATTTTCCCTTGCCTCTTTTATATGAGATAGTTTACCCCATTCTGTCTCTCCCCATCTCCTCTCGTTATATTCCTCTCACCTCTTAATTTCACCTTTTAAGTATCATCCCTTCCTATTAAATTGGTCCTGTGCCCTCTATCTGTGTATACCTGTAAACATATACACACATTCACATATGTATTCATATGCTCATAACCCTCCTATATAGATATATGTATAATATGTGTGTATGTATGTGTGTATATATATATATGCATACATACACACACATTTCTATTCCCTTCAACTATTCTCATACTGAGAAAAGTTTCATCAGTTACAATTATTGTTTTTCCATGTAGGAATGTAAATAGTTCAACTTTGATAAGTTCCTTATGATTTCTTTTCCCTGTTTACCTTCTCAAGCTTCTCTTGCTTCTTGTATCTGAATGTCAAATTTTCTATTCAACTCTGGTTTTTTCAACAAGAATGCTTGAAAGTCCTCTATTCCACTGAATGACCATATTTTCCTCTGAAACATGATACTCAGTTTTGCTGGTTAGGTGACTCTTGGTTTTAATTCTAGCTCCTTTGCCCTCTGGAATATCATATTCCAAGCCCTTCGATCCCTCAGTGTACAAGCTGCCAGATCCTGGGTTATCCTGATTGTGTTTCTATGATATTCAAATTGTTTCTTGCTGGATGCTTGTAACATTCTCTCCTTAATCTGGGAATTCCAGAACCTGGCTATAATATTCCTAGGAGTTTTCTTTTTGGGATATTTTTCAGGAGGTGATAGTGGATTTTTCAGCCTCTATTTTGCCCTCTGGTTCTAAAACATCAGGGCAGTTTTCTTTGAGAACTTCCTGGAGGATGATTTCTAGGTTCTTACTTTGATCATGGCTTTCAGGTAGTCCAATAATTTTTAAATTATCTCTCCTGGATCTATTTTCCAGGTCAGTGGTTTTTCCTATGAGATCTTTCAATTGCCTTCTATTCTTTCATTTGTTTGGATCTGTTTAACAGCATCTTGATTTCTCACAAAGTCATTAGCTTCCATTTGCTCTAATCTAATTCTGAAGGAATGATTCTCCTCATTGAGCTTTTGAGATTCTTTTTCCATCTGGCAAATTTGGCTTTTTAAGGCGTTCTTCTCCTTCATTGCCTTTTTGAGCCTCTTTTGCCATTTGAGTTAGTCTATTTTTTAGGCTCTTATTTTTCTTAGTCAGGCTATTGCGTCTCATTTCATAATTTTCTTGCATCGTTCTCATTTCTCTTCCCAATTTTTCCTCCACTTCTCTTATTTGCTTCTTAAGGTCCTCTATGGCCTGTAACCAGCTCGTATTTTTCTTTGAAGCTTTTGGTGCAGGAGTTCTGACTTCACTGTCTTCCTCCTGTTCCATGCTTTGATCCTTTTTGTCATCAAAATAGGAGTGTAAAGTTGGGGTACTATGTTTATTTTGCTTCCTTTGCCTGCTCATGTTGCCACTCAATCACTTGACCCCTGGGCTTTTGCCACAGTAGGACTCTGCCACCACACAGGGGAGCTTCGTCCCAAACACTGCGGTTTTCTCAGCTGCCGAAGGTATTAGTTGGGCTCCCTCTCCGAAGCCTCCACACACTCTAGCAAGCTGTTCGCACACCCCAGGACCTCCACCCTAGAACGCAATCCAGTTCCAAGCAGGTTAAAGCAAGAGCGATTACCCCTCAGACTGGTTGCTTGGTTCCCCTACACTCTGCAGGCCAGGAGCTGAAGCTGCCATGTGGGGATGGCTGCACAGGCACGGCTCCTCAGCGGCTTCTTGCCCCAAGGGAAGAGGCTGATGTACTCCCAAGTACTGGATCCCAAAGTCCACACTGCACTGACCTCTCACTTTGTCCTTTGCATCTATGTGTTGATAATTCTGGAAACTGCCATAGCTGCTGGTGATCTGAAGTCCCTCCAGCCAGTGGTTAGTTAGGCCTGCCCTGGGGCTAAAACCTCAGGTTCACCTCACAGGCTGGGCTTGGTTCCCAGAGCACTGTGCTGGCTGATTCCTGCAGGCCTGCTGGGCTTTCTTCAGTGGGAGGTTAACTTCTCTCTGTCATTTTGTGGATTCTGTAGCTCCAAAGTTTGCTTTGTTCAGAGTCCCCTTTTACATGAATTAGAGGTGGTGGGAGCCGGAGCCGCGTGGAGGTCCTGTTTCTACCCCGCCATCTTAACTCAGTCCCAAGTATAAAATTCTTAATATTTGTCAAAGAAAATAGAAACTTAGGGTTTGAGCTTGAATCTAGAGTCCAAATTGAATTAGTGGGTGAATGAAATACTTCAAAATTCCTTAGTCTTCTCCAGGCCCACATCACATATGAGGCTCTCTAGAAGAATATTGTGTATGTCAAGAAACTTAGTGAAATATGAAGAACACATTTAAAAGCAGTTAACATCTCTGCAATGCCAGACAACATAGACTTTTGAAGCTGTAAAATGAACAAAGAAAGAAGTAAAGAACTTTTCAGTAACAACTTGAGAAAGTATCCTCACAAAGACCCGTACGATATTAACAAAACATAGGACCCATCCTTTTAAAGAAGGTAGCTATCAATATATTCCTCATCAAAAAGGAGGAAGAAGATTGGTAGACATTCTAAGAGTAAATAAGTAGTCAAAAACCTACAGAAATGCTTTTTGGAGCAAGTAATAGTAAGGGTTGTTAGCAAGTAGGCATCATTGGATTTGTCTAATATAACTTCGTTTGTCTCTAGACAAAGCCAGTAAAAATAAGCTAAGATCCAAAATAAATTTAAAAATGCACTCTATGAGATGCCATTCATATTAACTCAGCATCAGTATGTTGAGAAGTACCTAAGAGATGATTGAGTCATTACAGATTTGTTTATAGAAATGGAAGGATTGTGATATCAATTCAGGATCAGTCATTGCCACAAGAAATTAGAAAAGGCATGTTTTAAGGAACCTTGACTTAATATTCAGTGCATATTATAAAAGGAAATGGTAGAAATTGTAATAAAGTCCCTGCAATGTTCAAAAAATCTAACTTTTTTTGAACTTACTAATAATAATTACTAATAATACTTATTTAGTTTAGTAAGTAATTAACTTGTTAAATACAGTGTTTTTTTTTCAGAGTTGTTTGTCATATTGTCTTTGTAGTGATTGTTCTTCTGATTCTGTTTAATCGCATTGGTTCATATGAGTCTTCCTAGGTTTCTCTGAAATCACCCCCTTCATTTTTTACAGCATAGTAGCATTCCATTACATTTGTAAACTATGATTCATTCAGCCTTTGCCTCATTTATGGGCAAACCCTCAGATTCTCGAAATTTGTTACCTCAAAAAGAGCAATAAATACTTTGTACATGCTTAGGACTAATTTCTATTAACTTTCCTTCACTCTAATTTCCCTTTCTCCCTTTTTGTTCTATTTTCCCTATTGAGCGAAATGTATTTTCGTACCCAACTATGTAATACCAGATTTGTTAATTTGGATGACTAGAAGGATGTTGGTGTCCTAAATAGAAATAAGGAAGTTCAGAAGGGGAGTGCATTTTCTGGAAAGACTTAGATGAACTGATGAACAGAATAAGCGACCAGTCTGAGGGGTAATCACTCTTGCTTTAACCGCGCCTCCACTGCTTCTTGTCCCTAGGGCAGGGGCCAGACTGCATACTTCTGTCCCCTCCCCCTCCCCCCAGTTCCAACAGAGTTCCACACTGATCTTTTACTTGCTGTTTGGCATTTATGGGTTGATAAGTCTGGAAACTGCCACAGCTGCTGGTGATTCACTCTCCTGAAGTCTGCTCTGGCCACCACTGGTTGGGCCACCCTGAGGCTAAAACCAAAGGGCTTGCAGGGGACTATGCTCTGCTCCCAGCATGCTGTGATGTGACCCTTCCTGCCATCAGCAGGAGATTTGTTTCTCTCTGTCACTTTGTGGGTTCTGTAGCTCTAAAAACTAGCCACCCCATGATATTGGCATTTGTAAGGAAAAAAGCCACCTCATCTGAGGCTGGTATAAAGGAGGAGATAATGAAAGGTTATGGTTGTGTTGTGCAGAATGGACAGGGAGAAGAGGAAGCCCTTGGCAAAAGATCTTAATTTTCTCAGTAAAGTATGAGACAAGATTGTCAGCTTAAAAGGGTGATAGGAGGAAATCTCTTCAGGATCAAAGAGAGTTGAACAACTGCTCTGATGAATGGTATTGAGATTCAGTTTGGGAGAAGCAAAAGGATTGCCTTGCTGCTATAAGGCTCCAGGTAAGATTAGATGAAGTAAATCTATAGTGGATCCAATTAGGATAGTTCTGTAACTTCCTCTAGGTTTGTTCAGCAACTCATGAGTAAAAGTGGTAGAATAGTTGTAATTCAAGATGAGAGTTTAGTAAGACTTTGTTGATAGGACAGGAGATTGTGTAGAGTTCAACAGGTTAACCAAAGGAAGTGAAATTGGAAAAGTGTCATCTTAGCCAGATCTAAACTACTAAAACATTTTATGATGCCTTCTGTTTTTAATGGCTACACCTTACAGAGTTCTTTAAGACTGACAGAAGTGTTTTACGTATGTTATCCAGTTGATTCTCACAACAACCTGGGAAGTAGGTGACATTATTCCCTTCCTTTTGCAGATGAAGAAACTTGAGATAGGGAGGTGAAGTGACCTGCCCAGGATCCTTGAGCTAGCTAGTGTCTGAGATAAGATTCAAATTCAGGTCTTCCTGACTCTAAATCCAACACATTCAACAGTGCTTCCATTTCTGGAAATAGCCCTTCTCCCACATCTAAATTGAACCTTCCTTATAACAAATAAAAAAAATCTAAAAGCAAATGAGACAAAGGCCACATCTGATGAATGTGTGCGGCATTTTGTCTTTGTTTTCCAGAGTAATCTTATTTCACACCATTCCCCTTCACGCTATGTTTCTTTCAAACTGTACCATTTACCAGTTCTCTGATTTTATCCTATTCCTGCTTACTTTTGTTCCATTTATACATTATAGCAGTCCTGTCTGAAACAGATTCTTTCCATAGCTCTAGTGAAATCCTTTTCTCTCTTCAAGACTTAGCTTGGGTCTTCCCACATTTTCTATGAAACTTTCTCTGATTCCCCAAGTATAAAAGTAATCTCTCTTCTTTAATCTCATCTGGTGCCATTTGACTACTCTCTAACTTGAATTATTATTATTTGTATACATGTCTTTTCCTCTTACCAAATTATAAATTTCAGTTTACATCAACTGTCATTTTTTACCTTTTTGTTTAACCAAATAAATATACTTACGCATTATTTTTCTATAGTTTATATCCATCTGCTAGATTTTAAACTCTTGTGGGTAGAGATATAACTTTGCATACAGTAAGAGCTCAATAATTTTATAAATTGACTTTTGTGTCCTATCCCTTTACTAGATTTTGCTAGTTCTAAGAGAGAGGAGCTGTGTTTTATCTTTATAACCCTAGTGCCTAGCACAGAGTACCTCTACATAATACATGGTTAATAAATGTTTGATTAATTGAAATGTGTCCCCAAAAGCAGAAGGGGGAAGGCTGGAGTGATAGTTCAGGTAGTGTAGATCTATGAGTCCATGATTGTTCTTATGCCAGGCTGATTCAGAGTCTGCATATATTAAACTCCAAGTCACTTTACCATATATACTTTCATGGCATGTCACTGCTCATGTTACGCCCTGCACCAAAAAATGTTCAGCTGTTACTGCCCAATCCACTAAAGTTTGCATTTCTTGATCTGGCATACAAGGTCTCCACAATTTGCCACCCGCTGCTTTTCCTCCTAATCTCATATTAAGTAAGTCCCTTCCATGTCCTCTGTACTCCAGCCAGACTGGACTACTGTCTGTACCCTGGCCATTTGCTACTCTTTCCTATATCTGTGTCTTTTCTAGAATATACATCCTCCCCTTCTTTGACTTCTTGAATTTCTAGAATCCTCTCTACATATCCCTTGAAACTGTCGCATGAAATGCTCCTGCTTCCATGAAGTCTTTCTAAATCTCCATGGACCTTGTATGACACTTTGTTTTGCAACTCTCTAATAAATTTATTATGCGTTATTATGTATTAAACCTATGTGTTTGTGTCTTACTCTTCTCTATAGCTATGAATTCTGTAAGGGCAAGAATAGCTTCTGAGCTACATTTTGTATCTCCCTGAGGACTTAACACAGTGCTCTGTACATTATAACTTAATAAGTTTGTTGAATGAGTGAATGAATGACAGCAGTACATTAAGTGTTTATATGAATGCTTGAGCTACCAGTATGATCTCTTATAAGGGCCACAGTCTCTTTCAACTCAATTCACATTTTTGCATGCTGCCTCATTCATGACCCTAAAAGGTCATTAGCTCTTACATTACACATTAGCTCTTACCAAATCTCCTTTTTGTATTGGCTTTCTCATTTTCCTTTCTTCCCTTGACTTCTGCCACCTCTATTCTCTTATATCTTGTTATGACTCCTTTCTTGTCAGTGACCTGGTCAGTGAAATATATTGAGTAGAGCTGTGGAGTCAGGAAACTTGAATTGGATTCTTGCTCTAGAAGCTGACTAGTTTAGTGATCATTGGCAAGTCCCTTAACTTCTCAGACCCTCCATTTTCTCATCAGTAAAATAGGGATAACAACACAGATCTGAGTGAGGAAAAAAACACTTTACAAGCCTTAAAGTATCCTACAAATTTGAGTCTTCCACCTACAGTTCTCCTGGTTCAAACACTAATCTTATCCTAAATTTCTTCAACTAACCACTGGATTTGGGGCTATATTTGAGGATAACAAGATTACAATTAGAACAGTTGTGTGCTTGCTAACTAGCTTTCTGATAGAAATCCCTGTGTTTTTTTCCTGAACTCATTCAAGTAAGTGCATAATAGAGCCTTTAAAAAATTTCATATTCCTTAAAAGTTGTCATTAATCTGGTTAAATTGCTTTCTATAGAGTGGGCAAATATTGATATGCAATGGGAATTGTAGAGGTGGGAAACAGTGGTAAGGATAATTGAAAACTCCTGTTTGGTTTTTGACTATAAGTGATTGTTTTCCTCTTTTTTTCTTTTGCTTTTTGGAGGGCAATTGGGGTTAAGTAACTTGCCCAAGGTTACATGGCTAGGTTTTTTTTTTGTGTGGGTGTTAAGTGTCTGAGGCCGGAACCGAACTCGGGTCCTGCTGACTCCGGGGCTGGTGCTTTACTCACTGTGCCACCTAGCCGCCTCATCCTTTTTTCTTTCTTTCTCTTATCTTCCTTTCTCCATGATTTTTCCTTTACTCCTTCAATTCTCTTTCCCCTATCTTTCTTCCTCCTTCCATTCCTGTTGTCTTATTTTATTTTCTTGGCCTTATCCTCTCACCTTATTTCTCTTTCTTTAGTTGCCAGTCTGTTAATTTTCTCCTCTTCCTTTTCACTCCGCATTCTGAGTTTGATGCAGTAGAAGCAGCACAGGATTTGGAACCCAGAAGGCCTGACTTTAAGTCCTAGTCCTGTCATTTATTAGTTGGTTAGACTCTCTGTCAATCAGCAAGCTTATTTAGTGCTTTCTATGGGACAAAGCATTGCATTTCTTAATTTGTCAAACAAAGAGATTGGGCTTAATAATCTCTTAGATCCCTTCTAATTCTAAATCTATGGTTTTTCTTCCCTGTCTCCCTCCTCTTCTCTCCAGCTTTATTTCTGTAATCAAGCAAACATCTTAAAACTCTCCTGTTTCTCAAAACAAACCCAGACAAATTGGTTTGGAGATAGGAGAGAGGAGTGCTTCCAGCCTCCCTTTCTTATCCCTCTAAATGAAGGAAAAATTCAAGGAATGTTGAGCTGTGTCAGAAATTCTCTTGCCGCTTTACAGTAAGAAGAGATGGCCAGAAGCATACTGAAGTGGCAGAGGGAAAGCAGCCTCAGATTTCCCATTCTACAGAGTGAATATCCCTCTTAGAAACTATCAAGTCACAGAATAATGGATTGATTGTAAATGTTTTGAACTGCAGCATGTTATACTTGTACATCTCTTTCAGGCTGGTGGAACGAGAGTGCCTGTTCCTAGCCACAGGAATCCAATAACTGCGGAAACAAAGAACAGTAACCTGCCGGCTCAGCAAGTCGAAAACGAGGGCGTGGTTCCAAAGAAAAGGAAGCAAAATAGCCATAAAAAATCAATATAGTGGAAAATGACAGTTCAGAGAGGACAATAGTAGCAAAATAAAGACATTTCAGGGAAAAATGTATCTAAGAGATATTTATTCTGGCAGTTGGAAGGACTACCAGAGATTTTCTGGAAAACATAATCATCTCTTCACAGTTACTAAATGTACCTCAGTACTCAGCAGGAATTCATGCCAGAAGGCAGCTGACTTTTTAAGTCACCAAATTTATTAAACCATAAAGCAAGAGAAGACCTTTTCATTCTATAGGTATTATTCAAAGTGCATTAACAGAAATAACTTTGACCATGCCCATAAATGTTATAAAATAAGATGGAATTTTGTTCTCATGACTTTTGCAGTTAGGATTTTCGTCTTTACCATTTTAAGGAAATATAATAAATCAGAGGAAAGTAATCAGGTTTTAGCTGGAGATCTACCTTGAAGGAGTTCGTTGCAAAACATTTGCTTTACTCGGTATTTAGCACCATTTGGAATACATACATACATACAGAGAGAGAGAGAGAGAGAGCGGCAGACCTGGATTTCTAGTCAGAGGATCTGAGTTCCTTCCTCTATATCATTAGCAAATCATTTAGCTGCTCTGTCTTGTAAAATGATGGGGTTGTATTTCTCTCTTAAGGTCCTTTTAAGCTGTAAATCCTGTAAATTTAGGAATGTCATAATTTTGTTGTATACCTCTAAATTTTAAATGTACATAACCTTGGTAGGATAATCCTTTTCTAAAAAATGTCTTTCACTGTACTTGTGTCAGACCTTGGATATTGAACTAGATGGACCATGTTGTTAGGTCATTTTGTTGTTGTGGTTGTTGGGTATTTATTTAACACTTAACACAGAACACTCTTCTTTACAAGTTACATTTTCTGACTGAATAACCCTAAGTTTGTAAAAGGAATGAAACATTTTCTTGTTTGACAGGTTTTGTGGCTTTAAAAAAAATTCAGTTATGTTTTGGTCTTAATCCCTTCTGAGTATTGTGATTTCTGTTCATGTGTTATTTTTAAAGTTCAAAACTATTGAAGGGGTTTATGTTAACTGCAGTCATTTGTTGTGTCATTGATTATGGATGACCACTTTTTAGAGATGTGAATTTGAAAGAGGGTAAATAAGACCAAATTGGACTCCATATAGAGCACATTTACATTTGTTATTTCTGTTATCTAAGGTATATTAAACATATCTTTCTGGAGCACTTTTATATCATTTGTAAGATAAAGGTTTTGTATTCTAATATATTAACACTGTAGGTTTCTTACACATTAAAAAATTCAACTAATCTTAGCTTTTCTATAAACTGTTTTATTTCGATTTACGAAGCATTTCTAATTAACTTAAATAATCATTGATAAATTTGTTTTTTCTAATGTATCATTTCCTTATCCTATTAACAAAGGAGCTATTGTTGAAATTTTTTTAATGCTTTTTTAATTCATTTTGTGGTCACACTCCAGAAATATTTCATTTCTGAGTCATATCAGTTAGCTATGGGTGGGGCAGGGAATCCCTTGGAATTTGCTCTTTGACTCTAGCTGTACAATGTTTCCTCAGTTATCTGAATATCTAAAAGATTGAGCTTTTCAATTTTTTAAGGATTTATTTATATGATAGAGTAACTGCCCTCTGACAACATATTACCATATTATGTTTAATAAAATTCTTGGGAGTCATGTATATTCTGAAAATAAATATTTTAAAAATGAACTCTTAACTTTTTATGTAACTAAATATAGTCCTGAGTAGCCATCTAATAAAATATTTAAAAAAAAAATTGGTGTTGAGCATTAGTATTTCTTTTTGGTCTCATACACACTTATTTTTTTCCCCATTAGGTTCCATAGGCTGTGTGGTTCTTTTTTTTGATAGTCAAATGCATATATATGCAACTCCTATTACATTATAAATCCCTTGACATCAGGGGCTAATCAGTTTTTGCAATTTTTATTTTTGTTTTAAATTTGTGTATCTTTGTTACTGAATATTGTACATAGTAGTGGCTTAACATGTTGAATTGAAAATTGAATGTAAATGAATGGGAAATTTTTTTCCTGTAATTTCTTAGGCAGATTATAGAATTAGCATTTCAAAATGTTGTTGTACCTTCAAATATGTTGCATAAATTTTAAAAAAATTTTTCAGAAATTGGTTGGGCCATGAGCAGTGATTTCAAAGTCAATATTTAATACTACATCTAAAGATTTTGAACCTAATTTGAAAATTACAAGTCTAGGGGCAGCTAGGTGGCCCCGTGAATAGAGCACCAGCCCTGTTGTCAGGAGGACCTGAGTTCAAATTCGGCTTCAGACACTTAACACTTACCAGCTGTGTGACCTTGGGCAAGTCACTTAACCCCAGTTGCCCTGCCTTCTCCCCTCCAAAAAAAAAAAAGAAGAAAATTACAAGTCTGTGGTTTCTCTTCTTAGAAGCAGAGACTATATTCATTGACTACGGTAAAGTATTTAATATTTCTGTTATAAGGTTACTTATATTTGTGCCTTAAAGCATGTTGCAGAATCCGCCTACAGACAAAATTCCATCACTTCAATTCAGATTAACAAATGTGGCTAAGCACTTTCTACGTGCAAGGCACGGAAATCAGGAGTGAAAAATGATTATGCTTGTTCTTAAGAACTTGTAGTCTAACAGGAAGTCACAGCACACAGACAGGTATTTATGGGGTATCCCAAGAGTCTTAGTGCAATTTTAATCCATTAAGCTTCAAAACTGCTCGGAGACATTTAGGACACTACAAAGTAGTAGAAGGAGCACTGGATTTGGAGTTAAGAAGCATGTTCAGACCTTGCTTCTGCTCTGGATTACTGTTGCAGCCTCAAGCAAGTTTCCCAGGCCTGTTTGGTCATCTGCCAGAGGGTGTCAGATCTGAACCAAGGGAGCCAGGTGAAGCACAGAGTCAGGAGTGTCATGACGGAGTCACACTTGAGTTAAGCCTCGAAGGAAGGATTGGACGACTGGAAACCCCTAGAGTAAAGGATGGAGTGAGAAATGGGAAATAAAAATAGTGCAGTTTGGCTAGAATGCAGAATACACAAAGGAAAGTGGTAAGGGGATTAAGATTGTCTGGAAAGATAAGTTGGCACCAGATTTTTTATTGCCCTGAAACTTTATTTTGGTGGGCATTGGAGCATACTGGGTTTTTGAGTGGAAATGAGACATGATGACAAGAACACATAGAGTGCTTATTTATTGTGTGCCAAGCACTGGGGGTACAAATAAAACAAGAAAGGCTTATGCTTTCAAGGAGCTCACATTATAATGGGGGGCAACATGTAAAAGCTTTTAGCTGCAACTTGGGTGGAAAGGTCTCATGGTCCTTAGGATACAGCAGCATAGCAGGTGGCAATAAGTCTTATGTCCTTTCCACTGATAACATCAGTTTTTTGTGTTGAATCATCTGACAGTGCCAAGGACTTTGGTGGAAAAAAAACTTTTATATCTGTGTCTTTGATACATATGACTGTAAGCACATACAGGCACAGTTGAAAGGCTGTATCTCTGAAGGGGTTGATTTCTGGGATGATGGTTGTGGACAGTGGGCTGGAAGCATTGTTACTTCCAAGAATCTTGGGTTTATTGGGATCTAAGGGTAGATAGCTTTCAAAGTGATGATGGTGGTTTGACTTGCCTGGCTTCCCTAGATGATGGCTGTAAAGTCTGTGCTAGAAATTGGGCCAGTAATCTGAGGGATGCTGACATATCAAGAGGTCTTGGATTCATATGCCTATTTGTAGGAGGTGGCCAGTAGAAGTTGCTGATAGTAATGAGGAAGATTGGCCAACAGTGCTCCTCTCCTCAATGACAGCAGTATATTAGGTAGCTCTGGGGGTATGATTTGAAGAGGGGTTAGAAAAACTAGAGGTAAGAAGATTTATCAGGAACCTGTTAAAATGGGTGAGAAGAGACGTGGGCATTTGAGCTACTGTGTTTGCAGTGGGACTGGAAATAATAGGCCAGATGTAAGAAAAGGTAGAAATAGCAGAATATGGCACCTGATCATATGTGTAGGACAAAAAAGGGAAGAATAAAAGAGAATTCCAAAGTTGTTTTGTGTGTATTTGTGTGTGTGTACATCTGGTTCAGACATGAAATTTAATTTGGTGAAGAATTTCTGGCTTGGAAAGCACTAGGGTATATTGTTAACTTGTCTATGACTTAGAGTTGCCCAAGGGACTGAAAGGTTGTGACTTACTTGCCTAGGGCCACAGAGTATCTAGGTCTTCCAGCTTCAGGGTCAGCCAGCCCCCTGCCATACTGTCTCTGATGCTAAGGTTATTAGCATTGAGAATCGTAAGAATGGTGATTCAGAAATTAGGTAAGGAGTGGCTTCGTGGGAGGAAGCTGATTTCAGTTTTAAACAAGGTGAGTTGGTGCCATAAAAGTAGAATAGATATCCATAGAAGACTGGAGCTTTAGGGAAAAGTGTAGCAAAAGATTTGGGAACTGGAGAGGCATCTGTAAAAGTGATCACTGGAGCTATGGAAGAGAAAGCCTAGAACTTCTTGATAGAACCTTGGGGAACACTCATTTTTAGGGGGAGGAAAAACTATGCATTATAATTCATAGAGCATTAAATAAAATAATGGAATAGTGATGTCTTAGGACCATTTCTGTCTGAATCCCATTAAAAAAACTGACATGAAAATAATAGTAATCCTATACTGTACTATAAATATATAAAATAGAACAAAGTATAGTGAGAACATTAGAGATTGTGATGTACTCATGGAAGCTTTCGCTATGCCCTTCACCTAAAATCCAAAAATCTTTTTTGTGTAAACTGCTTATTTACCTATGAAATTTAAAAAAAAAAAAAACTCTTTAACATGGAATTCAAGACACTCCACAATCTGGCACCACCCTACTTTTCCTGTTTGCTTTTTTTTCTTAAAAAAAAAAAAAACGCGCTCCATCGCCTGTGTTTATGCCTTGGCATAGGCTGTCCCCTATTACTGGAATGCCCCTCTCTGCCCCTTAAGATCCCTAGTTTAAATGCCAGCTTAAACACTGCCATGAAGCCTTTTCCAGTTACCCTCAGCTACTGGTATGCTGTGAGCCCACCATGCCATGACCATGGGCCCAAGGCAATCCTCTAAGGCTTCTAGTTGCTGGGAAGGTCTAGATGTGCATCTGCAGAGGCAGGGCATCTACAAAAAGGAATATCCTCATCTCAGAATGAAATCATGTCCAGTGTATTTCACCAATGCCTCACTCAGGGCCTGACATAGAGAAGGTGCTTTAAAGTGTTTGCTGATTGATACATCCTATAGTCCTGCTGAATGTGGCTACTCACTGACTGCTCCCACATTGTGTCCTGCTTTTTTCTTCTTTATGCTTTTTATACACAGTGTTGTTCTCCATGCCTGGGAGATCTCTCATCTCTGCCTGCTGACATCTTAACCTCTGGACTAGTTCAGGTGCCATTTCCTTTATGAATCATATCCTTATTTCCTCACTCAGAAGTGAACCCTGCCGCCTTGAATCTGTCTGCTTTGACCTGAGACTCTGACTCACTGATCATTTTCTGACTTTTAGTTATTCCTGTATGTCTAATTCTCCACCAACCACACATATTACTAAGTTGTAAACTCCCTAAGATCAGGCTCTTTATTGTATCTCTTCACCTTTCAAAGTCTAGCATCTATTACGTGCTTAATAAATATGAGTAGTGTGGCATAGAGCAAAGCACCAGCCTTGAAAGCAGGAAGGTCACATTTCAAGACCCATCTCTGAAATACCACTGTGTGATCCTGGACAAATGACTGAAGCACCCAGTGTTCTAGGCAACTCCCTAGGACTGTTAAGCTGCAGAAGTCCAGACCTGCATTTGCAGAGGGAGTTCCATCTCCTGAGACATTTCTGATACCAGTGATCTCTTTTTTTTTTTTCTTCCTAGAGGGGGGAAGGCAGGGCAATTGGGGTTAAGTGACTGAGGCTGGATTTGAACTCAGGTCCTCCTGACTCCAGGGCCAGTGCTCTATTCACCATTCCATCTAGGCACCCCAATATCTCTTAACATGTGTTGAATTGAATTGTAATTCTATCCCAATCCTGCCTTGTCCTTTCAGGTTCATCTTATGGATCCTTTCAGACCCTTCCAGCCATTGTTCATTTTTGCTTCCTGTCAAGTCATAACAGATTGTATCATTTGATGCTTAAGTTATTTCATGCTTTTTTGTTTGGCAAGTGCATGTGTCCAGTTCCCCTTGTGAGATTAGAGTAAACAGATTAAGTTAAAAATGTTATAGATTCAAAGTATTTACCCCTCATAACATTTAGAACAATCAATGAATACTAAGTTCCTATTATGTGCCCAGCACTGTGGTAAGAATTAGACAAGTCTTACATTTAACGAATTGAACTGAGAACTTGTACTATAGAGCATGTAATTAACATGGTTTCTGCTCTTCCCTAGGCCTTCTATTTTCATAAACTTACTCTTCCCTTCCTAAGAACTGGATGCTGTTTTAGTGTTTGATAGCTTTGCCCAGTAACATTTTTATGGAATTCCACTTGACTTTAGAAACACAATTTTGCATTAAATTTAGTAGTTCAGAAATGGCCATATTTTAGTATTTCTTAATTACAGTATAAAAGGAAGCCAAAACCCTGTCTGGATAGGAATATGTGGTCTGTTATTCTTTACTAGTTAGCAGAAATATGCCTATCTCCTACCCAAGGAAAGGACATATAGGTAAGATTGCATTCTAGCATCAGCACTTTGGAAAGCAGTTATCTTCTCTGGGGACAACTTAATACCTTTCAGTCATTGGTTTTTTTCCTCGTAGCCAAATATAAAATAAATAAGAATGAAGTAATTTGGATTTCAAACTAGTGCTTCAACCAGCCTGTGCCTAACACAGGCTCCTGGAAAAATTCAAATTCACTTTAGTGCAGTGTCTTTTTCACTTGTCAGCTGGGATTTGAGGGACAATAAACAAAATGTGTAATGAAAGCCTCCCCCCCTCCCCGCTCCCCGAAGAAGCATATAATTCTATAATGGTGTACACGAATCCTCCCATTTTGACTAGGAGAGAGGAGATAGTGGGATAGACACTACAAATAAACAGATGAATTGGAGAAATGGTCATTTTAATTGAACTGGAAGATTAAAATTAAAAATGCAACTAAGAGACTCACTTTATGAGCACCTATTTTGTATTTTATATGTTTTGACTATGCAGGTCTCAAGGATGAGCAAACAGCAGTTTTGCTAATATGAAAAATAAATAATTGAACACATTTTGCAAGTATAATGTCTGCCCTCTGCCCCACCACAAGTGATGCAAATTGCAGTTTGTCAAGGGCCAAAAAGTCGTTCTGTGCTGCCAGAAACAGTTTCTGCCCAATTCCAATCTACAGTCTCATAGGATTGTGCAATGAGGATCTTGTGATTTTAAAAAGAGAAAAAAAAAAGTTGCAGGGCTTGAGTTTCTTTGTGTACATTGTGAAGCTAATAAAGTGGTAAGTCAGTCAGTCTCTAATTCATTTTGGCTTCTTTTGTGCAGTAGTCTTGCCATAGAAAACTTTCACTCTTAAGGAGTAACTTAGTAACCGCCTAAGGCTAAAATGTCATTCCACATACAGTGGAGTGCTGAGTCTGCTGTCAGGAAGGCTCCCTGTGTCCCTAGAGGCGACTAGCACTAGGCATAATTCAAATCCAGAACTAAGGAAATACATGCCTTCAGAATTTTAGGCTGACAGCCACAATGTGGGAAGAGGGCATGGGAAAGGCAGTAGTTAACAGGTTAGCTGGCAAAGAATAAGAAGGTTCCTAGGGGATCACTGAGGATGAAGGGTCTGTCAGGATGGCTAAAGAAGATTTTGCCATCAGAATGCTCTGTGTGGCCTCCCAATTTTAGTGGCTGGTGGTCTCAGTTATTAAGCCATGCCCCAGCAATGACATGAAGCTTCATTATTAGGTCTGTCTAACTAAACACAAGAGACCAAGCAGCAGTCTTTAAAACTTTGTTTCTGTGTGTGCCAGTTCAGTGGTGCCCAACTCAAATAAAAATGGGGGCCATTAAACCATAAATAAGGAATGCTTAGAGCTGCATATTGACTTAGAAAACTACACATTTATGTATTTGTTTTGTTAGATATTTCCCAATTGCATTTGACTCTGGGTCAGGTCACACTCAGGAGTGTTGTGGACCTCATACTGTTGTGGACACAGGCCATGTCTTTGAAACCTCTGCACTATATCACACTGGCTTACAATAATACAGCCAAACCAGAGAGAGAGTATATATTGGACAAAAGCAGTCTTTGGGGGCTGCAAAAGGGGATATGTCACTTGTTAAGGTGCAGGTTGAAGCTGTTCTTGGGAACTGTAAAAATTTATTCTCACAAAACCAGCCAGAAGGTTAAAAATGAGTTCCTAAGAATAAGATGTCCCTAAGGGGAAAAGGTCCTTTGAGGCTTTTGTTTGATTTGCTTGTTTTAAGTCCATATCTTCAAGGTCCCTTTAAAACAAGGAGAAGTAAGAATTACCAAAAGCATTCTTTGGTAACATGGGAGTTAGAGGGAGAAAAGTCCAAGAGGGCACTGGTTATCTTTGCTACAACATAAATATGGTTAAAGAGAATAACCTTAAAGGGGAAGACAGTAACAAAAGGATGGTAAGACATAGTAAGTACATCATGAGAGGTGAATGCTACAAGATGAAATGGAATGAGGACTTTTCACTTAGCGTATTGGGGTAGAATTCAGTGGTTCTCAAATTTTTTGGACTTGTTTACATTTCTAAAAGCTATTGAGAGCTCCCCCTTCTCTCCACCAAAGGGCTTTTGTTTATATGAATTCTTATCTACCATGTTAGTTATTAGTTATGTTTACCATATTAGAAATTAGAACATCAGCATTACTATGAAAATAGTTTTGAGCTCAAGGATCCCCTGAAAAGGTCTTGGGGACTTCCGTGGTCCCTAGACCATACTTTGAGGGCCGCTAGATTAGATGAACTCAGAGTTCCCTTCCAGCTCTAAATTCTATGGTCATAGTGCCATTCTTGTCACTACCACTGGCATGTTTGAAACACCACCTCTATACTAACCTTCTATACACTTGTATACATACATGCATACACACCACTACTGTTTCCCTTTAGCTCTAACCATCTGGTGTCTCCACAGAAGTCTGCATAAGGGCTTGGTGTATTGCCCCAAATTTATCCTACTTTAGAGGTGATGCTGACATTGATCAAGTCACCAAACTGCCCAGGATCTTACTTTGTTCACCTCTAACATGAGGCATCCCCTAAGGTCCCTTCTCTATTGTTCTATGGTTAGGGGAACTTGTGAATTACAGAATTTCCTAGATTCAAAAATTATGGAGCATGGAAATGACCTTCGTGAGGCCAGCTTTGATACCCAAAGATCTGAAAGTTTTCATCTGGAGTTCCATTTAAAATGTGCCTCTCAATTCCTCTGCCCCTTTGGCCAAAGAGTTCTACATCATTCTACATGTGGAGTAAAATGACCAGTTTGTTCAATTATTAGGGTATATCTGGCAAGAAGGCAAGCACGTACCTTTGGGATGTGATCTTCCTGTTCCTGGTGAGTCATTTTTTAGGTACAGAGCTTTAAATCTTAGTAACTAGTTTAGTGTATAACTTGAAAAGTATAAATAATCAGATGTATTTGCCATGGCAGGGGGAGTGAATAATAATTTCAAGCCTGACAAACTAGGCTTAAACATGTACATTATAGATAGAATATACTACATACACACACACACATATAGTCAACAAATATTTAATAAACACCTACTATGTTCCAAGCTCTGTGCTAAGTACTGGGTATACAAAGAAAGGCAAAAGACAGCCCCTGTCCTCAGAGCTCACGATCTAATGAAGAAGACTATATATAAACAATTTCATTTTTTTAAAGCTATATACAAATAAATAGGAAATAATCAACAGATGGAAGGCACTAGAATTAAAAGAGATTGGGAAAGGTTTACTGAGTTAGTATTTTTAGACTTTAGGGAAGCAGATATGAGGAAGGAAAGCATCCAAGTATGAAGTACAACCTGTGAAAATGCTTGGAGTTGGGAGCTGGAGTATTTTTTTCAAGCAAAAACAAGGAGGCCAGTGTCACTGCATTGAGGAGTGTGTGTTGGGGGGGGGGGGCAGTG
Organism: Petaurus breviceps papuanus; assembly: GCF_028583685.1. Classification (NCBI taxonomy): domain Eukaryota; kingdom Metazoa; phylum Chordata; class Mammalia; order Diprotodontia; family Petauridae; genus Petaurus; species Petaurus breviceps. The sequence goes on from NW_027186296.1 coordinate 44,805,188, forward strand.
TAATGTGTAAGAAGACTGGGAAAGGTGGGGGGAGGGGGAACATAGGTTATGAAGGGCTTTGAATGCCAAATAGAGGATTTTGTATTTGATAGGGAGACACTGAAATTTCTAGAGAGTGTGTGTGTTACATGATTGCTTCTGTGCTTTAGAAAAATTCCTTTGGTTAGCTGACTGAGTAGGGAGTAGGGAGAAACTTATAGCCCTGTAATATAATGCCAAGGAAAGGCAACTTCCCAAGGTTCAGAATACCAGCATAGGTGCTCTCCATTTTATTCAGTAACAAACCCAGAACAGAGAATATCAAAACATGACATCATTCAAAATACAGCATTTACTAAGTGTGATTAAATAATCTCCAAGTACTACCCCACCCCAGGACCTTCCAATCATTCAATCAATTACAAAGTCTCTGTTCTAAATACTTCTCCACCCCTAGGCTATACCTTAATTTAATCCACCACAAAGTCCCTCTTCTCAAATGGAGATTAGTTTCCAAACATAAGGTCAAAAGTTCCCCACCCCTGGATCACAATTGAATCTACCCCAGAGTTACATCAAGTTTAAACACAGCACTTAATACCCAAATAGAGGTCTTTTCTTCATCTTGACTCGAGGCAAGTTCTCAGCAATCTTAGTTCCTGGGGAGGCAAGGCTTAGCAAGGCCATAAGATACATTGCCAGTCCCTTCATGAATTCATCCTCTGTCTGTAGAACAGTCCTAGAACCCCTGAACACATTAGCAAAGCCCTCTCCCAGGATTTCTGTAAACATACGACAAGAAAATCCTTCTTCAGGGCTTCTGAACCAACAGAAAGGCTCCCAGACCCCTGCAACAACAGCACTGTCCTTCACCAGTGGACAGTATTCACTCTGTCTGCAGGACAGTCTCCAGACCCCTGCAACAACAGCACTGTCCTTCACCAGTGGACAGTATTCACTCTGTCTGTAGGACAGTCTCCAGACCCCTGCAACAACAGCACTGCCCTTCACCAGTGGACAGTATTCACTCTCTGTCTGCAGGACAGTCTCAGGGCTTCTTAAGCAAAAGCCAGGTTCCAGGACTTCTTCAACAACAGGACTGTCTTTCACCAGTGGACAAATCTGGCAAAAGAACATCAAAACAGACAGACAAAGTACCAGCAAAGCAGCCATGTCTCCTCAGTCCTTGGCAGCTCAGGGGGCAGGTCTCAAAAGTCCAGGGCAATTCAAAGCGGCCACCAGCAATTCTCTTAGTCTCTCTCTCTCCACGAGGTGCTGCTTCCAAAAAAATCTTCCGCCTCTCTCTTGTCTCTCCAAATCTACGTCACCAGCTCCTCCCAGTTCAGGACTTTCTTTTCACATCAACAAGTCCATCCCACAGGTGGGATTAACAAGCTCTGGGTTTTAACACAATCAATTTGAAAACCAAGCCAATACAGGGGAATCTTTAAATGCCATTACTATCACATTCCCACAGACCAACCAGCTGACTATTGCAATAGTACAGGTGTGAAGTGATGAGGGCCCAACAATATCAGAGGAGAGAGATGTTCCAGGGGTAAAACTGACAGGCCTTGGCAACAGACTGGATATAGGGAGTAAGTGACAGTGAGAAGTCAAGGGTGACTGCTAGGTTGTGATCCTGAGAGGGAATGGGAGGATAGTGTTATTTTCTATAGTAATAGGGAAGCTTGGAAGAGGGGAGAGTTTGGGGTGGAAAGACAAGGAATTTGGTTTTGGACTGTAATAGTAATGGAATTTAAAGATCCCCCTGTATTGGCTTGGTTTTTGGATTGATCGTGTTAAAACCCAGAGCTTGTGAATCCCACTTGTGGGATGGACTTCTTGACGTGAAAAGAGAGGGCTAAACTGGGAGGATCTGGTGATGTGAATTTAGAGAGACACAAGCAGAGAGAGAGACAGAAGAATTTTTTTGGAAGCAGCATCATGAAGGCAGAAATGGAGAGGATTGCTGAGGGCCAATTTGAACTGCCCAGGACTTTTGAGAGCTGCCACCCAGAGCTGCCAAGGACTGAAGAGACATGGCTGTTATGCTGGTACTTTGTCTGTCTGTTTTGATGTTGTTTTGCTAGATTCGTCCACTGGTGAAGGACAGTGCTGTTGTTGCAGAGGTGTTGGAACCTTGCTGTTGGTTCAGAGCTCCTGAGACTGTTCTGCAGACAGAGAGTGAATTGCGCCCACTGGTGAAGGCCAATGCTGTTGTTGCAAAAGAACCTTGCTGTTGGTTCAGAAGCCCTGAAGAAGGATTTTCTTGTTGTATATTTACAGAAATCCTGGAAGAGGGTTTTGCTAATGTTTTCTGGGGTCCTAGGACTGTTCTGTAGACAGAGAATGAATTAATGAAGGCACTGGCAATGTATCTTGTGGCCTTGCTAAGCTTTGTCTCCCCAGGAACAAAGATTGCTGAGAACTTGCCTCAGGTCAAGATGAAGAAAAGACCCCTTTTTGGGTATTAAATGCTGTGCTTAAGTTTGTTGTAACTCTGGGGTAGTTGGCCTATTCAGTTGTGATCCAAGGGTGGGGATCTTTTGATTTTTTTGTGCTTTGTGATTGACTAAATGAATGTACTGCCTAGGGGAGGAGTAGCACTTAGAAGAGGGTCTTTGGGATTGACTAAATGAATTATAATGTCCAGGGGTGGGGTAGTACTTGGGAATTATTGAATTACACTTGGTAGATGCTGTATTTTGAATGATGCTATATTTTTATTTTCTCTGTTCTTAATTTGTCATTGAATAAAATGGAGAGCAGCTATGCTGGTATTTTGAACCTCAGGAAGTTGCCTTCGCTTGGCATTATATGGACATGTTAAGTTTAAGATGTCTACTAGATTTCTAGCTCAAGATGACTGAAATGCAGTTGGAGATGTAAGATTGGAGGTCAGCAGAGAGTTTGGAGCAGGATATTTAGATCTGAGAGTCATCAGCATAGAGGTGGTTATTAAATTCTTGGGAGCTGATGAGATCACCAAGTGAAATCATATAGAGGGAGAAGAGAAGGCCCAGACCAGAACCCTGTGGGACACACACTTTTAGCAGATAAGACCTAGATATAGATCCAGCATAGGAGACTGAGAAGGAGTGGTCAGATAGGTCAGAGAAGACTCAGGAGAGAGTGGTATCCTGAAAACCTAGAGAGAAGAGAGTATCAAAGAGAAGAGGGTAATCATCGATGTCAAAGGCTACAAAGAGGTCAAGAAAGATGAGAACACTTATATTTATAGCTTTATACCATATATGTTTAGGTATATGAGATTATAAAGTAATGAAACTAATTTTCATGTATGCTTTCTGGAATAGCTCTTGTTAATTTATATACACAACTTGATTCAGTTCAACAAACATTTATTAAGTATTTATTACGTGCAAGCTACGGGGAGAAGCAAAAAAAAAAAAAAGACAATTCCTGCCTTAAAGAAACTTGCAATCTGGTTAAAGCAATGAGGCAAATAACTGCAGCACTAGTTATGACCAATTGCAAAAGAAAGGTCCAAGTGAGGAGAAAAAGGGATTTGAGAAGAGAGAGATTGCTGAGCTGGCTCTGAATAGAAGCACAGGATTTCAACAAGAAGAGACAACTTTTCAGGTTTAGTGACCATCTTGTCCATTTTGCAAATGAGAAGACTAAGGTTCAAGGAGGCTGACTGGCCTGAGGTAACACAGGTAGTGAGTAGCAGAGCCAAATTCAAATCCAGGTATTTTTCCACCATAGCACATTGCCTAAGCAGGAGAGACTGGGAATAAGTAGCTGCTGGAACATAGTATGTGAAGGAGAGTGGTGTGAATTAAGGCCAACTGAAGATTGTAACAGGCCTTGAATGACAGGATAAAAATTCTTTTATTCATTAAGCTTTGTTGTGAGGGTCAAATGAAGGAATATTTGTAAAAAGCACTTCGCGTGGAGCCTGGCACATAGTGGGCACTATTATCAATGCTCACTTTTCCATTCCATTCCACTTGGGCTTCTTGCCTACCCAGGTCAGATGGCGCACAAAAGGGCTACCTGGGCTGCCATCAAACCCTCTTACCCCATTCTCAACTGAATATCGCAATGTTTACTGCCAGTGGAATTAGGGTGATTAAGTTTTCCTCACCTCTTCCCTGCCCTAGGGCTCAAGTAGTGGCATATACCATTTACAAAACTTGGGGGAGGAGGGGTTGAGGTATGGGTGATATATCTTCTTTCAAAGCATTTTCTTTCTAATTTCCTTCATTATCAAATCTCCTTCTGTTAAAGGCCATGCAAAATACCCTCAGGCTCAGAGGAGCCTCAAGAAAGCACTTCATACAGCTAAGAAGTAATGATAATTTGTTCTGTGTGCCAGGCTTTATCCTAAGCAAGGATACAAAGGAAAAAGCAAAACAAAACAAATAGTTCCTGCCCTCAAGGAGCTCACAGTCTGATGTGGGAGACAACATGCAAAGACAACTACAGACAAGATAAATTCTGGATAAAATGGAAGTCGTCTATGGAGAAGAGTCCACTAGCATTTGAGGGGATTAAGAAAGGTTTCTTGTAGACAGCGGATTTCAGCTGTAACTTGAAGGAAGCCAGAGAGGCCAGAAGGCAGAAATGAAGAGGATGAGAATTACAGACATAGGAGAAAGCCAAAGAAAAGGCCTGGAGTCAGGAGAAGAAGTGCCTTGTGTGAGGAACAGCAAAGAGGACCGAATCACTGGGTCATAATGTAAGGGGAGATGAATGAGGTGTGAGGCTGGAAAGGTTGGGGTGAGGAGAGATTACCAAGGGCTTTGAATGCTAAAGACAGGATTTCATATTGCATCCTGCAGATAGTAGAGAACCCCTAGAGTTTACTATAGGGAAGGAGAGTAAATATTGATACTATCAGAAAGAATGAGAGGTAGGGGTGGTAACATGGTCAGGCCTGCACTTAAAGAAGATCACCTTGACAGCTGAGTGGAGGATAGACCAAAGTGGGAAGAGATTTGAGGTGGGGAGACCAACCAGTAAGCTATAGTAATAGTTCAGGCTTGAGGTGATGAGGGCCCACACCAAGGTAGTGGCTGTGTCAGAAGAGAAGGGGGTATATACAAGAGATGTCACGAAGGCAGAATCAGCTGAACCTGGCAACAGAGTGGATGTGAGAGATGAGAAAGAGTAAGGAGTCTGGCAATAACAACGAGGTTTCAAGCTTGGCTTATTGGGAGGATGGTGGTGCCTTTGATAGTCATAGGAAGATTAAGAGGGGAGGAAAGGTAATGAGGTCACTTCTGGACATGATGGGTTGAAGGTGTCTAGAGGGAGGAGGAAAGACTGGAAGCCACCATAGGCAACCTTGCTACAATGGTAAAGACAAGTCCTGCTACATGGGTATTGATAAAAAGTAATCTTGAAAAATACCCTTTATTTGATTCCCCTGCACATTATTCTCTAATTGTCTGCCTATTCTCCCCTCCCCTCACTCTGCTCTGTAATAATATATCTTAGCACCAGGTAGACGTCATTTGGTAGTTGGTGAATGAAGTGACTATGTTATGTATGTTGAGTTTATTTTCATATTTTAGCTAGTACTGCACAATGAGCTATAAAACACATTGTCTTCATCTTCTAATTTTGCATTCATAGACTCATGGGATTATAGATTTAGAGCTAAAAGGGACTGCAGAGGACATCTAGCCCATCCCCTTTATTTTATAGATAAAAAACTAAGGCCCAGAGAAATTAAGTTGTTTACCCAAAATCACAAGGCAATAAAGCAAGAATAATTGATAACAAATTATTTCAAAATATATCTACTACTTCTTTTCAATGTTTATTAGCATGATGCCAAGAATAGTTTTTAGAAAAAAAGCATTGTGCCTATGTATGTACAGATAATGTACAGAGTTTCTCTTTCATGGTTAACCAATAACATAAAATAATCATGAAGGCAGCAAGCTAGATTGAAGGTCTAAATGCCTTTCTCAGAGAGTACATATGTATTTGTTTTGAGCTTTACCTGATTTATGGGAACTGATAGGTGCTGACATTTCTTGGAGGGAAATTGGTTATCTGGACCCACAGAGATTTCCATCTGTAACTGGAATCAGCATTTTACCCATCCCATAAAAAATGATTATAAAGCACTTTACAACCAGAAAAGTGGTATGCAATGGTTAAACAGTCCAGAAAGTTCCGGGGTAGAGAAATAGAAATTTCTAAGATAATATGTGTTCAGAAGATCCCCCCAAAGGACTCTTGGATCTCTTATGTTTTCTTACAATTCCAGCAGTCCCATCTATTCTCATTCCATTTGAGCTACAATATATTTGTAGTGGAGACGTCTGTTGCCCCACCCTAGTTGCTATAGCTGATGATTCATAGAAACTGGAGGAGGAAAAGACCTATGAAGTCATCTAGTACATCCCCAAATTAGGAAGTGAGGGCAGCATGGGGACTGAGTGAAGATTATCTAGTCCCAACTTCATGTTTCCAAAAAAAATTAAGAAGAAAAGGGAGAAAAAAATTTGGCCAGAGATGATTAGAATAACAACCATCTGGTTTGCCTTTTGTCCATAACATAATCCCAAGATCCACCCAGTTAAAAATACATCAAGCATTGGAATGTAAGACTGGGTCAGGAAGTCCAGGTGTCTAGGTGTCAGGAAATTGAGCTAAAATTCTTCTGGCATAATAACAATGTTGGATATATAACTCTTCTACCCACTATTTTAAATGTTTAGATCATTACTTAGAGTCCTAGAAGGCTAGTGCCCAGAGGTAGTGTTCTCTCTATTACATTGTTTTTCCTAGAAATCCCATGAAATCTTAGGTAATCGATCACAGAGTTGGAATGGGCATTTTCTTTACATTATTAATTAACTATAAATTGTTTTTTCCTTGATACATCATACAAATGTGCTTTGAGTAAATCTAGGTTGAGGTAAGTCTAGGCTTAACTATTACAATTCCAAATCAGAAGAATATCAATTTAATGAGATTAATAACATAATATGACAGTATATACTTGTAAGAACCGATGTAGAGTAAATTAAACAGAACTAGGACAACAAAATAAAAAATGACTACAATAATGTCAATGAAAACAACACTCAAAAATAACTGATTATTTGTAGTGACTGACCTCAGAACCAGAGATTGGACAAGGAAACATACTGACCACTTCTTGTTGGAGAGGTTGGAGACTGACTACAGGTGCACAGTAGGACATGTGCTTTCAGACAGGATCTCTGTATTAAGTTGGCTTAGCTTCACTTCACAAGATAAACAACAATGAGGGAGAATATATCAAGATATGAATGTGGTATAAAAGCAAAGAACATCAAGAAACATTTTTTAAAATGTTGATAGCTCCTATTTTTATAGAACTTTGCAATTTACCAAGTTTCTTCATCACAAAGACCCTGTGGGATATGTAGTGCAAGTATTATTATCCCCATTCTCCATCTGAAAAGACTCAGGCTCCAGAATGTTCAAATGACATGTCCAGTCATTTGGATCCAAAGCTAGTGGAACTTTTAACTCCAAATCCAATAAGCATCCACTTCACTACAGAGACTCTCAGGAAAAGTTTCCTCTCTCTGTACAAGCTACTCCTTCTCTAACTTTTATCCTTAACTCCAGAACTTATGTTCAGAAGCAACTAGGTGGTTCATTAGATAAGACTGTGTGATAGTAATGGAATATAAAGATCCCCCTGTATTGGCTTGGTTTTCAAATTGATTGTGTTAAAACCCAGAGCTTGTTAATCCCACCTGTGGGATGGACTTGTTGATGTGAAAAGAGAGTCCTGAACTGGGAGGAGCTGGTGACATAGATTTGGAGAGACACAAGAGAGAGGCAGAAGAACTTTTTGGAAGCAGCACCCTCGTGGAGGCAGAGAGAGACTGAGAGGATTGCTGAAGGCCACTTTGAATTGCCCTGGACTTTTGAGACCTGCCCCCGGGGCTGCTAAGGACTGAGGAGACATGGCTGTTTTGCTGGTACTTTGTCTGTCTGTTTTGATGTTGTTTTGCCAGATTTGTCCACTGGTGAAAGACAGTCCTGTTATTGAAGAAGTCCTGGAACCTTTCTGTTGGCTAAGAGCTCCTGAGACTGTCTTGCAGACAGAGAGTGAATACTGTCCACTGGTGAAGGACAGTGCTGTTGTTGCAGGGGTCTGGGAACCTTTCTGTTGGTTCAGAAGCCCTGAAGAAGGATTTTCTTGTTGTATGTTTACAGAAATCCTGGGAGAGGGTTTTGCTAATGTTTTCAGGGGTTCTAGGACTGTTCTGCAGACAGAGGATGAATCAATGAAGAGACTGGCAATGTATCTTGTGGCCTTGCTAAGCCTTGTGTCCCCAGGAACTAAGATTGCTGAGAACTTGCCTCGTGTCAAGATGAAGAAAAGAACTCCATTTGGGTATTAAGTGCTGTGCTTAAACTTGATGTAACTCTGGGGTAGATTCAATTGTGATCCAGGAGTGGGGAACTTTTGACCTTTTGGTGTTCTATGGTTGAACAAATGAATGTACTTTACTTATGTTTGGAAACTAATCTCTGCTGGGCCTGGAGTCAGGAAAACCTGAATTCAAATGCAGCCTCAGACACCTACTAGCTGTGTGACCCTGTACAAGTCACTTAATTTTGTTTGCCTCAGTTTCCTCACCTGTAAAATGGAGATAACTATAATCCTTATTTGAATGGAAATGAAGATCAAATCAGATGACATTTATAAAATATCTAGCACATACTAGGTGCTATTTAAAAAAAAGAATTCTCTGCTCATCATGTTGTTGCATTTGTTTGAAGATACATTAGAGCACATTTAGTAGATTCAATGTTCCTACAAGCAAGGAGTAGACTTTCCCAACATCAAAGGGAAGTAATTGCTATTTTCATTTGTTACATACCTTTGTTTTACATGTTAAATTTCAGTGATAACAGTATAAAATATTATGTTTGTAAGGGGAAATACATTCTAATACATACTTATAATGGGTTTGCAACCTTAGAGACTCCTTGACTCTTTCTCTCCTGCCATATCCAAGCCTTTGTTAAGTCTTGTCAGTTCTACCTGGGCATATCTCTTGCATCCTCCCCTCCTTTCTTCTCATAGAAATTCTTTCAGTTCAAGCCCTTTTCCACCCCTTGCCGAAATGATTGCATTAGCCTCCTAATTGGTCTCTTAGACTCTCTCCTTTCTAACCCAACCTCTACAGAGCTGCCAATTAAGCACAGATCTAGCCCTATCACTCACCTACCCAAAAATCTTAATTGAATCCCTATTGTCTCTAGGATAAAATACAAAATCCTTGAAGGGGCATTTAAAATTCTCCACAATATGGCTATCACCTATTCTTCTAGTTTTATTTCAGATCACTCCCTGTTGTGTACTCTCTATACCTGCCAAATAGCACTGCTGGCCATTTCCCAAACATGACATTCCATAGAACATCCTTGTGCATTACACAAGTGTTCTCCTATGTCCAGAATGTACTCCCTCCTCATCTATACCTCCTAGTGTCCTTCAAATCACAGGCCTTCCCTGATCCTTCCTGATTTTTAATGCACTCTCCCATTTAAAATGACTTTATATCTATTTATCTGTACACTTGTTGTATGCCCCTAGTAAAATGTAAGCTCCTACAAGGCAGGGCATATTTAATTTTTGTCTTTATATCTCCAGATCCTAGAAAAAAAACCTTTTCTCCCCCTGGTCTGAAACAATCACTCTGGGCTAGGCCTGAGGCCAGTCCAGTGATTCAGGTTCAGGGTTGAAATGCAATGAGATTCTAGTTGACCCTAAATACTATAAAAGTCAGTATAATGATAGTAAATGATAAAAAGATACAATTCTTAAAGTTAAAAATAAAATTCAAATACAATGGTTTCTATGCTTCAGCTTCCCATTCACCATAGTAACAGGCCATACTAGGTCAGAAAGGCATTTTTTCTGGGCAGCAGAAATTCCCTAAAATTTCTAACACCAGTTACTCATAGGTTGGACCTTTTATGCCTCAGGTAGTAAGAAAGTCAAATCAATGATGATCCCAGGAATTGTACCCTCATCCCTTTAAAGGGAAACCACTCCAACCTTCATAAAACAGGCATAATTTCTTTGATGCCTCTGATTTCATTAGTATAGGAGAATTCCCAGAAGGAGAGGCCCTTCACGAAGCAGACCAGTAACTGCTCCGTGATGCTCCCTACTTGCTTGAGGCTCTGAGAAGTTAACTTTTAAGTTAATGTTCCATATCAGACAGCCAGGATATGTAAAGATGGTACTTAAGCCCAGATTTTCCTAGCTCTGGGGCCTGTTTTCTGTTCTGTACAGCACTGATGTCAAACTTAAATAGAAATGGATCCCTGCAGACCTATATTTTGACTAAGAAAATCACAAATTAACATTATCTGGGTTGTATTTTTATTGATTTTGTTAAACATTTCTCAATTATATTTAAATCTGGTTCAGACCACTCAGGAGTTTGACACCTCTGCTCAACCTTGCACATAGTAGTCTCATAACTATTTATTGAATCGAAGTTTGAAACTACTAGTCACCACTTAGGAAAGAGATCTGGAAGTCCCTGGAGTAAAGAATGCTTTTTGAGTTCTCTGCCCAATGTGCTGTTGTGGCTAAAATGGTCAACAGAATGATGGACATCATTATAAGAGGTTTTAGAAACCAAAGAGAAGGGCATTATCCTAATGATTTATGAAACCATAGTTCATCCCTGCCTGGAATACTGTTGTTTGTCCTTCAGTTTTGAAGAGAAGCAATGACATAAGGGGGAATTGACTTTCACTTGAACTGGCTTTAAGTGAGGCAGAGTTGCACAGTCACTAGCCTTACTCTCTGTTCCAAAGTCATCAAAGTCCAGTTACAAGACAAAAGTCAAGGCAACTGACAGTGGCCCAGGATACAGTGGATGACCTTGGCTTCTTCAGTATCTGACCAAACTCTAAGCGCTTCACAATGCCTGCTTCAGCTGCTTCATGGCTCTTGGAAAAATTTGTTCCCATCCTGCCATTCCCCTGGGGGATGTCTTCCATGCTTGGGGCACACACTTCCCTAACTCACTGAGAAGTGTGAGGCCTACTGGCTATCCTCCACTCGGTTCAGCACATCTGCCAAGAAGGTTTTACTAAGGCGTGGCCACTGCTCATGCCACGGCTTCGAGGAGCCACAAGTGAGAGTGGGTAACAGGAAGACATCAAAGGTGGATGAGCATCCCTGAAAAGGGCTGGGCAGGTCCTCACACCAGAAGTTCTAGTCTTCCCTGAATGGCCCTGGGCCCCCTAGAATACTATAGAAAAGTTTGGTACCAAGCTTAAAACAATTCAATAAATAGAGTATCCCAAAGCCTGCATGACATGCGACCTGCAAGCAGCCCATGGGCCAAATGTGCAGGCCTTGTCTAGTCTGTGTCCAGGACAAAAGAGCCTGGCTTACTATTTTCAAAGGATAAACCAAGTATATAAAGAATTTTATGAGAAGCAGTTGGATGGACAGTTCATTGAAGTGGTTTCCCGGTACCTCTTATCTTGGCCAGACTGATGGGAGGGGGACCAGAATTTAACGGTAGGATGAAAGCAGGTTAGATTGCTCTTAGGCCATAAAACTTAAAGAAAACATAGGTTCATGACAGAGTACTTCCTTCAATGTCATAAAAGTTGAACAAACTTATTTAAACAGTCACATTTCATATATCCTCTAAGGAAAAAAACCTTATCAAACAAACTCTTTAGGGAAACTAAGTTAGCTTTCAGATTGAACTACATTTAGAGGGTTCATAAATCAACTGATTGAGGAGGAAGATTTACATGTCACCAAGGAGTCAGAGACCACTGAGATTTTTTCTCTGAGTTCTTATATAAGGAATGCTTAAGGCTCTAAGTAAATTTTCACATCCCATGAGACAGGTTTTGGGCAGTTCAACAACTTCTTATCTAGGACAGATGGCCTTGACATTCCTTTATTATTTCATGAGTCAGGTGTCGGTCAGGTATGGTTAACAGAAGACAGACTTTAACCAGTTAACCAAATATCTAGGAGGAATGACCCAAAATTCTGAGTAATAAAAGGAAAAATTTTAAATCCCATAACAATACCTTGGGGTAGCTAACTTTGGAGAAGGAGCAAGTCCTAGGTAAGGGAAGCAGCATGAACAAAGGGGTGAAGCTGATAATAACCTTGGCCTGTGGAGGCAAAAATGAGGAGAGAAGCCTGACTGCAATTGAGAGTCTATACATGTTCAAGAGTAGTGGGAGATGTTAGATATGCAAACTAGGGCCAAGAATATGGAGAAAGTTAAAGGCCAGATGGAAAGGTTTGATCTTGATCTTCTAGCTAACAGAGAGGCTATATTCTTTATGAGACATAATAAAAGCAATATTGTAAGATTATTGGAGTGGGGAGAAATGGGAAGAGTGGAAAACAGGAAACTTTCAACAGCTGACATTAAGGGATAAAAGACTAGAGAATAGATGAATTATTCAGAGATATTACAAAGGTAGAATAAACAAGATTTGGTAACAGGGTAGTTCTAGAAGGTGAAGTTGAAAGTGGCTCCTGAATTTTGAGCCCGAATGACTGAAAGAATAGTGGTGCCCTAAAGAAATTGAAGAGGGAAGCTGATTTAATAGCTTAGTACAACATGACACAAAGCAGGTACTTCATCAACCCTTATTGATTTTTGAAGAGATAAGGCTCATTTGGAGTATGTTGAGTTTATGACGATGGTAATAATTAAAGTGAGGATGTCCTAAAAGCAGTTGAATATGTAGGAATGAAGTTCCAACAAGAGGCTAATGCTGGTGATATATTCAGAAATCATTGGTGTCAAGATAATAGTTAAAACTACTGAAAAGGATAAACTCACTGAAGGAGACATTACATAGAAAAGCAGAAAACTATGGCCTGAATATTGTGAGAGAACTGAAGTTAGAGAGGAGGAAAATTCAGAGACAGAAAAGTGGTATAAAAGATAGTGAACTGGGGCAGCCAGGTGGCTCAGCAAGTAAGAGCACTGGCTCCAGTGTCGGGATGACCTGGATCAAATCTGGGCTCAGATACTCAGCACCACACCCAGAAATAACTGGCCGTGTAACCTTGAGCAAGTTACTTAACCCCGATTGCATAAAAAAAAAAAAGATAGTGAACCAGGATAATATAGTTTCACAGAATGTAAGAGAAGAGAAAGCTTCAAGAAAGAGGTGGACTTAGGCTTCAGAGAAGTCAAGGAGAATAGAAGCAGAGACCACTGGAATTTTTGAGGCAGTTGCCTTTAAGAAGGCAGTTTCAACAGTGGATAGGGGAAGGAATTGAATTTCATGGTATTTAAGAGGGACTGAGGGGTGATAAAATGGAGGCAGCTGAACCAGATCTCTTGTATAAAATATTTCACAGTGAAAGAAGGAATGTGAGACAGTGACTGGCAGGGTCAACAGGGTCCAGGGATAGTATTTTGTTTTTTAAGATAGGAGAGATCTGGATATGTTTGAAATCACATAAGAAGGATCCAGTGTTTGGGAGGTGGGCTGAGTACAGCATGGAAGGGACAGATATTGAAGATACTAGAGATGTAAGGATAATAAATTTAGGACTAGACAAGAGAAAATTGAAGTACAGAGAATTAAGAGGCTTGTTCAGATTGCACAGCTATTAAGCATCTGAGGAGATATTTAAACCCCAGGTCTTTCTGATTTCAAGTCTAGGGCCCTAGCTAGTGCCCCATGTTGCTTCTCAAACATAGTTATAATCACATTACCTTACAGGGTGGTATTGCTATTGGTGTAGGTCCACTCCGTCTAGTATCCTTCTCCCCTTTCCATCTCTTGTTAGGGATTAGTCCTGTGATTTCATCTGAATAGGGAATTTTCTCTAGCAATGCAGGTTGGCACCTTTTATGTTGTTTAAAGTCTTAATTACCTAGAGCACTGAAAATATGTAAAGTGATTTGCTCAGGGTCATATATCATGTGTCAGAGAGGCAGAACTTGAACCTAGCTCTCTGCTATACTTAAGCTAAATGTTTCACATATTCAACTGATCCTCACAACAATCCTATTTTTATCCCTCTTATATTGATGAAAAAATTAAGACTGAGAGAGGTTGTGACTTGTCCACTTAGTCTACTAGTGTCTTACCTACTATCTAGTAAGTACCTAAAGCAAGATTTGATTCCAAGTCCAATACTTTTTCAATGTACCACTTAGCATCTTTATGGTCTTAAACTAGAGGATCACTCAGGTCTTTTCCAATTCTCAAATTTTCTGATGAATTCCATGAGATATAGCATACCAAGGAATATAATATGAGGTCTGGTCTAGAGCTGTCTGCCTGTGGAAAGAAACTTAAAAGAAGAAGGGTTAGATTTCTTCTGTTTGTTCCCAAAACACATAACTGCAGTTGGATGCTGCAGACATATTGAGGCTTAATGTAAGGAAGAATTTCCTGACAATTAGAACAATTCATTAGGATGCTTCAGGAAGAAGTGAGTGTCTCCTCATTAGAGATCTTCATGCAGAGACTGGATAAACACTTGTTAGGTATTTAATGCAGGGCATTTCTTTTGGGATATGGGTTGGAGTAGATCAGTGGTTCCCAAAGGTTTTTGTTCTTGGACCCCTCTCAACAACAGAAAAAAGTGTTGTGAACCCACAGGATAATTTAATATACTTCTCATGATAATTCTTTTAGAATTATTCCTTAAGTATTTACAATAATAATGATAACTTTTGCCTCCAAACTTAAAAATCTATATTATATAATTATAAAATTTCAAAACTAATCATAAAATAATTATGAATATTTTCTGTGGCACATTCTGTAAGAATTAAAAGAGGTAACCCAATTAGACCTCATATGCTTACTATAATATGCAAGACTTTACATTAAATTTCTTTATTTTACAGATTTTATTAAATATAAATTATATTTGACTGAACTAAGTTAGAACTTGGAAGATGTTTGCAAAAATCAACTTAATTTCAAAACTGGACTTTTTAATTTAAACAAATATTTGTAACATTTGATTTAACAGCAGATAAATATAGTCTTATATTTGGTTTTTCATTGAGTTTATTTCTGTATTTTAATTTAAAATAAGAATAAAGTAAAAACACTTGCTCATGCAAATGTGTTAGAAAAATGGTAAAAGAATTTTACAAGCCTTCTTGCTGAGAGATGGAAAATAATTTTTAAAAAGTTTAGCTACCTAACCAATTGATAAAAATGAATAGCTGGTTATGATATAAAATTCTTACTTTTCTACTGATTAATAACAAGTGCTATATTAAATGCTCAACTTACTTAAAGTTCAGTTGCATATATTGCTTCATTTTTCACAATATAAATAATATAAACTAACCTTTGTAAGGAAAGAATCTCTTTAGACATGACTTCCTTCTTTTCTACCACTGGTATGCCAACTATACCCTTACAGAAACTCTACTGAATGACTGATTAATGTTACCAGCTAACTAATTTGAAAATATACCAGAGAGAAGAATAGTAACATAAGTGGAGGATAAATTTAAACTGGAAAAGAGCCTTAATATTGCAATGAGAGGCAATCTAGAGCTATTTCTACAGAACAAATTTGATGGCCCATGAGGATTTCAAGATGCTTTGTAATGTGCTTGCCTCGTGCACACTTTGATTTCCAGACAATTTAACATTTAACTGTAAGAACACAAACACTCATAACACCTAGATCACATGATGATGCAATTTATGACATATGATTATAGGATAATCGCAAAACAAGGGAGCAACTCTGCTGAAGTGTACAGAATACAAATGGGAGAATGCACGTAAGTCTGACCGTGTCTTGGGAATTGGTTTGGGCTTGAATGTTGGACCCTTATGGTGGTTTGGAAACAATTTGATGACAGGTTGAGAAACTGCAAAAACACATAGCACTTAGAAGCAGACCAAATCTGATTATCATCACTGCATGAACACCAAAATGTATGCATGATCATGACAGTTTCAAATAAATGCAGAAATAAATCTATAATGCTTCAAACATACGCGTTTTTATTTTCACAGAGAAAAATATTTTTGTGACATAACTGGGCAATAATCTACTACAGGAAGTAAGATACCATTAAAGAATTTTTAGCATGAACTCCTTGGATAATCATAGACCACTAAATGGCAACTACTGGACTAGATGACTGATAAAGTCACTTCCCTTTCAAAAACTCCATGATGCTATGTTTTAAAAAATCCAAGAATTGACTTATATTGATAGGAACTTCCCAAATTAGTTATGCCAAGCCATATATTCCCATCCTTCCAAGTTCAGATCATTGTTGACAAATCAGAGTTTGTTTAATTTGTTATACTGGGCTTTATATTTCAGATGACCAACTAAGTATGGATTAGACAAAATAATTAAGAAATATATTCTTTTAAATCTTTGAGGTCTCAATATGTTCGGTCTTTTGAATGAAATACTTTCTTGATAGTATCTATCACCACTGCAGTTGGAAGCATGATTCTCTACCAGTCCCAGGGACTAGAAAGGCCTTGTTTCAGAAAAAGGAGACTCTAAATATCACATACCTGTTATTTTATGAAAGTAATACTGGCAGAGAGCTGACAATCCTTATCTCAATGCTACTTTTTGAGTAGGTGCATAAACACAGTCTCTGCCCTAAGGCCTTTCAGTCTAAGTTTCAGAGTAAAAAATGCAGTCCAGGAATTATATTAAAGCTATTCAAGTATCAGAGATGTGACCCTTATGGGTTTTTTTCTTTATATCTTTCAGTTAAAGTCTATCACAGATAATACCTCATGGGATATTCTGGAGGGATTTGAAATTTTTTAAAAAGTAGGAACCTTTGATATCTGGGTAGAAGAATACATGAGGCATTAGAAGCCATGTGGGGAAAGACCTAGAAGTAAAAATGGTATATGAAGACAAGAGGCAGGAGGTCTGAATTCTAATTCTGTCTTATATTAACTACCTGCATTGGCTTTGTCCTGATTATTTTGAATTTCTCTGCATCTAAAAAATGAAAACGTTGGATTAGATCTTCTCCAAGATCTTTTTCAACTCTAACATTCTTTGATTCTAAAATGGGGTTCCAAACTCATCTGTAAAGAAGAGAGGATAGATCTAGGCAAAATGTAAGCAAGTAGGAAGGGATGATGAGAATGGAAGACCAAAGAAACCTTGAAGAAAAGGAAGAATAACTTGAATATGAAAAAACAGGATGGAAAAAGGGAAGCATTCAAATGGGGAAGGTAATAATTTTACCAGAAGCTTTTTAGATAAATTGAGAAGAAAAATGGCTGGTTGCTAAATCAAACAAAATGTTGTTTACTCATTGGTTGCCAAGTAAGAACACTGTCCAAACAAAGTACTAATGGTGAGAGATGGAGTTTAGGGAGATAGGGGCAAAGTCAAGGGAGTGGGGATAAATGATTGGGAAATAACAACGGTGTTAAGACAAGGAAGAAAAGAAATCCAGTTTGGGGACTGGATTGACACTTGGCACTAATTCAGTTGTTAAAATTTGTAGACAACTTTGCAGGATCAACAGGTCCTCCAAGACAGTGTATAAACTTCCAGAATACATAGTACATATATGAATAAAAACTGCTTGCAAAGCTCACTGCAAATACACAGAACTCAGAAACTTCTCAGGGAGAAGTGGAAATCGTGATGAGTAAAAAGATTACTCTGGAGTAAAGGAGTTTCCTCTAGTTTGGAAACTTGGCTTTGAGGTTTCTATTTCCAATGAGCCAATTACCCACCCTATTTAAACTCTGGCCCAGTGTTGCAGCAATGTATTGCCAAAGCTTGCCCAAATGTGAAACTGACGTTTCCAAGTCTGCAATGACTCCTTTCCATGCACTTCTTTATATTAAAGGGCAAACAGATATGCCAAGAACCAAGTGCTGCAGCAAGCTCATGGGATCATTCTGATAATGCATTGTGGCTTTCTTCTGGGAACTGCCTTGTCTAAGTAAGGTTAAGCTAATAGATTCGCAGACAGTAATAGAAGAAGGGTGCCTGGAGTCTTAGCTCAGGGGAATAAAGATTTATGTTTCCTGGAACAACCAACCCCATTTTTTGCTTTTAATATCGACATCAAAACGTGAAACTATTTAACCAAGCTGAGGGACAGCAAATTCATTAACAGCAAGGACAAGGACCTCCACCCAAACCTCACACCCTTACCCTCTTCCTCTGCTCCCCCCACTCCTTTTCAGGTCTCTAAACTTGATGTAATGTTGAACAAGGAAGGGGGATAAAGAAGCAAGGAAGAACGAGGGGCAAGAAATCCAGAGGTAGACCTCCGAAAAGCAGAAGCGGGAGAAAAACGGTTCGGGCCTGACGTTCAATAATAGCTAGGAAGGTTTTGTTGGAGGGGTCAGAACTTGATACTCAGCCTGTTAACGTTGGGGCTAAGACTGAACCCCCGGGGAACCCCGCCCTGCTAGCTAAGTTTTTGCACAATGTTTCCTGCCACGGTGTGTGTGTGTGTGTGTGTGTGTGTGTGTGTGTGTTTGTGTGTGAGTCACTATGAATCAGGGGAGGTCCTGGTGAGGAGGAGAAGGGGAGAGGGGGAGGAGGCGGGGCTGGGAGGGGCGGGGCGGGCGGGGACTCTACTCCTATTGAGGATGTGGCAGAGGATAAAAACCCCACCCAAGCGGTCCCGGCTCTGCCAGAAGCCCGACTAGCTCTCTGCTCTTTTCGCGCTTGGCACAGGTAAGGAGTGGCCCTCCCGCTATTACCATCCCTCGACTATAACGGGGAGGGAGAAGTTCTTGAAAGAAAAAAAAAAAAAAAGGTCATTGCAAAGGGGCTCTGAGTTGCTTTAGGGCAGAGGGGGCTGACAACAATGGGCAGCAGAAGAGGGGCTGATGCTGCACTAGGGGCTTCTTGGGCGCAGGACTCGCGACAGTGGCAGGACATCTAGGGAGAAAGTAGTGTGGCCGGCGTCCCATCTGAGCCTCCGGCAGAGGCCAGGGGCCCGGGCCCCCTGCTTCAGGCTTGTTTGTGGGGCGAGGCTGAAGGGGGTGAACAGAAGGGGGGAAGGGTCCCAGCATTCCAGGGGAAAGGCATCTGCACAGGAGAGGTAAGGGCGTGGCAGTGGAAGATGGCCAAGGCAGCTTCAAGAAGTTTCTACCAAGTGGGGTTTTCAGAATTTATCCCATTAAAAAGTGCACAGACGTTTCCGAAGTCAAGTAACTGACCTGAAATAAAGATTCTATTAACTCTCTTCGTTTTAAAGACTGGAAGTAACTGGGGAGAGCTAGTCTGGCTGCATTGCTGCATAATGAGGGAAATCCAACAGCTGGCATGGATTGCTATAGTGGCTTAAAACCTTATGTTTTGGGGAGTCGTCCTTTTCTTTTTTTCTTGTTTTTCCTTTCCTTTCCTTTCTTTCCCTAAATTTTCTCTTTCTCTTTTCTCTTATCCCCCTTTTCTTTCCTCTCCTTTTTCTTCTTCCCACTTTTTTCTTCTGTGTGGCCTGAGGGGCTGTGAGCAGCTTTTACCAATGGATCCCAGTATCCCAAGGAGCTCCCCCTTTATCCCCAGCATTGGTGGGTGCAGTAGACAGGGTTGAGCCGATTTTCAGTGGGGGGAGGCAGTTTTTCCAGCCGCCTAACAGGATGTTTAAGATGTTGGTAATGTGGGTAGGAGGTGTTATTGGTTCTAATTCACAGGGCGTATGAATTCAGAGAGTATAGAGAGACATGGCCTTCCAAATAGATTTAGGCCCAAGTGGCTACTCTTGTGATGGTTCAGGTGAATTTATTAGGTACCTATGCTGGCTGGCTGGCATGGAAAGAGCAATAGATTTAAATTCCAGTAGCGAACACAAAACCTCCAAACACTGTTTTCCTCTTCTGTAAAATGGGGATGATGATAACTGTTCTCTTTACTTGCCTGCTGTAGAAAGCAACAGAATGGTACAATGGAATGGAATTGGAGAACCTGAGTTAAAATTCTGTCTCTTATCACCCTGGGACAAGTCACTTCACCTACAGGCCCCCAGTTACCATCTCTGTCAAGTGAGACAGTGGCATTTTATTATTTCTAAGGGTACTCTCATCTCTATTTCCTGTGACTTTGGGGTATAAGTTACCCATTTTCTTTATGAAAAAGCATCCTGAATATGGATGTGAGCTCCTTGAGGACTGGAACTGGAGTTTCTACTTTTAAAAGAGTCTATACTTTTTCTACACTCTTGGGCCAAGAAGCTTATTTGTAAATTATCTTAGAAATAGGAGTGGTAGGGCAATTATAGAATGTTAGATTTGGGAAGAACCTTAGGAAGGTCATTAGAAGAGCTAGGATTCAAACCTGAAGTCTTTTGACAAAACAAAACGGTTTTTCCATGGCAGCATGATGACTCACTTGCCACAGCATGAGTGGGTGTGGCAGGGACAGTGGCAGCATGGGTTGTTCTTTCAGGCTGAGGCCTGTCTGTAATAGCCACCATTTTCTCTTAACAGCCCTACCCATGATAAAGGCTCGATAAAAGTTGCTTACTGGTCAGGAACATAAATATGGATTGGAAATGCAATGTTAATGCATTATGTCTTTGTGATACTAAAACCGTGATTGATTTTATTCCTGTACATATGACCCCTAGCTTCCTGACTGATATTTCTATTAAATAGTCTTTGGAAAAAAGTAGTCTAAGGAGAGACGTTTCTTCCCTAATTGCTATTGATTTAAGGGCTATGTGTTTTTCCTCTCATGATGGATTTAATGGCACCAGTCCATTGGGTACCAGGTCTTCATTCAGGAGGCACAAATCCTCATAAATCCTACAGGCCTGCTTTTGATGGCTACAAAGATCATTGGAAATAAGAATCATAGATTTAGAGCTGAGAAAGGAACCTAGAGGCCATCTTATTCCACATGGGATCTAAAGAGGTTTTCAGACTCCAAATCTAGTGACTCTGTACTAGATGATTACTAGACACATCCCTAAATTAATTTTGTTACTACCATAGTTGATACGGCAATAACAATACGGGTAAATGGCTCATTAAAACAATAACACTTGTAAATGTTGGAGTTGGTGGTCATACTGAGAGATTTCATTTTAAACCAGTCTTCACATAAATAACTAAGGTAGCCTGTTGTGGATTTGTGTTGCTTAAAGTTACCAACACTTTGACCTATCTTCAGGTGTAATTATCTGAATTAATTGGATGGACTCTTGCTGTTCCTCCTTTTTATGAATGGGAATCCCCCTTTCCCCTAGTGTTTGAATGCTGCCACACCCTGTTCCAGTGGCCTGCCACATCAGAAGGAATCATACTCACTAAAAATTCCCCTCCTTTCAATGAAGTTTATCTTTTTTTCTTCTGAAGGAGAAATCTTTTACCCCCTGGCAGAGACAGAGACCAGCTGAGAAGTCAGGAGGTGACCAGTCTTAGGACTTGTGACCACCGCCAGAGTGGTCCTGTATCTCTTCTGGAGAGCACCCTAGGCAGCCACCCCTCCTGCTCTCAGATTGGTCAAATTATTTAACCTCCATTAATTTCTGTTTCCCTATCCATACAATGGTGCTCTGAAACTTTAAATCCTGTAATCTATAGTCCTTGCCTCCAAAATCCTGTTTGCTTGGACTGAAGAGTACTAACACTGGCTAATTTGTGGCCTGCCTTTCCTGCTGAGAAGGGAGTGGCTGGGACTTTGACTCTTGGAATCCAAATCCTTCCCCCTCCTTTGCCACTCCCAAGCAAACAGTACACGCATCTGCACTGATCAGTCCCAAGGCCACTTTCAATCATTTCCCACAGTGCTGTTAACAGTATTGCCTCTAGTGTTTCCAAGACCAGTAGGATCACTGCCATGTAATCTCTGCAGTACTTGAGGGTTTATAATCAAAGGAATGGTGCAGTGGTTCCCAACTTTTTTTGTTCCTCAAATTCCTTTCAGCTACCACAAACAAAAGGCTTCAAGCATACATATGCTTGTTGTTACAGAAGAAAAATAGATTTGTAACATAATTGGGCAATTATTTACTGCATAAGGTGCCATTAAAGAATGTTTAGCACAAACCACTTGAAACATCGATGTGAACACCTTGAATCATTAACTGGAAACCCCTGGAGTAGTGTCTGGGGAGGATTGTAGTGTTGGAGGATACTAGAGGTCTTCCTGTGTTTGTAAATTTTTGCTTGGGGTGAAAAAGAGAACCCATATTGGTACTAAACTTCTTCATTGGGGCCTGCAGAGATACATATTTCATCCCATTTACTCTTTCTCATTCTGTGGGATTTGTATCTGCATCCCGCCCCCCCCCCCAATTCTCCATAGAGGATCTATTTGGGGGGGGGGGAGGTGCTCTCCAGGTCTATTAACATTCCATGAGGTACATTGTATATAGTACGTGAACTGTCTCCCTGTCCCTGAAGCCATTCCTGGCTCATCTCCTTTTCCATCCAGTTTCTTGAATGAATTTTTTCCCCTTAATTAGAAAAAAATTACAATCATTTTCTGATATACTCCCCCACAGTGAACCTTCACTTTTAACAAAAGAAAAACCAATAAGCAAAGCCAACCAGCAAAAGTTACCAAATCTGAAAGAATATATTACTTTACCAACTCAGTCTTCTACCTTTACATGGAAAGCTATGTTATATTTGCTGTTTTTGGAAAAACGTATCACCAAGTTCTTAAGGAAATAGTTTAGTGTAAAGCAGTCTTCCATATGTGATATGATCATGAAATATGCCGCATGGCCATAAATTACTAAAATTCAGTTGTCCCCTGTACATTTGGCGAGTGGGCATGATTTCTCCAGAACTGAAAACACGGTTTACTTCTCTAAGTTAGTGAAGTGGTTACTTCCCGTTGGGTTTCTTCTGGATACTCACTCTAACCCAGTATCTTCTCTGGAGAACTGCAGAGAAACTAAACAAGAAGGGCCCTGACTTGTCTGCAGGCTTTAAGAGAACAAGTCAGAGCAAGACAGGTTATTTTATTTTTAAATGTTCACCCAGTCCTATTTGATCAGGGCTGTTTTGGACTTCAGGGAAGGACATGCACGTAGAAACTCACATACAGGCACATGATACTCATCTGGTGAATCATGGAGGTCTTTAGCTCATACTTTCATTAAGAAACTGTGAAACCAAGTATTCTGAGTCTGTACTTTGGAAAAAGATTTGAGTGAGGCTCAATCTTCCCCCTCCCAAGCTTTATTGGTTAAAATTCATAGACTTCATCATCCTGTTCTGGCTGAATGGCATGGTGGTTGCTATGGTGCTGTTTTGTGGTAACCCCATCAACATTCCACGTGTGACTGTGCAGTGTGGGGGTGTGGGTAAAACTGTTGGCAGGAATTCAAGTTTTGCTCTTTGGACTGGCCTCTTTCAATGTGTTTTTTATTTGCTCTAGAAATAAGCCTTCTCTGTTACTGACTGCTTGATGCCTTCTAAGACTGTGTCTAACTAAAACAGCATTATTCATAGTTTGCTGCTGATGCTTTTTGTCCCCCCAGAAGATTAACCTTTGGGTTCAATACAAAACCAAAACAAAACAGCAACTTTTGCCCACCTGGTTATTGTGTGGGACTTTTCTTCTTTTTTGGATAATCAGTTAAAGCTACCTCTCCAGGAAAATTTGAGATGGGTTTATTATTATTGTTAGTTATGGTGGGTAGGGCAAGACAAACTCCTCATCAGAATCAGGATTAGGAAAGAAAACAAAACAACATAAGCTCAAATTATTAAAATATCTTTGAGAAGAATATTTTTCGTCTCTTTAGATAACTTTCTTCCTCTAAGAACTAAATAGAGTCATGAAGTTTACTCCATAAGCAATTTGAGTGAATGTTTTATTTTCATGCCCCTAGCACATCGAATATATGAGAGGTACTTAATAAAATGCTTGTTAATTGATTCATTACTAGAAGACTTAGAGGCTTGCTTGAAAGAGGAAGGTCTGGGTATGTCTTAGGCTGCAGAGCTGAAGGTAGCAATTTTGGCACATGGGGCAAGTAGCACAAAGGACACTCTCAAAGCACTTTTTTTTCTCTCTAAATCACTTGGAAGGGGCAGGGCAAGATTGAGAGAAAGACCTTAAATCTCAGTACAAAGGGCTTTGTTAGGGAGACTGTTGCCAGGAAAGGGAAAAGGAATATCCCACCTGAGATACAGCCAGCTTGAACTTCTCCTAGCTTCTTAATTATCAGGAGTTAAAACTGTTTCTACTTGATGAATGAATGCAGGTGTATTAGCACTTATTAAATATTGGCACCCTGTGGGAAAGCTCTGGAAACTCCACCTTAGGTACAGCTCTAAGGCTCTGTAACTTAATAGCAGTGTGACTTTGGGCAAGGCACCAAACATTTCTGAATTTCAGCTTTCTCTCCTTTAAATTGGACTAGATTTAATTTGACAAACCTTTTAGTACCTATCCAGTGTAAAGTACTTCATGAAGGAATTAAAAAATGACTATATAATCTTGAAACCCCCTTCAGTTATTACATTCTAGGAATCTATACTGGAAGAGCTTTTTTCTAGTAAGAGAAACAACCGTTTCTTACTGATATTTTGAATTTCAGAGAATTCTCTTCAGGTGTCTTGCTTGCATTAATGGTGGGCCTCAAAATCTGTTTCCCTACCCCAATAATGAGTTGTTAAAGGCAGCTTTATATAGGTGTGGCTGTTTAGGGGCTACACTAATCCAAAGTGTTTTTTGACAGTTAAATCTGCATGTTCTTGACTCACCCACCCTGTTTCTGGGAATTAAAGTTTGGAATGTGTTAAGAGTGCTTATCAACAGGATGAATTTGCTGAATTGGCTTTTCTTAGCAAGTTGGGGCAAGTCAAGAATTTAGGTGAGATTGAGGTTTTGGAAAAGCTCAAAGTCTCTTTCCAGATTCCATGTAATCAGTTTGTTAGACAAGAAGGGGAAGGTCTGGAAGGCCATTTCTGCTCTTAGCATTAATGATAACTGTGACTTTTGGGTAAGTTATGCAATCTCCCTGGGGCTCAGTTTCCTCATGTATAAAATGAGGCATTTGGGACTAGAAGTCTTTTGAGGTCCCTTTTGAGTACCCAGAGCTATGGTTCTATAATTTTGTGAATGTAGGGTACTCTGCAGATAAGGACTCATTTATCCTGCCTAGCCTTCTGACCTGGTTTAAGTTTCTCAAAGCAATAATAACACAACATGTAGATAAAGCCTTTTATGATTTACCAGGCATTTAACATGGATGAGCTCATTTGAATTTCATAACAAACTTGAAACATGGGTAGTTACAAGTATCATTCCCTATTTTATAGGTGAGGAAAATGAGACTCAGAGAGTGAAGTGATTTTGGCTGAGGTCAAGGCATAGGTCAGAATCCAGAACTCATCCATTACACTCTGTGGCCTTTCTTCATATTAAATTTGTAAAATAAAATAAATAAAAAGTAAGAAAATATGAGATGGAATTTTTGGAGGGGGAATGAATTTCAGTGAGCAAATATTCATATCAAATCCAAACTCCTGTCCGCCTCTTTAAGGTCCTCTGTATCTGACCCTACTCTGCTTTCCCCTTTAATTTTTCTATCACCATATACTTCATTCTCCTCCCTTTACAGACTAAGCCCCTTCCACTCCTCCTGCCTGTCTTCCTCCCTTTCATTAATCCAGATCCTACCTACTCTTCAAGTCCCTGCTCAAGACTGTCCCTTTCTCCCTCCCATTTCTCCTTTCTCCATGAAACCTTCTCTAACTACTGTCTTTCTGGTTGCCCTTAGTCCTGCTGCTCACTTGCAGTTAGCCCTTACTTGTTGTCCAGTTGTTTTGAACATCAGTTTTTCCTCCCAAATAGAGTCCAAGGGCCTTGAGGTCAGGGATCTAGTGCTTTTTCACAGATCCTGACAGTGTCCTGAAGATGTAGAAGAATTTCATTTAATCCTTCTGAACTGGTTGATAGAATATGTTCTTGGCTTTCTCTACTCTTAAAGGCTAATTCCAGTTTGTTTTCCTCTTGTTGGAAGGATACTGGCATATGGACATACTCACATCAATCACATGTACAACATTAAACTAATGTTTTTACAAGTAGCATAAGCAGGAAAGCTGACTCTTTCCTCTGGCGACTAATTAGTCCTACACACAATGGCTTTGTAACACTGGCAGATTTGATGGGATGAAGAGAGAATATCCTGTTTTATTTCTAAGGTGAAAATGAGTTAACTCTTACCCTTAATGGTTTGTGTGTATGCAGAGAAGACAGTAATTTTGGAGAAGGTTTTCCCCTTTCCCACCTTTAAATGTGATATTCACTCAAAAATTCTTCTCCAAAAAAAAAAACCAACAAAAAAATTTCTCCTCTAATCATAAGTATCTTAAAGACTGCCTTTTGTTTCATAGTATCACATATTTATATCCGGGGACTATCTAGTCCAACCCTCGGCTTTACAGATAAGGAAACTGAGGCTTAGGGAGATGAAATGAATCCACCAGGGTCCCAGAGTGATAGAAGTTGGATTTGTATGGTTTTCTTCTGACTCCATCTCTAGGATATGTTCTTTTTTTTTTTTTTTTGAGAGCAATTGGGGTTAAGTGACTTGCCCAAAATCACAGGGCTAGTAAGTGTTTCAAGTGTCTGAGGCTGGATTTGAACTCAGATTCTCCTGACTCCAGGGCGGGTGCTCTATTCACTTCGCCCCCTAGCCACCACTGTGGATGTTGTTCTTTCTAAATAATATTTTATTTTTTTCCCCAATTACATGTCAAAAAAATTTCAACATTCTTTTTTTCTTTTAAGTTTTGAATTCCAAATTCTATCCCTTCTTCCCACCCTTTCCCTTTCCTTGAGATGACAGGCAATCTGATATTGGTTATACATGTGCAATCATGTAGAACTTATTTCCATATTAGTCATTTTGTGGAAGAAAACTCAAAACAAAAAAAAAGTGAAAAGTAGTATGTTTTTATCTACATTCAGACTCCATTAGTTGTTTTTTTTTCTTCATAAGTTTTTGGGGATTATTTTAGATCATTGTATGGCTGAGAATAACTAAGCTATTCACGGTTATTCATCATACAGTATTGCTGTTACTGTGTACAGTGTTCTTCTGGTTCTACTCATTTCACTATGCATCAGTTCATTTAAGTCTTTCAAGGTTTTTCCTAGCATAATAATATTCCATTACATTCATCTACCACAGCTTATTCAGCTGTTCCCCAACTGATGGGCACAGGATGTGTTCTCTACCATCTTGTTTGTAGTTTCATTAATGTTTTCAGTGTCATCATTTATAATATTAACAATAACAATAGCCTTTATATAGGATTTTAAGGTTTGCAAAACACTTTACAAATATTATCTCAATTTATGCTCACAACAACCCTTGGGAATTATGTGCCCAAAATTGTTTCCATCGGATAGGCAAACTAAGGCAGACAGTGGTTAAGTGACTTGCCCAGGGTCACACAGCTATTAATATTTATTAATTAGTATGAATGTTAATTAGCATTGATTAATTGCCAGACTTGAAGTGAGGTCTTAACTGATTCCAAGCTTGTGTCAGTGTATCAAGGTGGGGAGGGGAGGCATTTTTTTTAATTTTTAGAAGTATTTATTAATGAAAGTACAAATATATTAATATTTTATTCAGAAATATGAATGAGCCTAGCAGTGTTGGCACAGAGTAGCCAGTTACAGGGCATACAAACATCAATGAGACAATTTTCCTCATTCTCAAGAGCTTGCAGTTGAGTAGAAGAGATAAGACATGCACAAGAATGACCACTGTTCAAAGCATCATAAGCTAATTTGTCTTTGAGTAGCATGAACAGAGTTCTGTAGGAGTTGGGAGAGAGACCATTCAGAAGGCCAGGTTGTACAGAGAAGTCTTCCTGGAAGGTGGGGGCATGTAATGTAAGAGGACCTTTGAAAGTTGATGAACATCTGACTGACAGGTAGGGGTGGGGTGGAGAAGGAAGTGAGCAGGGAAGGGCATCCTTGGGAGAAGGAATGGCCTGAGCAGTGACTCAAGGCATGTTTGAGGAGTAGTTGTGAAGGAAAGGTAGGTTTCAGTTGGGGAATATGGCTGGAAAGATAGTTTTGAGGCAGTTTGTAGGGGATTTGAATGCAAAGTTAAAGAGTTTGCTATTTTTTTTTTTAAGAAAGTGGTGATAGTTTTTTTTTTTTAAGGCAATGGTGAGCCAGTCAAGTTACTTTGTACAGAGGAGTGAAAGGATCAATGGAGTGCTTTAGAAAGGTTAATCTGTTGTAGAATGGTATGGTGGATAAATAGAGGAGAGGAGGAACAACATCATATGTATATTAAGGCTCAGAATGCTAGCAAACAGCATGCTATTAGTGGAGAGAAAGAACACCGAGTCCATGGTTCCATGCTGACGACTTTACGTTGCACATAATGACTTTGGACAAATACCTTAAGATCCTATTTGGATCTCTGTGTAGTCTACCCTTCTTTCATATGTTGTAACCTTGGAGAAAAAAATGTTATGGGAGAGTGTACTCAATGCATTTGATTACTTCTTTAGTACTGGAATGCATATATGTTAGACGTTTAGACAACTTACAAAACCTTTGTCAGGGCTTGAAGAGCTTTCCATCTGTCCTTTCTAGCTTGAAGGGAAGGCTTTCCTCTTTAGTAGATACATTAGAAGCATCAGAATTGATTCTGCAGTATTTGATTTCACAGACAGGTAAACTTGAACTCGTACTTATTTGTAGTACACATCATTTTGCAGGTTAGCTCTCTATCTCTTAGTATTTGCCCTCCCTCCATGTTTGCAGCAGGGAGCAAACATATCATGGACTGGAAGGTAAGAGGGCAGATTTGCCCCATTGTTATCCTCTATCTGTGGAAAAGAATCTAAATTTCTTTGCAAAGATGCAGCAAGCTCATAGAAACATGGGGAGTTGTTAGGGTTTAGATGTCTTGGGGAGTCCATCCACCAAGAGCTGAGTTATACTCACTCTGACAATTCCAGAAAAGGCTGAATCAGTTCTAAGACAGTATCACTGTTCCTAGCTATTCTAGACTAGTCCTTTGACATCTGATTTAGGTTCCTCTGACTCTTTAGGCTTACACTGACACAATCCCAAACCTATGCTTTGGTTTCATAATTTAGCTGTACCTTATTTGCCCCCTCCTTGGCCCCCTCCTCCCCCCAGCCCAGACTCTTCTGTGCATCAGACTCAGGGTTGAGTTTGAACTAGGGGATAAAAAACTTGGGAGAGAATTGCTTTGGGTTCTTTGAAAACTCATCTGTGTTTGCAACAATTCCATCAGCTTTAGTTGACTGAGAGGTGTAAACTGGAAAACAGCCTGGGGTTAAATATTTCCAAGAAATAAGAGTCTTCCTGGTTATCTTATCTCTCTCCATCCTTCCCTCCTCCCTTAGAGATTGTACCTGGAATTTGCTCAGTATTTTGTTATAACATAGCAGGGATGACTTTCCCCAAAACTCCTCCAATTCTGTAATTCATGGTACCATTTTACTAGCAGACTAAAGCACACTGCTGAGTAGAACAGAATATTTCCTTTGTGGGGGCAGGATTTCTCTGAACAAAGGGGGTTTAGAGAAAGCAAGGAGGGCCTCTGTGGGACCACAGATGGGCTCTGCAGCAACTAAAATGCCATTCCACATTTAAGCTCTCCATCAGAGAGCACGACTGTGTTCCATTTGGCCTTTGTTGGGAGTTTGGACTGAATGAACCTTTATTGCTAGGGATCAGATAAAATGTCTGCTAATTGTATGTCCCTTAGTGGCAGGGGCTGGTAGCATATGTTGTTCCCTAGAACAGTGTGATTATAAGATTGGGTTAGCCAAACTTCATCCTTTAATGTTGCATGCAGCCCAAGTAAGAGCATTAACTAATTATGAGCAGCTGGCTTGAATTCCAGCCATTTTATGTCTCAACATAAGGAATTTGGTTATTGATAGTACCAGCTTTCAGGGTTTCATGGGGGTTGGTTCAGTTCTGGATTTCTAGCAACCACAAAGGAATTTTTTAAATACTAGAAAAACATATGGACTATTGTGCTCCAGACAAGTTTGTTCACATCTTTGAGGACAGTAATTATTAATAAAAAAATATGAATTGTTGCTTAGGAAAATCACTGTAAGTTAAGTGGTCCTGATTTGGAGTCACATCCATGGCTTACAAAGCCATTTCCAAAATGATAATTACATTTTGGAAGCATAAAACAAATCATTTATTGGAAAACTTCATCACTACTTTTTATGAGGAGCCAGAAATTTAGTTTTGGCAAATGTCTGGGACTTGCATCTGTAGATTTTTTGCAGATGGAATTTTTAAGTCTCCCCCCCCCCCCTTTTTTTTTTTAAAGTATGCTTGTAATAAATAATGAATTCAGATAAGTTAAGTGACTTCTCAGATCCTAACCTTTTTTTTTCCCTAAAGAACTTCAAATAGCATTGACTTGTTGTCAAGTTAGTTAACCTCACTAGGCCTCGATTTCCTCATCTACATAATGGGGATAATAGAACCTGGATTATTTACTCACAGGCTTGTTGTGAGTTTCAAACTGGAAAGTGTTATGTGAAGCATTTTGCAACTTTGAAGCTCTTTGTAAGTGTCAGATATTGTTTTAAGTGTCAGATGTAAGTTTTAGATATTGTTAGAAATTTAAAATTAAATTTCTCATAAATAATTATTTGGATCTCCTGTCAAAATTGGAAAGATGGAAGTTGACAATAGGATAGTCCTTCTCTTAAAAAAAACGAGAGCTTAGATTTGTGAAATACAGAACTGGTGATTTTATTTTTAAGATTCATAATTCTTGTCAGCCTTGTGGTGGCTTTTGTTGGGCTAGGGCTAGACTTGGGAGGTTTTTTTGGCTTCTCTGTTCACTAATGATATGTGGTGAGGTTTGTGTCTAAAGGATCCCATAAGATAATGCATGCAAAAGCACTTTGTAAGCCCTTAAAGCACATTATAAATGAGTTGTACTTTTTTGAGGGGGTTAAGAGGTGCGGGGAGGAGAAGGCCAAAGGAGATCAGGGAGCTTAGGTGCTTTTTCAGGCTAAAGGCAGCTGAAAATGAGAATGCGGAGTTGCAAAAATGACAACTTCCTCAAATGAAAATATCCTGATGTACTTGTGGTGTCGATAAGGGCATCTCTATAAACTTGTGTGCTTCTTTTTTATTCCCTCAGCTTCTTTCAAGATGTCTACAGTTCACGAAATTTTGTGCAAGCTCAATTTGGAGGGTGATGTAAGTATTTCATGCCAACCTTGTATTCTGAAAGTGATTCTTTCGAATCTTTGTACTTCTTGTTTTTTCTATTTAATCTTCTAGGTGGCACAGTGGGTATAGTGCTGGAACTGGCGTCAGAAAGACCTGAGTTCAAATCTAGCCTTAGATACTTCATAGTTATGTGACCCTAGGCAAATCACTTAACCTCTGTTTGCCTCAATTTCCTCAGGTATAAAGTGGAAATAATAATACTGGCTACCTCCCAGGGTTGTTGAGTGAATTAAAGGGGGTAATATTTGTAGAGGGTTTAGCACAGTGCCTGTCACATAGTAAGCACTTAATAAATGCTTTTTTTCCTTCCTTCCTCCCTCTCCCAATTCATGAATCTTTATTAGGTGTTCTTAACTTGATGAGTGCACTCATTTTTAAAAAAAATATTTTGATAACTTTTCATATAATTGGCTTCCTTTGTAAGCCTGTGTATTTTATTTTATACTTTTAAAAACATTCTTCTGAGACGGGATCCATCGGCTCTACTAGAACACCAGAGAGTTCCGTAATACAACAAAGATTAAAAACTCCATTTCTAGAGGAGCTTAAAGGTTGAAATTCAGGTAGATTCTTTGGCTTCCCTTTCCCACCATTAATTTTGCCATTGTCAATACTGCAAAACCAAAAGCATTTTAAGTAATGAACTTTTCCAGGTCTTGCATCAAAATTGGAAAGACTAGCAAAATAATACTGCTGTGACCCTTCTTGAAGGACTGTGCGTCTTTTGGCCAAGAACCAGCCTAATTAAGATGAAAGAAGCCCATCACTGCAGGATGAAGAATTTTATGTCTATAGCAGCTCTTAAAGACCAAGTGCTAGGTCATACGAGAGTTGTAAATATAGGTCAGGGGCAAAATTTCAGATCTTCAAAGTATATCCTTAAAGCAAGTACTGTTAACAGTTAGGAGGAATAATCACAGTTAACATGTGATTTTGTTGTTATTTAGTCATTTCAGTCATGTCCAGCTCTTTATGACCCCATATGGGGTTTTCCTGGCAGAGCTACTGGAGTGGTTTCCTATTTGCCTCTCCAACTCATTTTACAGATGAGGAAATGGAGGCAAACAGTGCTTAGTGACTTGCCCAGGGTCACTCGGCTAGTAAGTGTCTGAGGCCAGAATTGAGCTCAGGAAGTTGAGTCTTCCTGACTCCAGGCTCAGCCACTATGTTATCTGGCTGCCTTCAATACATGATAAATATTAAAAATAGGGTGATTCTCATTCACATGCACAGACTGAGGCCCAGATATTGGTCCTTGCTCTAATAGGAAGGTAAAAGACGATTGAGATTGTACTTGAACATTAGGATCTAATGAGATGTACCCAGCTTGTTCCTGAATGTTATGGTCTAAGGAGAACTTTAATAACAACTCAGCACTATTAATGGTGATGTGGTTTATAACTATATCCTGTCTTGCACTTAAAAATACATTTTCACTGAAATGATAATAGATAAAAAAGACCACACAGATGCAATTGACAATAATTTTGATAAATATTGCAATAGAGCCAGTGGATACATAATGAATATTAAAAGTTACAGTATAAAAATATTAGAGGAGAGAGGAAGTAGGTACATTTCATAACTATGGTTAGGGGGAGAATTTTTAGCCAAACAAGTGAGAGTGGTTATCATAAATAACAGGTTTAGCCACAAAAAACCCTATAAAAAGCTTTTTGTACAAACAAAAATCAATGCATACAGGATAAGAAGAGAAAATATTAAGTGGCAAAAAAGTTTTTGTATCAAATATTGCTGATAAAGTCTGATGTACAAGATATATGAGAAATCAACTTCCGTATATATGACCAAGAGCCATTCTCCAACAAATAAGTGGTCATAGCATATAAACAATTTTCAAAAAAAAGAATTACATACTACCACTCACCATATGAAAACATACCCTGAATGACTAGTAATAGAAATGAAAATTAAAACAACACTGAGATTTTACTTTTTACCTATAAATTGGCAAAAATGACCAAAAACTGAAACAGTGATCGAAGGAACAGTGGAAAGTCAGACACATTAATACGCACTGTTCTTGGGCGATTGTAAATTGATCCAAACTTTGGAGAAAATAATTTGGAATTATCTAAGAAAAATGACTAAACTGTTTGACCTTTGATTCAGTAATCTTACTAGTAGTTATATAGCCAAAGGATAACAAACAGAAAGATCCTACATACAATAAAATATTCAAAGTTGCATTTTTTGTGGATGTGAAGAACTGGAGAAAATGGATCCCTATGGCTTGTGGAATGGCTGAACGATTTAGAATATATGAGAATATTATTGTTCAGGAACAAATGAAGAATTCAGAGGATCATGGGGAAAATTTGTATGAACTGATATGTTGTTAGATAAGCAGTTAAATAATAACAATACACATAAGGATCACAACAGAGTTAATTAAAGGACCACTGAAAGGATACTGGATTCTGAGGAAATGAAAAACCAATTACGGCCCCAGAGGATACTAATTGTAGAGAAGTGGAGAATTAGTGGGACAGAATGTCTCTTACGTTACAAGAGATTGGTCACAGTTTTGGGTGGTTTTCCTTAACTGTCTTTCTTTATTGTAAGAGAGCCTTCAATGGAAGAAGAATTGGCTCCAGAAATAATTGTTATATAAAGACAAAAGACATTAAAACATATTTTTAAAAAAATTGAGCAGAGCACTTTATACTTTCATTTGGCTACTTTAAATAAAGGTTATTTGGTATTGGTTAGGCTTAATGTTTGTTACAGATTGTCTGGTGTATTCAGACGTTTATTTATTTGTTTGTTTTGATAAACTGGACATGTTCTTCCCTACCTTCCCCTAGCACATACCTTCTTGAAAGCAATTAAGCAGAATCATATTTAAAAAAAAAAAAGGTACTGCGGGTGGTGAGGTGGTGCAGTGAATAGAGCACTGGTCCTGGAGTCAAGAGGACCTGAGTTCAAATCTGGCCTCAGACACGTAACACTTACTACACATGTGACCTTGGGCAAGTCACTTAACCCCAATTTCCCTGCCTTCCCTCTTCCAGAAAGCAAAAAAAAAAAAAGAAAAAAAAAGGACTCATTTTCTACTTTACTTAGTCTTCCACAATTTAACAGAAGGGAAAGATATGTACTTGAACTTAATTTTTTAGCAACATTGTTTTGTTGCACTTGACCTTTTGATGTTATTCATTTACATTGCTGCTCTTATAGTATACATTGTTCTTTTGATTCTGCTTCCTTCCTTCCCATCTCTTACAACAGACCTTGAGGTAATGGACTCAGGATGCAGAATGACCTATGTATTCTCAGATGTGGCCAGCGTGCAGATCTGGCTTTCTGGATTTATGTGTATTTGTTAAAAAGGATGGGCTCCTTCTTCTAAGAATAACAACAACAAAAAAGAGCACCAGTGAAACTTATAAAAAGTACACAGAAGAAAATGAAAAGGTTACATCAAGGGATGTAGAAATATGTAGCAGTTTTGTGACTACCTTGTTAAATCTAACATTAGATGTTCTTTAAAAAAAAAACGGACTGCAGCTGACGAATGTTCATGACATCATCTGCAAGCCTCCTGTATCTTGTTTATGTTGTAGACTGAAAAGTTTGAGTAGGTTGATGATTAAGTTCCCGATAAAAGAAAAGCCAAATAACCCTTGCCAGCTTTCACTGAATTCTTCCTATTTGTCGTTCTATATGTCACAGTGATATTTGGCTACTTTAATGTGTTCAGCTATCACCCCAGTCATTGCCCATGTGGTTTGTTTCCAGCTGTTTGCAATCACAAATCATGCTTTTAGGATTGTGTCTATCTGGGTCTTTTTTTGTTGTTGTAATCATTAATCTTCTTGGGATACAAATGCAATAGCGGGATCTCTGAGTCAAAGGACATGAACACTTCAGTACTTTTTTTTATGATTGATTTCAGGTTGTTTTCTAGATGAATTGGATATTTGTTTTGTTTTAAAGAAATAGTCCTCAGTCTCTTTGTAGTAATTTATGGGTACTTGCTGCACCCTGCCCTGCCCAGCCTTGGGTTTTTGGAGTCTGCTTTTACTGATACAATCACCTTTACCATAATCTTGCCCAACTAGATGAGAGTTGGTACCTGATTTCAAAAGCTGATAATTCATACACACAGATGTGTGTATATACATATATATGTACGCATACATATATACACACAACCCACGTTTACATATATCTACATATATCCATGCACCTGTATGTATACACATATGCCTTGCCCACATGCCTTATCTCTTCTCCCTTCTCTACTTGTCTCATCCCTTTCTATGAATGAATACCTCAAATTAGAGTCATGGACTTAGAAATGAAAAGGACCTTAGGAGTCATTAGAAGCTGAGGCCCAGAGAGATTAGAACGACATGTCCAAAGTTACTCAGGAAAGTAAACGGCGGAGATTTTAATCCAGGCCCTCTGACTACAAAATCAGTGAAACTTCTAGGGAAGAGAAGTCTCATGTTCTTGTTTCACTCACAGTTTGATTTACCAGAAGTCACAAGCTGTAGCTTGTGTGGGAGATCACAGCTCCAGATACATGTCCAGAGGTCAAAGAATGTGCATTTCTGTCCAACTATTTAGTATGGAATTGATTTAAAGGCAGTGTAGTGGTAGCAGAAAGAACTCTGTTCTGCAACTAGGAGACCTAGGTTTGAATCCTGTTGCTAGTGGTCAGTAGTCATGTGACCCATCATTTCACCTTTAAAGCCTCAGTTTTCTCTTATGTAAAATGGCAGTAATCCTGGCATTCTGCTGACCTCTTAGGATTGTTACTATGAAGAAATTGCTTTGCACGCCTTAAAATGCTAAACAAATGTGAACTCTTTCTTGCCAGGATTGTTAAAAATATGCATTTCTTATAGGTTTTCAATTCATTCATTATGATTTGTGATACATTCCTTGATGAGGAAATCCACACGTTTATGATGAGGTATTTTGATGTGTGTGTTAATGTACTCAGAGGCTCATAGATTAGAGCTAAGTGGGACTTCGGAGGTCATCTGTTCCAATCCCCTTATTTTACTGATGAAAGTAGAGGAGTGGAGTGATTTCCCCCCACTGGGTAAGGAGCTGGGCAAGGATGGGCGCCTAAGAACGTTACCCTCCAGACACAGTACGCTTCCCACTGCCCTAGGCTTCCTCCTGGCAGGTGTATCTCTTGTATGTGGAGGACAAAATGGAAAATAAAGCAGTCAATTGGAAACTTTAAGCAAAAACAAAGATAATTTCCCTCCCCCCCCAAAAAAAAAACTAACACAAATGTAAGTCCCTCCCTCTGCCTCTGACGTTTTATAGACAGTTGCCTTTGTCCTTTTCTTCTTGTTTGAGTATAGAGACTGTATTTTGACAAAACCTTTTCCACTTACTGTTATTTTTGGAAAAGAACATGCAGAATCTGGAAAAATAAGCCCTGTGAGATACAACCCAACTCTAGATCCTGATTGTCTTTGCAAATATAAATAAGTGATGGTTTTGGTAACATCTAGGAAAAAAATTCCCATTAACATCCTGGTCTTCTTCTGTGCAGCAAACATGGTGGAGGAAAGACTTTAATACTTCAGGGATCCAGGATTTTGTGGGAGTTGGTACTCCTTTCACTGACATGGATTGAAACATTTCCATGACTTACTCGGTATTCTTAGAGAGTTAATGAGGCTGAAAAATTTACCATCCTAGTAATCAGCCTCTTTGAACTTAACTCAGCTAAATGAAAAGACATGGAGTGCCTCACTAGGTCTGTGCTTAAAGCCTTTCCAGTTTGGTAGGGTCCACTACAGCTAGTACTCAGCTGGCATTAAATGCAAGACCCAGGGTGACCTCCTACACCATAATGAGGCATAAACAGTAGGATTTTAGTGGAGGTGCTAAGGAAGTACAGGCTTCAAAATAGCCCTTATTCTTTGACTTGGGATAAATACTTTAATTTCCACCAAATGAGGAATATATCAAATGTCCCTTACTGGAACATCAAAGCTCTAAAAATCCAGTGGTTAGTACCTTGGCAATTCATTTGTGATTTTCAAGAGTTATAATTGTGTCTTAATAATTGTTATCTGGCCTCAAAATATACACACACATATGTGTATATATATATATGTGTGTGTGTGTGTGTGTGTATACACATATTCTTGCTGAGATCAAAATATCCTTTTCTGGGAATTGAGAAGCAACAGGTGTAATTGATAAAGAGCTGGCTTTGAAGCTAGGAAGTTCTGAGTTCAAGGAGATCTACTTCTGACACATATGGCTGGGTGACCCAGAGCAAGTCATTTAACTTCTTGGTGCTCAGGGCAATTCTCCAGGATGATAAGTTGCAGAGAAGGTTTCCTCCCCGAGAGTTCTTCATTCTCATGAGACTATAAGTCTAGTCACTATCTCTGTCCATCTTGGTGAGCATGAAAAATGGTATCTCATCTCGATATTATATGGGGATAATTTCCTACTGATAACCAAGTGGTGTAGGTGGGTTGGTAATGTCAGCTATGTAGACAGAGAATGAAATCAGAGCCCTTAGATCTCCCGATTCTCTCCACAAATGGGGCAAAGGCAGCATTACCACATTATGAGTAATCACTGTGGAATTTGCTCACTGGGGGAAGTAGGGGTGGGGATAGTTGAAGTGAAATAGGAAAGGATTGACCATTCCTATCTCCTCAAAGTGTACTGTGCTGGTTTTTCACTTGTTCAGAAGTGGTAAAGGTTAATTCAGGATCTCAAAAGAGAATAGGCCATCTTCATTCCTCTGACCTCAAGCTAGGGTGGGGGTGGGATGATGGAGAGAGAAAGAGGATATGGATGTACTTCAGGAAAAAAAAAGACTACCAGGCATTTTAAACAGTGGGATAGGAAAAGTATAAAAGAAAAAGGCAATAGGAAAAGCTGAGTGCTATCCAGAGAAGGCAGAGAGGAGTCTAGAGTAAGCAGGAAGAGGAAAAAAAAATTGGCAAGGACCGGTGGTAAGGCATAAAGAGGATGTGGATGGTATTGCTGCATACCTCGATGCCACACTGGTGGCCCAAGCCACTCTTTGTCTTTGAGGAATGCACTTGTACTCAGTTGTCTAGATGACCAGAGATAAACTACTTAGGATTGTTGCATTTTCCTTTACAATTATGATCTCAGTGATAGAGATCCAGCTTCAATTCATGGTGCCTGCCTTAGGTTATTGATCTCAGGAAGAACTTTTGATCTGTTCAGTGATGTTCAGGTTACCTTTTTTCCCTTCACTGTTTTTCACAGTTCTTATTAACAGTTTGAATTGTTTTGAGTTTTCATTTCTTCATCCCCTCTACTTTACAAAGTTTCCCTAGAACAATAAAAAAATTAATTTTCAAAATTATATATTTCTCATACTTAGTAACTCTTTTGAAGAATAAAGTTCTAGTGTCATTGAATAACAGGCTAAACCTACTTATTTTTATTTTAGTTGACTATTGACTTTTTAACATGCGTTTGGTGGCTGTTTTGAGAGTGTGTTTGGCATAGTAGATACTAGCAGATTAGTTCTGGAGTCATGGGAACCAGAGTTCAAGGCCTGCCTCTGATACATACTGCTTTTGTGACCTTGGGCAAGTCACTTAAAACTTTTCATGCCCCAGACAATTCTTTGAGGCTTTAAGTTACAGAAGAACATCTGATCTGTTCCAGGAAGCAAGTCCCTATACCAGGAATTCCTCACATAGGTTAAAATCACAAGTCTGGATAAAAAGACTTTTTAATTGTTCATGATGACAGATTTCTAATTTTTAATTTTTTTTTAAATCCCAGCATTCTACACCTGCAAGTGCATATGGCTCCGTCAAGGCTTATAACAACTTTGACGCCGAGAGGGATGCTATAAATATTGAGGCAGCCATCAAGACCAAAGGTAAGATATATTTCCATTCCCTTGTCAGATCCCATATCTAATCATAGCTGCCTTTGAATTGCAGTCACTTTTGTATTTACATTTAGTAGAAACAGTTCATTGCCTTTTCCCCCTTTACTTTTTAGAAAAAAGGGGGATGAAGGACTGAAAAATGGCATCCTGGTAGAATAGAGAGTATGGGCTTGTTGATGGATTGGGACACCAGTGTAGATAATTTGAAGAGAGCTATCACCAGAACTTGGGCTGTGACATAAATGAGGAATTAAAAAAAAAATGTATCAGCTTGTTAGGCAACCTATGGGAACATTTGAGAGAGGGTAAGGGAAGAGAATGGGTAATGATCTGCATTAGCAGAGAAGTTACTTGCACAGAGGAAATCATGGATCCTAGAAGGACCCTAGATTCCTGGAAGTATGAAACCCTTACCTCTTGTGAATCTAATCTCATTTCTATGAGAGGAAGCAGAGCATAATGGATAAGACACTTGAATCAGGAGAACCTGGGTTCAAATTTTACCTTAGACATTTGCTAGTTTTGTGACCCTGAGCAAGTTATTTAACTTTTCTGTGCCTCAGTTTTATGGAGGAATTGGACATAATGACCTGTAAGGTCATTTCTGGCTCCAAATTACAAATCTCCTTTGAACAAGCATTATTTTTATATTGTTGATTTATAAAACATTTAAGATTGCATATGAAAATTTGTAGCAAAATCAAGTAAGGAATGCCTGGAAAATCTTTCCTCTTGTGTATGTTCTTTGGTGATTTAATGATGGAAAAATCCAGGCGGATTTTAGCTTGAATGAAGGAAACCAGTAATGTCATTCATTTGCCTTTGGGCCCTAAACCAGGAAGAGCTGTCAGGAGATTTCCTAGAGATCCAGGATTATTAAGAGATGACCACGAGGCCTGTAAACCTTCTTTTTGAAATAAAACTAAATATTAACAGATGATTTACAAGTATTTCTACTGGTGCCTGCCACAGTCCTTGATAATTAGGAAAGGAAATGTTTCAACATCATATGAAACTTTTGTGAAACGAAGCATGTGTCTTTGGCATTCCCCCAAGTTTTCTGATTCCTAAAAAATCCTCCCCCTGTTGTGAAACGTGGATTGATATTAATAACCCTTCTTGCGGCTCTCCCTTTTGAGGTTTCATTGTGCTTTAGCTGTTACTCAGACAAGAAAAGTAGTCGTTATTCAGGATCATTGCTGCAGAGAAGCATTAAAATTGTCTCTTCTAATTAGTTTTAGAAATAACACGTACTTGTAGAGTTCACACAGATCTTACCAAGAGTAAATATATAACACCTGGAGATTTTGGCTAATGAAGGCTTTGGTTTCTTCAAAGATTTTGTGTGATCATAAACTTACATCTTTTCCTTCCAAGCAGTTCCATTCAGTAAACCTTTATTGTGGTACCTCCTTAGTGCAGTGCAGAGAGAGCTAGCCTAGGGTTAGATAGATCTAGTTCAGATCCCTTCTCTGACACATACTTTGGGTGCTCATGACCCAGGGCAAATCACTTAACTAACCTCTTAGTACTCAGGCAACCCTTTAAGAATTATGGAGAAGGTTCCAGCTTGCATCATCTGGAAGTGAGTCCCCTCTATCAATGAAATCCCAGATGTAGTCCCTATTCATAAGTGTTTATTAAACAGTACTGTAGGCCAAGCACGAGACCAGCCACTGGGCATATAAAGGCAAGAATGAAATAGACTCTAGCTTGAAGGAGCTTGTCACTCTACTGGGGGTAAAACTTTGGTAACTGTCCTAGAAATTTCCCAGTTGGTATCATGTTAGTTGGTTTCTGAGATGCTGATATTGGTTTCCTTGGGTCAGTGCCCATCTGAGCACACATCCCTGAGGGAGGGAGCTCTTTAACTTGACCAGGAGTCTCAATTTTCCCAGTCACAGAAGAATCAAGGATGCATTCATTCTCCACTCAGGCTGTAGCTTGCTCATACATTAATTAGGAAGTGTCTTCCTTTCAAGCCCTGTGAAGAATGAGAAAGTACAGTTTTCCATCCCCACAAATGGTCAGGTCTTCAGTCTCAAAATGGTTGAAAGAGTGATGATCACCATAAATGATTTTTCCTTGACTTCATTTGAGGGAGTCTTAACTTTCTGGTAAGGCTCTCCCACCGTATTGTCAGTGGATAAACATTTTTTGAGTGCCTCCTGTGTTCTAGGCATTTTGCCAAGTACTGGGAATCCACATATGAAAAAAAATAAACAACCCTGCCCTCAAGAAACTTATAGTCAAATGGAGGTGGGGGGGGAACAACCCACAAAGGGAAGATGAAAAGTGGGGTGGGAGGTACACAGGAAGTCCATAGGATTGTAGTAGTGGGAAATGAAGAGATGGCTGGTCTCAGCCCCCTCCTTCAGGGGAGCTTTTTCCAGTCTTGAGGGTACGGTGGGTACTGAGAAAGCCTGAGTCATGCAGGGAATCTCTAATCTCTCACTTTCTGTATTATCCCCATAGGCACTGACCCTCTTCTCAAAATGATGTTCTGTTACTCTGTTGATTTGGGGTGAGGGTTGGGGCTTTCTCTGCTTCAGAAAATAATAAATTCATAGGATCGCTAATGAAGTCAAGACCCCTCAAGTTACAGATGAGGAAACATTTCACAAACTGAGAATCAAAGAGGGGAAGTGATTTAGTCAGTATCATCATGCTTGGGAAGTTTTTGAGGCCGGATTCTAACTCTGGTCTTTTTGACTTCGAATCTAGCACTCTCTCCCCTGCATCCCTTTGCTGTCTAAGTGAGCTGCCAAAATGTTTAAATGAGGCTTTAAGTTTTGATTTTTTGATGCTTTAAAACATGGCCCTCTCCCTCACCCCTCACCCCCCACCCCCAATCCTGCTCATGTAAATTTGGGCAGGGCATATGTCCTTAGAAACTGATGAGGAAATTGAACCAGATTCCAGAAGGCTTGTCTCATAACTCTCCTAACGGCTAGTTCTCGTTCTGTGAGAAACAAAGAAAGGGTGTGGCCTGCTTTCCTGAAACTGTACACACCCAGCCCCCTCCCCACCCCCCATCCCCACTCCAGGACCTGGGTGTGCCTGGAGCCCTGTGGTTTGCCAACATGCCATTGTAGAAACATGCTCAGCGTCTAACAGTTAACTCATCCAAAAGACACACAGCTTTCAGTAAGCCTGGAACAAAGCCTCCTTTTATCCCTGCATGGGAAACCTTTTAGTGCATTGGAATGTGAAGATTTCATAAAACCACTCTAGTCAGCACAGAAATTCTCATGGTACCTTTTCTTACCCAGTTGGAATTAATGGGAAATAATCAAAGGTTCTTCCTCATAGAAAGTCTGGATAGCTAGACTCTGGACTAAGAACTTTAGCCTTATTCCAAAGCAGCTCTCGTTCCCTACCTGCTTTTTGTAATCCGAAAGAACCTTCAGCAGTCTAAGCCTAAACTATCTTTTGGTGATGATTGTGAGGACAGCTGAAACTTCTCAAATTCAGCTGCAGGCACTACTTTCTCTTGAAGATTCAGCCACCAGGGCTTTCCACCGCTTCTAGTTAGGGGCTCCAATACTTTGTAGAAAGGAATTGTTTTTAAAACATTAACCTGCAAAATCAGTTTTCCTATAAAATGTTCTGTTCATTCAAGAACATTAAGCATCTACTATATGCTGTTTGAGAAGCAGTCTGGTATAGTGGATAGAGTTGACCTTGGACCTATCTCTGATTGAGTGACTCAATTTCTCAAGCAACTCTGTAAGACTTAGTTTCGGTTTGTTTCAGAGCAGTTGCTAACCTGCCTTGGTAGAGGGAGTTCACAGAATTAAAAATTTAAGAACTGGAAGAAACCTCAGTGGCCATCCATTCTAGTCTATCCGTGAAAGTAATCTCTACTATAATATATGCTCACCAAGTGGTCGTCACAGGGAACTCCTTACTTGGATAGAAACTTAACTCTGGTGCAGAAAGAAGAAAAAAAAAATACAGCCCTACTCTGCAAGGATGGGGAAGATACATAATACATAGTCCCTGCCCTAAAAGATCTTTAACTTGGTAGAAGGGAGAGTATATAGGCACAGAGAGATTATCCTCCAAATTAAATGGATTAAGTGCCTCAGCAGGGCACAAGGTAAGCAGAACACTCCTCTCTTGTAAGATTTATTTCATCCAGAAACCTGAGATGATGTCAGTGACACTCTTATGAAACTCCCTTATGGAAAGTCCCAGGTGCTATAGAAACAAACAAAATGCCTAGAAGAAAGATTTTTTAAGTGTAACATGTTTACAAAGTTAGTGAGACCTGTTTGGAGTCTCATAATAACTTGTTTGTCTTTTTTTTGCCCCCTGTGGGAAATATAGCCAAAGTCTAAAACTAGAATGAACATTTTTGCAAAGTTTCAGATTTTCACGTGATTAAGACTAGAAAATTTTGTTTCCTAAGTTTATGCAATACTCTTTTAAAAAAATAGATTTTATTGATCTTTTATTTTTATACTGCCTAGATTTTACCCTTGTATCTCTCCCAAACATCTGATAATACTTTATCTGTTTTTATATCTTCATTTTTAATATTGTTTTAAATTATATGTAAATACATTTTTATCATTTATTTTTTAAAAGTTTTAAGTTCTAAATTTTTCTTCCTCACCTCTTCTTAAAATGGTAAGCAATTTTATGTAAGTAATATATATGCAATTATGTGAAACATTTCTATATTAGTCATAATATTCTTTAAAAATAAAATTTTATCTCCCAATCACACGTGAAAACAATCCATAATATTCTTAGTTGAGGCAAGCTGGCATAGTTGATAACCAGGAAACTATAGGGTCCAGTCCTGCCTCTGACACATATAGCTTTGTGATCCTGGGTAAAGCACTAACCCTTTCAATGCTCCAATCAATCCTCCAAGACTGTAAGTAACAATAGCTGCTAATTGACCTACCTCTGGTGATGGGAGCTTCAACCCTGGAAATTTCCTACATTGATGAAATATAGATGAACAATAAAGCCCCCAGACTCTTAAAACGCAACACAGCCCAGAGTGGTTTTTTGGTGTTTGTTAAACAGTATTTTTAAATGCAAATCCCAGTTGTCATAAATATTTAACTATGAAGTTTCTTTCCTGTCCTCTCTAAAATCATTAGCTCATCGTCTTAAAAAGCTTTTCAGTTTTTCTTTCCAACACTAGTCTCTCTTCTTTTAACTCGTGCATGCCCTCCTATATAGCCAATTTGAAAAATGATTGGTTTCAAGTCATAACCTTCTTCTGAAAACTTTTTTCCTGTAAGTCTCTCTGGGAACAGATTCTGCGCTTTTACTTGCTTATTCCTCCCCAGCACTGCCCTCCTCCCAATTTTAGGGCACTAGTCTCTTTGGCATGGGGGCATGGTGTACTATCTGGTCTTCTGGTAGCATCCAGCATAATAATAACTGCAGGTTTGCACAGCTCTTTACAAATATGATCTCATTTCATTTGCACAATAATGGAGGTAGATGCTATTATTATTCCCATATTATAGATGAGGAAACTGAGGTACACAGATTAAGTGACTTGCCCAAGGTATGTCTGGAGGTGAATTTGAAAACTCAGGTCTTCTTGACTCCAAGCCCAGAGCTAATCATTCACCTAGCTCCCTCAGGGGGAATCACAACTGGTGGA
Source organism: Petaurus breviceps papuanus (assembly GCF_028583685.1). Lineage (NCBI taxonomy): Eukaryota > Metazoa > Chordata > Mammalia > Diprotodontia > Petauridae > Petaurus > Petaurus breviceps. The sequence continues at coordinate 44,849,900 of NW_027186296.1, forward strand.
AGAAGAGATAGCATGATGAGGAGAAGGGAATGCATGACTAATTATATAGCTGGTTAAGATTGTCAAGAGTTGGCACTCCTTTGGCTGGCTCTTGAAGGAATATAAGAATTCCTGAGGGACCAGTGAGGAGGGAGTGTATTCTAGGCCTCAAAGATGCAAGGTTGAGGAATTCCCATTTCAAAGCAGAAGCACTAGGGACCCAAGTGATATCTTCTCAATTCTTTAATAAAAAACTTAGAGGATATCCTTTTCCAGTCAAATAAAAGCTCCTATTCTAAATAACAGGATTGGGTGATTTTTCTTCACCCTCAGAGAGGAAGCTGCTGTGCCAAAGCCAGCTTGTTTTGAGTTGAAAAGCAGCCACATAACATCATACTACCCATTTCTCCTACCCTTTATACAGCCCTGGACTTCTTGACTTCCCTTACCTACTTGGAAGAGTCTGAGATTTGAATAATTGGTACTTAATTAGGAAATAACTGTGGTTGATCCTTTTACCTCTTTAATTGTGGATTGCCTAGAGCCAAACCAAATCTGGAGAATGAATGACTTGGAGCTTGCAGGTGAGACCTAGGTGAGTGAATACACCTGTATTGGTGTTACAGCTGATTGGGCAGCCATAGAAAGATGAACCTGAATCTCAGTGGCCCACTCAGAGAGTTGAAACCCTTTTTTGTAGAAAGGAATTCAGTCTTTGCTATTTGGTTTCCAGTTCCGGGGGCCTAATTTTTTTTTCTTGATGTTTATGGTACTTAAAACAGCTTTATTGGAAAAGCTAGATAGTAATGCATATGTTCTCTCCTTTAGAAAAACTGTACTGCTCCTAGCCTTAATTTATCTACTTAGAAATAGAGTAAAGCCTTGCAGAAGTATTATTATTGTCTAATTAACAAGAGGCTCCTTAGGCTTAAAGCTGTAGGAGTTTCACGGTCTAAATTGGCCTGGGGTTAAATATATACTATGCAGGATACAACACAGCTGTGGATGGTTTACCATATGGGTCGAAAAAACTAGAAAGGAAAGTCAGCTAAATGAGTAAAGGATGAATCTAGACTACACAAAATAGATTGTAATTAGCGGCAACACAACCCCGGAGTTACTTTAAGTGCCAATAAATGAGTACAGCTTTAGTTTCTTTCTGGAATGCTAGGATAATGAGTGGTCCTATTATTGCCAGTTTTGATTTTAGCAGGATTTGTGCTCTCCGGAAAGGATGCAAAAATCAGCCGATGTTCTTTATGAGCATGAGTATAGAATAACTGGGATGAGTTTCTGTGCTTATCTTGTGTTTTTTTTCTTTTTCTTTTTGTGAGTACTTTAAAAATGGAACCAATCAAAGCAATACCCTAAATGACCAAAACTCACTTTTAACCTAAAAGCAGTTATTATGCATATTGTTAGCATAGTATCTGGACATAGAGATATTTCAAATTGAACAGGGTGCCTTGAAATAACTTTATTTTTTAAAAAAATGAATAATAATAATAACTAAGCCAGAAAAAAGACATAACTTGATGTAGGATTATTTCCGATTGATGGTATACCATGGGAAGAGCAGGAACCAACCTGTCTGAAAAAGTTAACCAAGGTTTGATTAGAATGTCAACAAGAAAAATCTCTTTCCGCCCACTGGCTTGAAGCCTAGAGCTTTAACAAGGATAGTCTCCCTCTTAGTTGCTCTGCTAATGGAAGGGAGTGGGTTGGAACCCAGTTGCTGAGAACATGCCCCATTGTATTATGGTTACTTTAGAGTTCTCATCTTATATCGACAGCCAGGAATAAGAGAAGAGAACCATGAATCATGGCCACCTTTTCACTAGGAGTACAGATTTCATGTGTGATTATATTCATTGTCTACGTGACAATTCCGAATGCCAAGGCACTGGGCCAAATATGCTAACATGGATGGGTGAGGGAATCCAAAATGCCTTTTTAGTTGTAGGTCTCAGTTTTAACATCATTCTTTCCTAGACTGCTTGGTAAACTTTTTATCTTTTTTCACATCTGAAACCCTAGTGGTAGCACTTCCCAGGTAAGATGGCCATTATTTGTTGTCCTAGTTGATAGGACTACAAGAAACAGCCTCCCTGCCAACAATTAAGAGACAAATTTGAATCCGGAGGGTGTATGTTGATTCCTCTTTCACCATTTAAAATTTTGATTTCCTCTTAAATCTGGGTCGTAGGTTTATCAGGATGGTAAGTGGTGAATGTACCCTGTTTCTGGTCAGAATCACCTTTGCCATTTTATTTATTTTGATTTATGAGTGAACATCAATTACTGTTTTTTTTTTTAAGCAATTGGGGTTAAGTAACTTGCTTAAGGTTACATGGCCAGGTGTTTCTGGGTGGGTGCTAAGTGTCTGAGCCTGGGATTCGATCTCCAGGTCATCCTGACACTGGAGCTGGTGCTCTTACTTGCTGTGCTACCTGGCTGCCCCTATCAAGTTACTGTTGATGCTTTATGGTCTTCTAGGAGCTCTATTTTAAAAGTATGTTTAGAAATAGCATGGCATTGTGGATAAAGCCTTGGACTGGATGTCAGGAAAGACCCATCTTCAAATCCTGCCTGAGGCATTTCATAGCTTCTGGATCATGGATGGGCAAGTCATTTAGTCTTAGCCTCCTTATCCATAAAACAGAAATAAAGATATCTATAGCATCTACCTTAGGGAACTGTTTAGGGGGTCAAATTAAGTAATATGGGTAAAGCAGAAGCCTTTCAGGCCAAACCACCTCTTGAAGCTCCCCACCCCCCATCCCTGATACTCATCTTCTAAATTTCGCCTTTTTCAACCTGCTTTTTGGGGACTTCCCTGCTTTGTTACTTGTTTGATGTATATTTTCCAAAGTGTCACCTGGCCTGGCTGATCTGATAATTATAGTATATTCTAATGGGAAAAGACTAGATGCCTTCTTTTTCCCTCTCCCAGGTTACAGAAATGTTTTAACAGTTGTCTTTAGGAGATAGTTATCCAACTTTATCTAATCTTCTGAAGTGATTCTGAATGGGAATTTCAGACCAAGTGGTTTGAGAAGATGAGGCCATAGTAGACCAATAAAGATATTATTGGGGATTGGGGCAGATATGGCCTTGCAGTACTCCCTAAATTCATACAATATAGATAATAAACTGCCTAATTTTCAAAAGAATACAACTTATTTTAGTCATAGCAGTCTTCTTTAGAGAAGAGACCTTTTCTCACCCTAAGTTATCAATAAAATTATGAATGTTTCTCATCTCTGCTACTCAGCTGACTTCTTAATTTCTTTGGCGATTGTCACCATATAGCCTCATGCTTTCATTTCCATTAGACATTCTTTCAGTTGTTGTCCAAGAGAAAAAACATCATTCGTCTCATTGCCTCAAATCCCTTCCTGCTGCCAAAGTGAGTTTTCTAAAGTGTAGAATCTAATCATCCCTCTCCCCTACTTAATATACTCCAATGTAGGCCTGTACAACCTGTGGAAGGCAAGCTTATGGCTCTGGGGTGCAGGATTTCCTCTACATACAAAGGATGTTTTCGTGGGCCACCTGAAATCCTTTGGCATGTGGCATGGGGCAGACAGCCATAAACTGCTCCTCAGTCAAAGATTGAGCAGGCCTGTTACTGAGAGGCATAACTAATCCTATCTCTTGACTGGACCTGTGATTTCACTGATATAAGAAACTTTTGGAGGAGAAAAACTCCCTCTACCAATGTTGGTCAGCACCATTTTGGAAGCTTATAGTCTTAAAGTTGCCTAGAGCACTAAAAGATTAAGAGACCTTCCCAGATACATATATATATATATATATATATATATAAATATAAACATCTCTGCTGGTCAGTTAGAGCTTTATACAACCTGGCCCCTCTTTTTCTGTTCAGTCTTTTTGATGGAATCCTGATAAAGCTGCCCCCCGCCCCGATATCCTAATTTCATTATAGGCTCCACTTAGCAATAGGCCCACTGTACCTACCTTCCAATCTCCCACCCCCAGCCAAGGTTCTGACTTCTTTGTGTATGCCTCACTGCTCACTGGAACAACAGGTGTGTCCCTGAACTCTTAGTTCTCACAGAACAGAGGCATGTTCATGATGTCATGATGGGATCCTGGCCACTGTCCCCAGACCTATTCCCCCAGAAACAGGTGTGTTCTTGTATTCAATCACAATCACATCATCCATCTAACCCAAGACAGGACCACAGTACCTAACTATCTTGACTAGAGAGGATCACAACAGCTAGCCAGTTGGAGGGCAGCATGACCAGATGTTTAACCACTGAACCATAGGTGGGACCCCTCCTCCATCACCTAATCCCTTAACAAACCCCTCCTACCTTTTTAATAGTCATGATTTCTGTTATGTAATTGCACCTTTACCCTATAAAAATCCATCTTGCTTTCTCTGAAGTCGCTGGTTCCTCTTAGAATTTAGCCCGCTTCATGAGAGGCGTCAATCTGAATAAATGCCTATACTTGGATTAGAGGTTGTCTGACTCTGAATTCTTTGAGACGGTTCCACCACAACACATCATGAAACCACAACAGTTTTTAGGTGGAAGCTGCACTACAACAGTTTTTGGCATCCCTGGGTTTAAACCGAAACATTCTTACCTATTTCTCCATTTCACAGTTTTTGCCACGATGACTTGCATCTTCTTCACACAGTACCTTCATTTCCCTTACAGTGCCTTGTACTGGCTATCCTGGGTACTCACTTACTCTCCATGAACCTCTGCCTCTTAGAATCCCAGGGGCTTAACTCAAACATATCTCCCTCCTCCCTAGCACCTTCCTTTCCAGAGTTATTTTCTCTCTACTCTGTGTGTGTCTTGTAGTTACCCATGTATGTACATGTCTTTCCCTATAGAATATAAGCACCTCGAGGGGAGGGGCTGTCTTATTTTCTTTGTGTATAGTACATGCCTAATAAATGCTTGCTGATTGATGGATTAAAAGTTGATTTACCCATTTAGTGAATTAGCACATTTTAATTGTAAGAGATATCCTAGGAGAGAAGCAGGGAGCATCACTACCCCCAAAATCTACACATACACCCCCATATATTTTTTGATCACTGCTTACTCATCTTGGTGTAAAGATTATACTTTGCAAATTCCTGATACAGATCAAACTGTAAACCATCACTGTCCTGCTATCTAGATAAAGAGAGATTCTGAGTACAGGATTTTGGCCAGGCTTTTTTTTTGCCTCATAGTATGTGCTGCTCCCCCACCTCCAAGTGCTTCCTGGACTCTTTAGAGAACAGACACGAGATCCATTTTCGTTGTATCGTCAATATATCTCAGGAGATGTGAGTCAGTATCCTGTTCAGAATGTCCTGCTGGTTCTTTGCCACAGAAAATAGACACACATTTTCCATAAAATGCCAGACTAGGATCCAGTTTGGGATTTCCATCCACAAAGCTGAACAGAAAACACCAGCAGGCTAATTTTGTGGGATTGGTATTATGTTGTGGGAAAAAAAAAACAGCCCAAGAATTTAAACTCAAGTTCTTCTTTACTGCTGAAAAAGTCTGAGGCTGGTTAAGAGTGGAGTGGGGTTGGAGAGGCAAGGTGATGACTGAGGGGATTGAGCAAGGCCCTATGTAGGAGGTGCCTCTTGAGGGGTGGAGGTGAAGGGGAGCATTTGGGCACTGCAGAAGTGAGAGACAAAATGTTGTATAAGGGAATCTGATTCCAGGCTTTTGAAACCCTGAAAGATAGTGTTGAGTTAAAAATTGAATGTTTCAGCTTAAAGAGAAAAAAAAACTTTTAAGAACTCCATCTATATTTTGCTTTAAGATGGCAAATAAAACAAAACAAACTAAACTATATATGTATAAAAAAAACAAGAACACTAACTGCAAGAGATTCAAAAATTATATTTGGCTTACAAAATTTACATTGATCTTAATGCCATATCTTTTTGAATATGCCATTACTAAGTCTCTTTCTAGTAAAAGAAGAAAATTCAAGCAGTTGCTTGGAATGTCTGTACTAGGAATTTATGCCCAAGAGAACCAAATGAAAAATGGATTCTAAGTGAATGTGGGTGTATATTCTTAAATTGATTTTATTGGTATCTTTTGTTTTTATATCACCTTAATTTCCAAATATATCCCTCTCTCTCTCTCTTCCTGAGTGACCATCTATTGTAACAAAGAATAAAAAAGATAGAGGAGGAAAAAGTTCAGCAAAACCAACATGTCATTGAAGTCTGACAGTAATGTAGTGTCCTGCACCCTTGCAATCCCTACCTCTGCAAAGAAGGGAGAGAGGGAGAGACATTTTTTTCCACTCTTCTAGGGGATAAGCTCAGTCTTCACAATTATATTCATGGGTTTTTGTTTATTTGTTAGCTTGTTTTCCATTTATATTGTTCTCATTGTGTAGATTGTTTTTCTAATTCTCTTTACTTCACTCTGTATCAATTCATATATCTTCTGATGCTTCTCAAATTCTCCAAATTCATTTTTTTCATATTTTATTACATTCATGTACTATGTTTTTTTCAGTCATTCCCTCATCAATGGGTATCTACCTTGTTTTTAGTTCTTTGCTGCTACAAAAAGCATTGCTCTGAATTTCCAAATGATTGTATATGAAGTCAGCCAGCCATCTTTTGTTTAGCCTCTTTTTCTTCCCCCAATTCTAATAAACTCCGGAAATAACCATGTCATATTGGTACAGCAAGATACTATTCTGACCCTGACTGAAAATTGAAGCAATTCCTTTGGATTGGAACTTGAATTGTTAGGAAATGAAAGTCAAAGTGATTCATAAGGTCAAGTCTTTTTTCTTATCTGAGCCTCATTTTTCTTTTCTATTAAATGGGGACAATAATACACACATGCACTACCTGTTGACACATACTTGTTGGGAAAATTAAAGTGTTGCATCAGTTCATGATTTTATCAATGTGATAACATTCTCCAACGTAGATAGATTCAACCTAGCTATGACCTAGTTAGAGAAGTTGGAGGGAATTGCTTGAAGTATATAGTGGTTAAGTGACTTGCTTGAACAAGTACTGGCTAAGAAATTTCAGAGATTGGATTCGTACTCTCTAAGCCCAGCACTTGGCCTACTCTAACAAGCTGTCCCTTCTCTAGAATCAGCATGTAGTGATAGAAAGAACATTGACTGGAGTTGAAGTTAGATACTTTAAGTTGGAATCTAAAGTCTGTTATATAGATTGTAGCATAATAGATCTACACCTCCAAGGCCACCTAGGAAGGAAGGAAATGAACATTTATTAAGCACCTACTGTATACCAGGCAACATGCTAAGTAAGCACTTTACAAACATATCATTTGATCTAGTCTAACTTACTCATTTGCTGAAGATGAACCAGAAGCACAGACAAATAAAAGGAATTGCTTAAGATCACAAAGATGGCATTAGGGGAAAGATTGAAACCCAGGTTCTCTGACTCCTGACGCAGTGTTTTTTTCCATTGTGCTAATTGATTTAAGTGACCTTGGCCATGTCCCTTACACTTTTTGGAACGTCACATTCTCTACTGTTATATGAGAGTGTTGGACCAGTTGGCCTTTGACATCTCTAAATCTACGTCCTGTATAAAGCCGTATTCTTGTCATTCCAGCTCTACAGTTCGGTAATTTTACACCTACATTTTCTAGTTCCATGCACATTAGGAATTAGATGGTTAGGGACCATGTCTAGGTAGAAGCTCCTCCCAGTATCCACCATTAACTCTGCCCTCACTCAGCACTGTTGACAATGAACATGATCATCTGTAGGAAAAAAAAAAAGTATATTCATTCCATCTTGCATTCTTCAGCTACATCCTGGACTGGAATGATGAGCCACCAGAAGACCCTTACAGCTTCAACCTGTTCTGAACAATTTTCCACAGGAATAAACTGCCTCACAAATTATGGATGGCAAGTGGAAAAGCAGCAGCAGGTCACTGAAGATAAGATGACTATGTTGCACAGGCCGCCATGTGCATATTCGGCTCTTCTTATGAAAGAATGAGTCTCTAAATGAATCAGACTTAGCAGTCTGGTACTCCATTTCTTTTTTTTTTTCATTCCAGTTCAATTTAAAACATGCAGACAATGAACATGCTTGAGAAAAAGCTGATGCAAGGCCAAGTGCCCTGGGAGCTTCTTCTTGCAGAAATAGACTCTATTTAATTGTCTTTGTAATCAGTGACATTAGCATTTAGGTAATGGATCATATTGTTCCTTTGTAAACTGTCCCAGTGTGTCAGAAGCTGCTTCTCAGCAGGCAGTTTGCTTGGTAAATAATTTAAGGGAAATGCATTTAGGTTGTTTCAGGCTATAGTTGTTGCTGATGAACCTTGGATGGTATTTTAGTAGGTTGACCCACTGAGATATTGAATTCTGACCATTGATCAGTAGTGAGAAGCTAGAGGGGAAAAAGTAAGGTCTGGATCAGTCCCCATTTCTGAAAATGGGAAGTGCTTGTTACTTACTATGGACTGCAACTGGGAGAATTAGTTCAGCTGTGAATCCTTCCTTTTAGGCCTCATTGCTCAGCTGGAGAGATTCAGGCAAAGGCTGCCCTTCTTCCCTGACAGACTATTGTAGAAAGTGCAGTCTACAGAAACAGCCTTGAGTAATGGCACTTGGTGACTTTCTCATGTTTGAACTTCCAAAGACCTACCCCTGGCTAGCCATGTGTGTGAACTGCCTGCTTCAACTTCTTGGGTGGTGAGAGGGATGGGGAAGAACTGTATAAGTGAATGTTCTTGACATGTGTAGTCCTCTGGCTGGGTTCAGGCTCCCCCCCCCTCCTTTTTTTTTTCTTTTTTTTTGCCTTGAGGAAGAGTTTTAGTTGAACTAAAGAGCATGAATCCAACCTGGAATTCTTATTCCAGTGAACTTCCTTTTATAATTTAGGTACACTTAATTCAGTACTCACCAGAAAGTAGTCTATAACAGCATCCTTGCAGATAAGATTTTTTTTTTGCAAATCCCCAACAACTTTTATTTTTTATTTTTTTGTTTTTATTAATTTGTTTACTTTTAGTTTACAAGATTCAGTTCCACAATCCCTTGAGTTTCCCAACAACTTTTATTGATGCTTTTTGGTTTTACCCTCATAGGAATTTAACTTTCTAACCCTAACCCCCTCCCTTTGAACAAAAGCAAAAAGAGCTAAGCAAAATGAACCCAGTGACAGTGTACGACAGCACATAGAACATTTCATACCGAGTCTCCCCACTACTCCAAGACCAGAGAAGTACAAAGATGCAGTTTTAAAAGTCTTTAAAAAATAAGAGCTAATTGGAGACACTACAATAAAAACAATGCCATGATGTAGTGTTCTGATGAATCCTTTTATGAAATTTAGTCTGAAATGTTACTGTGCCATTTTTATACACCCTTTCATCCTATTTTTGTTCCTTGTGAACTTTATAGTTTATTTTAAAGATCACATTGTACTTTCTCTTGACTCTGTGACTCTTGAAATAAAATCCCAACTAATGGGTTTCTTTTATTTTTTAAAGAAGTATCATTGGTGGTGCAGTGAATAGAGCACCGACCCTGGAGTCAGGAGGATCTGAGTTCAAATCCCACCTCAGACACCTAACACTTGCTAGTTGTGTGCGACCTTGGGCAAGTCATTTAACCCCAATTGCCCTACCTTCCCCCCTCCAAAAAGCAAAAAAAAAAAGTATCATTGGTTTTCCTTTGGAGAAAACTGTTTTGAGTTAGATCTTGTTTTAGGTAGGTATGTGCCACTTGACATCCTTTTTGCACACCTGCCTGACAGGCAGGGAGAGTCATGGCAAAGATTCTTTGTCTTTCCCCTCCCCTCCCCCCCTTTTATGAAGCAAGTCCATATTCAGCCAGGAGAGGTCTTTTACTTTCTGAACTCTTGAGTGCATGTGTTCTTAAAAGTTAATGGTATCTTGGTGGCATTCTCATTATATAAAGTTGGAAGCTCTCGGATGCTAGGAGGCATTGCTTATCTTTGTAAATACATATGTTCCAATTAAAATAGGTACTAAAATATTTTGGTGGCACTTCAAAACTCCCAATTTAGATTTAATTTAGATTAAAGCACTTATTCTTTTTAATAAAGTTATAAAATTGATTATTAAAATTGCCTATTGAAGATTAAAAGCAGTAGAACATTTATTTCCCTCACAAAACAATTTAGTCTTCACTAAGTGTGATTTTAATAATCAATTATGCTATTAAAATACAACTGCCATATCGAATCTAAGACTCATTTGTCATAACAGTTGCTATAATTGTAGAAATTATACCTAGCTGCTTGTATAGCTATAAACCTGTAATAAATATAAATAATTGTCTCCATTAATTCAGCTTGCAGCTACTGTTCTATTAATCTCACTGTTAAGTGGTAATTTGGGAATCTTCATTTAAAATGCCACTGCATCTTTCTTGTTCCATCCGACTGCTGGAGCCTCACAAATTCACTGCCTACTGTTGATTCCAAAAAGCAATTTATGCGTAAAATGTTTCTCCCCATGAGCAATTAAAATGTGTCTTTAGATGTGAGTTTTGAGGCTATCTGAAAAGATGGGAATAAAAAGGGTGTGGATTGGAGGAAGTACTTGTAAGATAAGGAACAAATATTGATGTCTTGGTGTTTCAAGGAACCAAACAATGACATTTTCATTAGAAAAGCTCAATTTGAAATTCTCTGGATGAGACAACCAGTGCAATGATCTTTTCCAACTTGTGTTTCCACAGGGGTGGATGAAGTTACCATTGTCAACATTTTGACAAATCGCAGCAATGAACAGAGGCAGGACATTGCCTTCGCTTATCAGAGAAGGACCAAAAAGGTACTAAAGATTTTGTGTGTACAGGTTGGTCTTATTCTAGGAGCGTGGGTGGCATGGGATTACTTTTCTTGAGAAGAGTTTTGGGTCTCCCTCAAAGTTTCAAACCAAGGAGTCGCATGAGATTGTTGTCAAACTGTAGTTTGTCCAAGGCAGCTGCACTTGGAGGTATGTGGTATTCCTTCTTTTTTGCTATTGGAACCCTCTAAGCAGATCATAAAGCACTTTGAGGGTATGCCAGTGGGAACTCTCTTTCCCTCCTAATTAGAGTACATGAAAAAAGAATTTCTAGTGCTTGGGGAGAAAGGGCTTATAAATTTTTGCTTGGGAGACTAGAATTTAGTATTATCTTGCTTATATACAGAATTATATGGTAGGTTTTAGGGCAGAAAGGGACCTTAGAGTCCTTCAAGTCTATTTTATTTTACATATAAGGAAACCAAGACCTAAAGAGGTTAAGTGACATTCAGGGGTATATAGGCAATAAATGACAGAATTAAGATTTGACCCCAGGACTTTAGATTCCAAAGCCAATGTTCTTCCCAGTACCATGCTATCTTACTGAGCATCAATACCTCAAAATGGCATTTAAAGACCTACTGGGTTATTTGTAAGTTTTCCATTAAGCTGCCTACAGAGCTAGCCAATTGATCGACCAGGGTGCTTTTAACAGGGAAGAGATCCACAGGATATATATATGCCACTGGTTAAGGTGTTTTGTTTATTTTTGTCTGTGGTTTTGGAACAACCAAGTGTTTATTCACCTTTTACTTCATTGTAGTGTTGGCAGTTTTTATTTTTAACTTCTTGTTATTTAAAGTACCTGATTTATTCTTTGGCAGGGTAGTAAGTGCAGTTTCCTGCCACTCACCCTTGACTTCTCCCAGGCAGGCTTTCACTTCTAACAGTGGTCTAAATGAAGCAAAGGAACCTGTGCTTGAATGCAAGGGAAATTGGGTGTCTGGGGCCCTGTGGGGTTGAGGAAAGACTTCGGCTGATATGACTGTAAGATACCTTTGGGAAGTAGCCAAGTAATGATAACACTCCCTCCTCCTGGAGTAGTTGAAATGGTATAAATCAGGGAGCTGTCTTCCTTCATCCTCTATGCATTATAATTCCTTCTGGAGCTGGGCTTTTATTATTCTGCCCTGGTAGAGTCTGGGTGCATGTTTTCTTTTTCTGACTCCCTGAGAGGATCTGTGAACCAGTAGAGCTGTGTCTCAGCTAAAGGAGAGAACCTCTCTCTTCAGAAAATGTCCTTGTAGTTGCTTTCTTAGACTGTCACCTTTGGAATGTTATTCTGGAACATGCCATCTTAATCTGTATTCCTTTCTTGGTGTGCACATAGAGAACTGTAGATCTAAATTTCCAATCAGACAACTGGATGAATGAAGAGAGCAGCTTTGCCCAGTCCTGCATGGAGGAAGGCACCCATGGGGTCACAGATCTAGAGCTGAGAGACCCTCTTGTGGAATCCCCTCATCCCTATAAACAATTGAATGTGCTCATTGACCTCATAGATGTCACTGTGTATAGGGACAGCTTGCTTTTAGCAACACATATAGTTATATTGATTCTTAGTTTCTCTTAGTACTGGGGTGGGCAGACCTCCTTGATCATGGCAGGATTATTTACCAGTCTTTTAGATACCTCTGAGTAGTTGTTTACTGCTACAGAGACAGCTTTAAGTCTGTCTCCCTCCCCCTTTCAACCCCTTTTCTCTTTGCTGAGGAAACTTTTCATCTCTGATGAAAAGGATAACAAACACTTTGAAACAATTTCTGGAGGGAACGAAACCATAGTATATGAAATTGGTATCAAACCAAGAGGAAAAAAAAAGATCCTACAATGTAGAGATACTTCTGCGAGAGAGGCAGTGCATCTCTGTCCTTTTCATGTAAAGGTGACAGGATTAATAAATATATCTGTAGTACTAGAAGGGTAGACAGTGGTGTTCAACAACAGGGGAGGACAGTATGAGAACACACTCGAGGGAAAATATTGCCTACATCTCAGTTATATTATTCCCCAGAGGAGACTATGCCAATTAAGAGTGTAGTGTTAGAAAGCAAAAAATAATCTTTAAAACAACGATAATTTGCTCCTCATTTTTGACTGATTTGCATGTGGTACCATTGAAAGAACACTCATTTGGAGTCAGAGAACCCAGGTTCAAATCCTAGTTTCTGCCTCTATCTGTGTGACCTTGGACAAATCACTAGGAAAAGCTTTCTTCAGAATTCTCCTAATTTGTCTGATTGGAAATCTGGCCATAACACTTCTGGATGTGTAGAGGAGCCTCTGTAAAATGAATGGATTTGACCAGATTACAGTGGGACAAAGTAATTTCTAAGTGGTCTGTTGAGTCTTTTTGGTAGGACTAAGACACAGGCAGGAGAGAAGAAAGGAAGGAAGAGGAAGGGAGAGACTCATTTAAAGAAGGGAACTTCGTTAAAGTTTTTTGTTGGATGGTGGCAACACCATTGTCTTCACTTGCTACTCTAAACTGTGTACCAGAAATAACTTTCCTCTGCAATTAAGTTTATCCTTGAGACCCAGTCTATAAAAAGGCATCTTTAGCCATTGTCCTTGTGTGCTTATAGCAGAGTGAGGGATTGCTCTCCATTTCTGGGAACTCCAATCTGTAATTCCCCAGTTAATGCAGAGGCAAGAGTTTCCTGAGGTTGATTCTCTTCTTATTAGGCGGTTGTTGGCAGTGGATACCCACAGCTGGATGTGCTTTCAAGGCAAAACTGCATTTGCTGACTTTTGGACCTAGAAGGTGAAAAGCATGGGTTGACATCTGATGCCCTCTAGCATAGCTGTGTGGTTCTAGGCTGGCTTAACTGAATGAGTGGTGTCAGGCACCTGGGCTGATGCCAGTATCATCTCTGGAGATACAGCTAAGACTCCCCATATGAGGCATCAAAGAATGTGAAATGGACTTTATTGTATTTTCTTTAATCTTCAGGAAGAACAGGGTCTCAGCAAAAAGGTCCACTGACAAATATTTTAGTCTCCTGGCCAAAAAGTGTCATAGGATCATAGACCTGGAGTAGGAACCTGCATTATGTAGTGATTCTCTCATCTAATAATTAAGCCTCCTGATTAGCAAAGGTGTTTGAACCTCAGAAAGCCATGAGACTTTATTGATGTTACTACGGCTTTCAAGAATGAAATAAAATTTCCACATCTTTTTATTGACAAGGAGGGAAACACAGCACTCTGCTTACTCTACTTCTCTTTATGTCTTCCCTCTTGGATTTTGAGGAGACTTTGAAAGAAGGGTCTGTCAGATCTTTGGGTTTTTAGCATCTAGCTGTGTTGAAGGGAAGTGGAAATAGATATTTCCAGCCATGACACCTCAGAATAGAAATGATATAACAAATGTTTGTGTGTTTCATCTGGAGATAATAATCTGCCTTAAAAATGAATTCATCTTACCATTCTTTTAATCATAAGTTTGAAAAGCCATGCTAACTATTAACTCTAAGTTCACCATAATTTTCTCTTCTCTTCTACCCCAAAAGGAACTTTCATCAGCACTGAAATCTGCCTTATCTGGCCACCTGGAGACAGTGATTTTGGGCCTTTTGAAGACACCTGCTCAATATGATGCTTCAGAGCTGAAAGCCTCAATGAAGGTAAACAATCAGATTTAATCCAAATCAGAAGTCTACCATTAATATTGGGAATTACTTTTTTTTCTTCTTTAGTATAATTAGGTGATTTTCAGTTTTGTTGAATATTCCCATTTAGAACCTTTTTTTTTCTTGAATGAACTGAAGATATAGGGCCTGGGATTTGAACCAAAAATATTTCAATTCCTTTTTTTAAACTCTAAAGAAATTTCATGATGCTGAGAAGTCAGTTACCAGCTGCTACTGCTTGGCACCTGGGCAATTGCTGTACCATTTGGAAAACTACTTCCTTGATTACACTTCCTCCTTTGAAAAATGTTTTGTGATTTTTAAGTAAAAGTTAAACACATAGGAGGTCCTCTCTGAGGCTAAAAAATTCTGCCTTAGTATTTCATAGATTCACCACCCCCAGTTCCCTGCTAGTGAAACAAATATTAGAATGTAGATTGTTAGAACTAGAGAATCTGTCTGGAACCCCACATTTTCAAGAGGAAACTGAGGCCTAGAGAGGATAGTTAACTTGACCAGGATTACCTTCTATTTGACAAAATAGCCTAGGAACAGAATGGGAATAAGAATTCTTCTACATTCATTCATTCATTCAACATTTATTAAGCGGCAGGCATTGTGTTATGTTCCTGAGATACAAAGACCAAGGAGAAATAGTCTCTTGCCACTAGGAATTTATATTCTGCTAGGGGGGAACAACATAGATAGGAAAATACAGATGAAAACAGAGTAAGTACAAAATATTTACTAGGGAAAGGGTGTTAGCACACAGGCATGTGGTGAGATTGAGGAAGCACACATGGAAGAGGTACCACTTGAACAGAGTTTGAAGGAACTTCTAGTTTTTTAAGAGGTGAAAGTCAGGAGGGAGCAAAGCCAGGGATGGGGTACAGCTTGGGTGAAGTCACGGAGACAGGAGATGAAATGTTACGTATGAATAACAGCAAATAGGCCAGTTTGGTTTAAACTTGGGAATATGTGGAAAGTAACAGGCAGTAACACTGGAGAAGAGTCTTAAATGCCAAAGAAAATAATTTTTACTTTAACATAGGGGCAGCAGGGAGACACTGGCACTTCTGTGGCTAGGGATTTCAGGTCATGGGTGCACCATTGTTTGAATTATCTATTTGATTTTTTTTTTCTTGAGAGGTCAAACAAAATTTTTGTAAATTTCTGACATAATTTTACATAAGATTTATTATAGGTATCTTATCAAATGAGATAGTAATTGTAAAGTGCTTATTAGCACGGTGCCTGGCACATAGTAAACTTTATATAAATGTTAGTTGTTTATTGTATCATCATCATGCAACTCATACTACTTTTTGGTGTCTATTGCTAAATAATTATTAGAAGTTTGGCTAGGAATTGTACTAAAAGTCATAACTTACATTAAATGAAAAATATATCTACATAATATCTATTTATATCCGCATATGTGTGTGTGTCACACACACATTTAGTGTATAAATGGTGCTACCATAGGGTCTAGCCAGCCACAAGGTTTTTGGATAATCAAATGGTGCCCTCTGCTGCTCTGTGTAGATATAACTTGTACAATTCAAGAAAAAGCACATTTCTCGTTTTATTCTGTGCTCCACTGCTTTTGTTGGGCTTTTAATATTCCTGGATTGCCAAGAGACCAACCTGCAGGCCTTTCAGCAGAGCTATGACCAGTGCCACAGTTCAGTCCTTTTCTCTGGAGAGTAAACTAGAGTGTGAGTCAGCATGCTGAGGGAAGGTGTATTTCTTGGGGACTAAAACCTAAAACATCAAGTCCACTATAAATATCTAATTATTAAATTCATTTTCCCTTATCATGCTGAAACTCAGCTCATGTATCACCCTCCTACTTTCCCTCCCCTTTTTCCTGTTTTTCTCCCTTTCACTCTTTCCGTCCCCCTCCCTTCTCTTGCTTTCTCTCCTTTTGTTTTCTCTCTCCTCTGTCCCTCTCTTCTTGTTTTTCTACCTTTATCTCTTTCACCCTTTTTCCCCCTTCTCTTTCTCCTCTTTCTTTTTCCCTCTAGACACTCCCTTCTCCCTACATTTTCTAATTAGTCTAAGATTCATCAAAATGACTTAAAGGAGTGAAATTTCATCAAGATTTAATGATCCCTTCTTGATAAATATCATCCCTGAAATTTGAGCCAGGAAAAACACAGAGGAACATAAGATTTAGCCTTATGGAGGGTTTTTCTTACCATCAGCACATTCAGCAGATTCATGCTAAATCTTTTCATCATGAATTCATTTTGCTGATACTCATACTTATCTGGGGTTGGGAACTAGACACCAGTGATTGAAACAGGACTCGGGACTTATTAGAGTTGTCTTGTCATTTTTATAATCTCTCAAGACATTGAAGGCCAATGAAAAGAAGCACTGAGTGAAAAGTCTTTGACCCCTTTCCAGCTCTTTCTTTTGTTGTTGTGTTGGGCACCACACTGGAAACTCTGAAATTTGAAATGATGATGTTGGCTGAATTACCTTTAAGAACAGTCCACTTTGCCTTCTGGAAGCAACAGTATCCCCAGCATGTCACTGTCAACATTGCCCCCGCAGGAGGAATCGTGGGCAGCCTCATGAAAAACCCGAGTTTTTATTTAGTTTTTGAAGTATTCCGAGTTAACCCAAGACATATAAGCTCTATTGATGTTCCAGAAACCATTCAACCTTGAGAGTTCAGAGACTGCACAGGTTAAGTTCAAATAATAGAGACAAACAAGTACCTTGTAAGGTCCTTGCTTTTCTCTCAGCCGTAAGACTGAGCAAACTGACAGTGGTAAAGGATTTCATTGTTTCAGTCCACATTTCCATCAGCCTTGAAAATGAAAAAGATACTATCCAAATCTATATCATCAGCCCCTTGATCCTCATTTTCCACTATTCATTTGTGTAGAAGTAGGGATGTTTTGTGAAAGATAAATGGTTGTTTACATGGTGCCCTTTCAGTTGGCACAGAATTTTAGGGAGGAAGTTTTTGCTTTACTGAATGTCAGAGCCTTAATAAGACATCCAGAAATCCTGTAGGCAGAGGTGTTAGCTGGTGAAACAGATTAAGTTCAAAATTTAAAATTAACCATTGACCAGTTGCCCAAGGCTTAGCACATGGTACTTGAGCATATCTGGGGGGCAGCTGAACTCTAATAGAGTTTAATTAATAGCTGACACTCTTTTCATGTGGATAAGTAATTTTCTTATTGTATTAACACCTTATAATTGATTTACATTTTCAACAGTACTCATTCTGTGTAGTTCAAAGCAATATTTCTATATTCAGTTTTACTTTAGCTTCACAGAATGGCAAGTATTCAAGGACCTGATTATTAAATCTTGACTTTGATCACAAAGCAGGCTTTGAAATACATGTTTCATCATGTCCTTTCAACCAGTCTGGCTAAATCAAAAGTGTATGTATTAAATTTGAATACATCTTCTCTCCAATTCTTACTCCTTAATAAAATGTTAGTGTCTGGCTTTATTTGACACTTCATTATTTCTTTTTGCTCCTCTAAAATGCCTGAAGAGTGCATAATAATTAAGGGGAAGAGGCAATGCAAGTATAACATTTTTAACATTCATCCAAGTTTTCATTTTAAAGCTTGTTTTGTCATATACCTTTTCCTAGCATAAAGGTTTATTTGAATCTAACAGGCTGGCTGTAGGTGATACCATAACATCACCTGTATTTCTTTTGCTTAAAATGACTGAAAAACAGTCACTTTTTAAGGAATGAAGAAGAACATGAGTATCTAAGGAAGACCGTCTAGATTCTCTCTTGGAAAGAGAAAAAAAAGAATGGGGAGGGGAGATAATGGAGCTAGTGCAGGTTTCTCATATCAAAGCCATGTGATTCACGAGTATGGATACCAAAGGAGACAGAAGTGACTATATGATTACAAGCACTTAGACCTTTATGGTTTCTCAATACCACTCCTCCCTAATTTTGATCTGTTGTTACAGGGCCTGGGTACTGATGAAGATTCCCTCATTGAGATAATCTGCTCACGGACAAACCAGGAGCTCTATGAAATTAACAAAGTCTACAGAGAAAGTAAGTGAGCTCTCTGTGTCTGTAATTATGTTAAACCCTTTCAGCCCAATTTTCCCGAATACATAATGGAAGAATGGGACAGTAAGATGGCTGCAATGAAGTTTTGATGAATGGTCCATGCCTTTGGTTATGCTGGAGAGAAATTTTTCAAAATGTTACTAGTTTTGTTTTTAAAATTATCCAAGCATTTTCTTCTGCCTCATTTCTTGACTTTTGGGCATTTTTCTGAATGTCTTGAGGGTAGACAGAAGGGAAAGCAGATAAAACAAAAATTAATTAATTTTTCATCGTTATTAGTAGCTGTATCAGAGGCAGCAGGGCAGAGTGGAAATTGGCCTCACAACCAGAAAGAACAGGGTTCAGGTTTTGCTTTTGATACACAGTGGTTCCATGAACAAATACTTAACTTCTCAGCAGTACTTTAAGCAAAATTCTAAGAATATAAGTTATAGAGGGGAAGCTAGGTAGTACAGTGCATGGAATGCTTGGAACAACTAAATGAGAGCAACAACAAAAATTGTAGAGAAAGAGCCAGCCTGCATTGGTAGAGAGGTCTGCAGGAGGGACCTGAGTTCAAATCTGGTCTCAGACACTACTGTTTGACCCTGGACCAGTCACTTAACCCCAATTGCTAGGGGGAAAAAGATTTGGTGGGGAGGATGAAATAATTTTTTTGTGGCACATGAAAATTTCACTTGCTAAAGCTCTCTAGTTTTCCACGCCACAGATAATTCAAGTTTGGCTGTTTAGAAGTAAGCTTGTTGATCTCAAACTCAACCATCAGTCCTTTGTTACTAAAAGTGACAAACCAGTTCTGACTCCAAGAGTATAAAAGGCTTCTTTCTTAATAATTAGGTATTGATTTGGGGATGCTAATGTACATGGTATGTTCATTGTTCAGGTTAAGTCAGACATGTCAAAGCCTTGACACAAGCCAGAACAGCAGGGGCTGGTAGGAGGGTAGGTAAGGAGGCTGGAAATGTAAAAACCTATTGACTTTCTTTTCAAGTGTACAAGACAGAGTTGGAGAAGGACATTATTTCGGACACATCTGGTGACTTCCGCAAATTGATGGTTGCCCTGGCAAAGGTTAGTTTCTTTCAGCATGTTTCTCTGCCCTTGTTCCTCTGACTCCCTTGGCCAGTCCCATGCCTCATTTCATGACTGGGAGTAAATTAACTAAATCCTCCAGGGCCTGCTGCTTTCTTGACAGTAGGTTTATACCGGCACTGCAGAGTTGTCATTTTCATATAATAGGATTTCTTATCCTGAGAAACAGCCTGGGCTAGTGGACTTGGGGAACAGAAGGGGAATAAGTAACTCCTGAGGCCCAACCAGGCTTTGCCAGCCCTTGCTGGGGTGACTTTAGGAAGGTCACTTTGCCTCTCTCAGATGGGCTCCCAAAGGCCCCCTTCACAGGGTTGTGCTTTCTCATCCAGTTCACCTAAACTCCTTAGGAGAGAAAGGAACAGCTATACACATCTGGGAGGATTTACACATGTGGTCCTGTGCTTAGTGTTGTCGGTGATTGTAAGTCAGTTTGAAAATGCAAGTACAAGGCATTGTTGAAATGCAAAGTATTATCACCTATAAGCCTGAATTGTGTTGAGGATGCAATTTAAAAGCCTAAGAACCAGAGGAGGGAATTGAAGTTACTTTCCCTGGGACCTTCAGAATGAAATGATTAGTGCTTTTTGGACCCTACCACACAGGCTTATCTCCTCACAGCCTCCTGGCTGTGCTTTCTGACTCCAGTTTCCTATCTACACTTTATCCCATGAATCAGACTAATCTTTCCCAAATGTTACTTTTGTCATATCAAACCTGTGCTCAAGAAATGCCATCATCAAACATACATGCAAACCTACAAAATCTATAAACGTGATATGCAAACCTACGAAATCTACATCAAAGTCAAACTCCTTTTTGTCTCCTTCCTCTTCTCTCAAGACCCTCCACAATCTGATCCCACCCATTTTATCCATCCCTGTTTTCCAACATTTATTACTCCAGACAGTATATTGAGAAGCAATGTAGTTTGTTGGACAGAATCATCCTTAAAGTTGGGAAAACTTAGTTTCATATCTCTGATGTATAGTAAACGTTTGTCCCTGGGCAAGTTACTTTAACTTTCCAGTGTCTCAGGAAACTCTCTAAGACTATAGGTTGCAGACTAGTTTCCCATTGGCATGAGTAGAGGGAGTTTCCTTAGTGTGAGTACCCTATATCACTAAAAATTACAGGATCTAGTTCAAAACATGACTTATGGGAGGGAGCCTGATCTTATCACTGTGATAACATGCTCAGATCTACTTTACCTTGTTCTTCCTTCTGGTTCTGTTCATCCTTTAGGGTCTAACACCCCATCCTAATTCCCATATTTATTTATCTGCTACTATGTGTTAGGTCCTGAGGATACTTCAATATGTTATAGATCAGAGACTGCTTTAGGTATCCCCTTCACTGTTGCACATCACAGTGACTTTACTCCTTAACAGGCAGCTTTTGGAAGTTGCTTAAAAGTCTATTGTTCCAGGAACTGGCCTTGTAATAAGCTTTGGGGTTTCAAAAATGAAAAGTGGATAGTCTCTATCTTCTGAGAGATTATAATATAGTAGGAAGGGGGAGTTTTAAACATATTCCAATAGCTACGATACAAGTTAGAATGTTATGAATATGTAGAAGAGGTGAGACAGAGAAGGGTGAGAGATGGGAGAGAGATCACTGCTAACTGGAAAGGTTTTGTGAAATAGATAACACCTGTTGGTGTGCTGAGAAATATTTAACAACTGTCTTTCTGGACGGAAAAAAGTACCCATATACACTTAAGTTTAATCTGCTTTATTGATATTTTCCCCATTGCTTTTTAAGTGCAGGTAATAAAGAAACCAAATAACTCAAGTCATGTTTTGTAGCATTTGCCAGTTTCTGAGGTATAAGTGCTCACACTGAAAACTTAGCTTCTGGCCTTTAGAGCTGGCTCCAGCACACCTCTGGCTAGCACTTGAAGGGGAAGATACATTGTTTCAGCAGGCAAGTGATATGGAAGAAGTCCATTCTAGAAATGGGTGTTTGCTAATACAAGTGCATTCTGGTAGGCAAGGGAAGGACTAGATCAGGGAGAGGCTAGTAAGTTAGTTTGGCTGGAATGTAGTAAGGATAGGAGGAAGTGGCATGGAATGAGACTGCAGTGATAGGTTGGAATCATATTGTAGGGTCCTTAAATGCTAAGTTAAGAAGTTTACATTTTGTGGTGGTTAGGTGGTGCAGTGAATAGAGCACTGGCCCTGGAGGCAGGAGGACTTGAGTTCAAATGTGGCCTCAGACACTTAACACACTTACTAGCCGTGTGACTTTGGGCAAGTCACTTAACCCCAATTGCCCTCCAAAAAGCAAAAAAAAAAAAGTTTATATTTTATCCTGTGAGCCATGGAGAACATCTTAGTCTTTGAGCAGGGGGAGTGACATTATGGGGCTTATGAATTAGGAAGCTAGCTTTGACAGCTTTGTCCCTGATAGGAGGGGTCATGATAGACTGATAAAATGATAGACTGAAAAGGGGAAATGGTGGTCAGAGAGACTAGTAGAAATCTGTGACAGTAGTCAGCCTGCAGAAAGGCTTCCTTGTTTGTGACATCTCAATGTCACAGTGATTTTTGTCACAATGTCTCAAATGATTTTTACACTTAATTATTCTCCTTTTGTTTTCCTAATTAAAGTATAGGCTGCTTAAACATATACCTTAGGATGCAGTATGGTGTAGTGGAAGAGCATTGGCTTTAGAATCTAAGAAGCTAGCTTCAGATTTGAATTCTTCTACTTGAGACTAGCGTGGCCTTGGACAGGTCACCTTTACTTCTCTGGGCTTTATCTTCCTGATCCAAGAAATGAAGGGGGTGGACTAGATGACTCCTTAGCATTCCTTCTTGCCTTCACTTATGTGCTCCACTTTGTCTGTCCTAGTGAATGTTTGTTGATTAACTTTGGAGACATAAGGAATGGTAGCTTTCAAACTTTGGTCTGTTAACATCTTGTCCCCCACCACCCCCACTATTTTTTAAATACTGCTTGTAGTGAGTGTCTTTTGCTTCAACTTGAAAACCGTAGATTGCATTTGTTCAAAGTGAACATTTAATTAACACACATGAGCTTTATAGAAACTATGGGGAAATTGTAATTTGTCTTAAGTTTGTTATAAAATATGGTTATGAATTTTATATGTGATTTTTTTTTATAGGGCAGACGGGCAGAGGATCGTTCTGTGATTGATTATGAGCTAATTGACCAAGATGCTCGGGTAAGTGAAAGTATAACCAGTAAAGATTTCTTTTTGCTAGAAGTGCCTTATTAAAGTGTATTTGCTCCAGAGGCTCATGCAATAATAAGAAATATTATTATCACTATTTATAATAAAACAAATAATAATAATTAACAATAGCCAGCATTTATATGGTGCTTTAGGTTTGCAAAATGCTTTATGTATGTTAGGCATTTAATATTGGAGAGAAGTAGAAGATGAAGGTAAGGAATTGACAAAGAGGTTGACACTAATGCTGATTTTTCCTGGTGAATATTACCCTTATTTCAGAGCAGATCTAAAAATTCTTTAAAACAGAAAAGGAGTTGATTTTTACTTAAAAATTAAATATATGACATAAATCACTCAGGAGAAGCTTAGAGAGTGAAGATGGGTCAGATGTTTAAAAAATAGTCATAGAGTATTATATTTTCATGTATGTATTCAGGTAGGAGAGCATTTTTATGTTTCTTAGTTTGTAAATGATCTAGACTTCTTCCCTTTTTCCCTTCTTTCACCTCTACTTCCCTCCCTCCCTCTTCCTTCTTTCCTTCCCTCCCCTCACCCCCGGCCCTTACTCCCTTTCTTCTTTTTCCCTCTCTTTTTCTTTTTCTCTTTTCCCCTTCTTTCTTATTCCCCAACCCCTGCCTTCTCTGTACTTATGTGCCTTACTTATTCCTACCTATTGCCCCTGGATATTTCGAAAGTCTGGACCTGGGCTAATACTAACTTCTAATAGAGCCCTTCTTAACCTTTTTTGTGTCATGGATCCCTTTGACAGTCTGGTGAAGTCTATGGATCCCTTCTTAAAGTAGTATTTTTAAATGCATAAAATAAAATACAGAGGAATACAGAGGAAGCCTATTACATTGATTAAAAAAGGTTCACATATTACCCAAGCTAAGTATCACTGTTCTAAAAGTTGAATATCAAAATTTAAAATGTTGACATTTGAAAATTGCAAGTAATAGAATATTGAAGTTGCTTTTTGCCTGCACTGTGGTTTCAGTGGCAGATAGATTCCAACATTAAAGATCTCCCATGAGTATGGTGCAGGGAGACAGTTGACCAGTGTTGACAGGTGCTTATACTGAAAAAAGACCGACAAAAGTCATAAGAAAGGATTGGTCAATGTGTCACTATTAGAATTTACTTTCCACTATACATGTGGACAGGGGAAGTTAGGTGGTAGTAGATAGAGTGCCAGGCCTGGAGTCAGGAAGACTCATCTTCCTGAATTCAAATCTGGCCTCAGACATTTACAAGCTGTGTGACTCTGGGCAAGTCACTTACATTTACAAGCTGTGTGACTCTGGGCAAGTCACTTAACCCTGTTTACTTCAGTTTCTTCATCTGTAAAATGGCCTGGAGAATGAAGTGGCAAACCAGTCCAATGTCTCTGCCATAAAAACCCCAAATGGGGTCACAGAGAACCAGACATGAGTGAACAACAATATACACATGGACAAAAGTTCTCTAAGGAAAACCTTCTTTTAGAGCTGTTTCTCCTTGTGAATAATCAATTACTTAGTGAGCATTTATTAAGTGCTTGTTAAAGTCAGACACTGTGGATATCAAGAAAGGGGAAAATAGCCTCTCCATTCAAGCCTCTCTCATTTCATTTGAATGGGGGAGAGAAAATGTAAATAATTAACTTACAAACAAGATACATTATAGAGAAAATAGAAGGAAACCTTAGAGGGGCGCTTTAGCATCTTGGGGTGTAGACAGGGAGGGGGCACGGAAAAATACCTACCAGAGCAGGTGGCATTTGAGTTGTATCTTGAAGGAAGCCAGGATCTTCCCGCTTTATGCCTGAGGCAAATCACCAGGAAATATATGAACCACTAATACGTCATATATTTCAATTTGGGTCTGTATGAAAAAGTTTTCTTCTGGTTTGGATTTTGAGGATTTTTTTAATGTAAAGTCTGTATTAGGTTAATGTGATGCTTTGCCTAGTGAGGCTTGAGTTCTGTCTGCTTTGATTTTGCCTACAGGAACTCTATGATGCAGGAGTGAAGAGAAAGGGAACTGATGTTCCTAAATGGATCAGTATCATGACTGAGAGGAGTGTGTGCCACCTCCAGAAAGGTACTGTGCCCACGTTTTCTAATACATGACCCAAGTTAGAGTTTTGTCCTCAAGGCTTATCTCACATACGATGATGATAGGGTTTGGGGGAGGGCCATGGTGAGGCAGGATTTGGGTGGCATGATTCTGTCTTTTACTTACCTTCTCATCTGTCTGCTCACTGTCACTCCTTCCTGTCAGTCAATCATCGAGCACTTATTAGACACCCACCATCCATTCCCACCAGCCCCACCATTTTTGTCCTTTTCCACCCAAAAATATGTCAAGTGACAGAGTTACTTTGCCTCTTTTCTCATTCTTTCCACTTTTCCATTTTTAGTACCTCGAATAAAACATTGAGTACATAGATCATAAATTTTTGCACTACGAAGAAATACAAGAAAATACATTGACCAGACATTATCAGAGAGAAGCAGCATGTCCATGTGGATAAAGGGCTGAGCTTGAAGTTTTGAACATCTGGGTTTAAATCCAGTACCTGACATTTACTAGCTGTGGAAATCTGGTCAAGTCACTCAACCTCAGTGGAGTCCTGTTTCCTCATTTATAAAATGGGACATCTGGGACATCTTTCAGCCTGTGACCCTATGATTGCTTTCTCTCTCTCTCATCTACCTACATATATTGAATTAGCTGTTCTTACTGTGCACTGAACTCACTTGTTTTTTTTTGTGGAAGGAAGAAGCTGTTATAATAATAAATTAGCTCTTTCTGATAGCAGTACCTTTTTATGGATCTGTACCTGTGATTTTATCAGTATAGTTAACTCCCTCCCCTATATGGGAACTCTCTCCATGGATGCAGGTCTATGACTTCCCTATAACTTCGAGTTTCCTGGGACTCTTAAGAACTAAATGGTCACTTACTTAGTCAGTGTCAGGGACAAATCTTGAACCCAAAATACTCTGTGTAGCCTCTCTGCCCCCAGGATGAGACTGATTGATTGATAACTTTGGTTTGATGTGCACTGAAGGCTTCTGTTCTTCTAATTCCTTTTGTCTTTCTTACAGTATTTGAAAGGTACAAGAGTTACAGCCCTTATGACATGCTGGAGAGTATCAAGAAAGAGGTCAAAGGAGACCTTGAAAATGCCTTCCTCAACCTGGGTAAGCAAATATGTGCCCTATGACTCCATTTCAACTTTCTCTGAACAGGCCTTAAGCCTTAATACTTCATCAGCCCTACCAACTTATATGGGTAATTGGAAGTTCTTATTCTGAATGTGAATGATTTTTGCATGGAAGAAAGAAAAAAGAGCTATGATTTAGGAGCTTTCTCCACTGTGGCTTTGTATAATCAACATCATCATCATACCACCTTCTATTATATGTAGTGCATTCTATTCCTTAAAGCACTTTTATACCCAATATTTCAATTTGTGGATATTATGTGAAGACATTAAACTGACAGACTTGTTATAGTAGGACCAAAAAGCTTGGGGTGGGGTGGGACTGGGGGGTGAGGTGGAGGAAGAGAGGGGAGAGAATGATGGTCAAAGAAGAGAGGACTGTATTATTGAAAGAGATTTTCACTGTCTATACATCATCTATATCCCCGGATTTTACATATCTTTGGTGATTAGTATCAGTCTTGGGATAAACATGTACAATTTTCTGATCCCCATCAGACATTCCTACTTTAAAATATATTTTAGTAAAGCAAACCCATTTTGTGATATAATCCTTTCTAGTTTACTCAGCAAGGATAAGACCATTTCACTCTTGGGGTTTGTAGATAGATAAGCAGTTGCACCAAAAGTCTGACAGTTTCTTCTTTCTGTAGTCCAGTGCATTCAGAACAAGCCCCTGTATTTTGCTGACCGACTTTATGATTCCATGAAGGTAAGAGCAACTGGTTACTCAGTTCAGAGTTCTGCTGCTTGGCCTCTCTTCTTTCCTTGACCCCAGCTTTTTTTCTAATTTCTCAAAAAGTATGTTGCCTCTGATAAAGGAAGGGATTCATTGCATAGAGCCTGGAATCAGGTGTGTTTGTGATGTCATACAAACTACAACTGAGTGGTATAGTATCGATAGAAAAAGCACAGATGAAAGTGGAGGAAGTGTTCTGCTTCCCTGTTGCTTACAGAGTAAAGTACATATTTCTTATCTTGATGTTCAAGATCCTTTTCCACGAGGCTCCAGCTTTTTAGGCTTATCTGTCACCTGTACCTTATAGGGCATGAACCTTCTGTTTCACTCAATCTGCTGTATATGGTGTTCCCTCGATTGTCTTATGCTTTCTCACACTTTTCTGTTCTCAGCTTGGATTGTCTCCACTTCCATTTCCTCCCCATGTTCTGAAAACTTATATCCACTCACACCTCTTCCTTAAAGCTTTCCCTTATCATCTTAGAATGTCTCTCAGACAGAAACGAAGTCTTCCTTTTCTGGACTCCTCCAACATTTACTGCTGACTCTACTCAAACAAACCATCATGTAACTTGTATTTGTGTATATCTTATCTCCCCTACTTTAAACTCCTCAGGGCAGAGATAGTGTCTTAATGTTGCTTTTTGTCTTCCATATTACATAGTGTCACACCTCCATAATAGGTGCTTATTAATGATTGAATGGGGTTATCAGTCAATGAATGAATGGGGGTAGCTAGATGGCTCAGTGGTTAAAGCACCATCCCTGGAGTCAGGAATTAAAATCTGGCCTCAAACACTTAACGGTTGTGTGACCTTGGGCAAATCACTTAACCCGATTTGCCTCAGCAGCAGCAACAACAAAAACAATGAATAAATGCAGTGGGTTTTTTAATCCATTTAATACTGGCATTTTTGAATTTCCAATAAGCTCAAATTTTTTTTGTAAAATAATTTTGCCCTTATATTTGTCGAGGGCCAAGTATTTTGTGAGGGATCTAGCACCCTTCCATGTGCAAGCGAGCCCTTTTCAACTGCTTTTAGATGATAGTGTTTTCAGTGAATTGTAACTTCTGATGTAAACTTCACTGTAGGGCAAGGGGACCCGCGACAAGGTCCTGATCCGGATCATGGTCTCCCGCAGTGAAGTGGACATGCTGAAAATTAGATCTGAATTCAAGAGGAAGTATGGAAAATCTCTGTATTACTTCATCCAGGTAAGTCTGGAAGCGTGTGACTCACACCTACTTTGTATGGTTACTGAGAGCCCTTTTCTGCTGGATTGTTGAATGGGCTACCTAGGACGGTAGCAGAGAAATTGCATTTTTACATTGGAGGAAATTGTTTTAATTAGCTCCATCCTCCTCTTAAACATGAACAATTTTCTTTGTATGCCTCAAAGTTCTTTCCTGGCAAGGTCTCATAGAAAATACAATAAACTCTGCTTTATTGAAAATATAAATAACTTAAAAGTAGAAAAAAACAGTTATAGTCCACATTCCAATTCTTTGAGAACCAGACAGATGACAATTAATTTTCTATTGTGGACTTATGTAACAACAATATCAAAAGAACCAAACCACCTTGAAGGGGATGCCATTAGGCTAGCATAAATTTGGCTATGTCTATAATCTTTTACAGTGATAATTGATTTTGATAGTGATGGGCCTGGAGGCAGTTCAAGCTCCTCAGATGCCTTCTGGATCATCAAAGATAGATTCATTATGTTTTGTTTTAAGTATATTTTACTATTTTTCAGTGATTTGGAGATTTGTAATTTACATTATGACACTATTATGATACCTCTCATTTAACCAGAATATTCAGTCAATTCAGCTACAATATCCTAATCCCAAGACAAATCAAAACATACCTCATTATTCTGAGTGAATGGGAAGTTAATATTATAAAGGAATAATATACTTGTGCCATTGTGATACCGAGACCCACTTTGTAAGCGCTCTTCCTGGAAGATGCAATCATTTTTTTTTTTAGCAAAATAACAGGAATTTGGAGATGGGTAGTATACCCAGGTCTTCCGTGAGACGTTCTGTAAAATTTTTCACCTGAATTTAGGGAGAAATTAGAGAGTTTAGTGATCATTAGTTTTCCCAGAAATGATTCCAGGAATCCACCTTCAGGTGCAGTTGAGAGAGAGCAAAAAGGTCTCTGGCCCCTGAGTTCAGACAAGTTCATAATCAGCCACCCTAGGAACAAGGCATTTTTTTTTCCTGCTGCATGAGCTCATTTTGCTACATTTGTTCTCAATCCGGAGCATTCACTTTTACCACTGTGCTATGGGATGGATCGCAAGGCCAAAGGGGCAGGGGTTATGGACCTTCACAGAGCACAGTTATGACAAGGTATGGGGACCTGACTCTCAGTCATGGTGTCCATGTCAGCCAGCCCAGCAGTGTTCAAGACACAAAACTCCGTACTTCTGTTTCATCCCCTGCCAACTTCTGATTCATCTATCTTGGGCATAATCTCCATGACCTAGTTAAATGCTGCTAGATTGTGAAACAAATTAAAAAAAGTTCCTCTGGCCTTAGATTATATTTATTTCCATTCTTTATTCCTTAAGGTCTTTAAATACTTAATTGTCCCTTTCAGTCACTTTCTTTTTTCAACAAGGACTGGAATAGAATAATGCTATAGAATTGTGTTGGGCTCATGCCTACTTCCCTGAATCTACGTTCATTTGTTGAGATTCTCTTAATTGTCTGAAATACTCTTATGATTTCTAGGCTTGCTTTAGCTGTGTGGTGGGGAACGCCTATATCTAGGGCATTTTTATGGCATTTCATGGGCCCTTTCATGAGTCCTAACATCTTCTTTTCTTTTTCTTTCATGACATTGTAGCAAGACACAAAAGGAGACTATCAGAAGGCACTCCTGTATCTGTGTGGCGGAGATGATTAAAAGCCTTGTGGAAAGAAATGACCAAAGCAGTTGTAATATCCAGAAACAATGCTTTCTGCCCTTCCCCCTAGTAATTTTAGAAAATCAACTTGTGGTAACTTGCAACTAACAGTAACTCGTATTAGTCCTTATTAGGGTGATGTTATTTGCTTTCTTGTACTTTTTGTAGTCATGTATGCATTGCTTGTCTTTCCTCAAGTTTTCCCCTTAGCCAAAGGAATGAACATTTCAAGGAAATGGAAGTGAAATCTTTCATGTGAAACACTTGGCTTCTTGTGTCCTGTGTCCGTCAAAAAGACAAATAAACCAAATTTTTACTTTAAAAGCTAGTCTTGTCACCTTTGCTTTCAAATGCAGAATTAAAAACTAATAGATCACCTTTTGAAAGGGATTATCCAACATTGTTGCTTTCTCTATTCGGTAATCCTGTGGGCAAATGTTTAGCAGGAAAAAAGGCCTTTATGAAGGGTGATGACCAAGGAAGGCCAAATCATCGTCAGCCACAACAGTGCCCCTGGCCTGCAAAATTTTTATATCAGGTGAAATTTGGGATAAATGAACATCAAGGACAGTCTTGAGAGAACAAAGATGTCACAAAAAATATGTACCTGGGAACTGGATGTGGAATTGGGAAGGGGCCAACTTACCTTCTTGGTGATGTTGGGTTGTTGCACTTATGGGCCAATTGCATGTATAGGAATCTTGTGTTCTTTCTTTTTTTTTAGTTCTCTATTCTGTCTACCTGCCTGTCTGTCTCATATTCTTTTCCTTCCTTTTCAATCCCTCTCACTCTTTCCCTTCCTTTTCTTTCCTCTCCCTCCCTCCCTTCCCTCCTCACCTCCCTCCCTCCTCACCTCCCTCCCTCCTCCCCTTCTCCCTTCCTTCCTTCCTTCCTTCTTTCCTTCCTTCCTTCCTTCCTTCTTGCTCTCCTCTACCTTCTCCTAACTGAAATAGCCCTAAACAAAAATTTAAAGGCCACTAATTAAAGTATAAAATACGATTTGGGGGAGGGATTGGCCAAGTGACTTTTTTAGACTTTTCTTTCTGTGGTGGAATGAATATGGGCACATACTTTGACCATCATCATAATAGCTTACATTTCTATAGCTCCTTATGTTTCAGATAACAACAGTCATATAAACTTATATATATATATATTTTAAAGCAATAGGGGTTAAGTAACTTGCTCAAGGTTACATGGACAGTTATTTTTGTGTGGTTGATAAGTATCTGAGGTCGGAGCCGATCCTAGGTCTCCCGACTCTGGGGCCGGTACTCTTACCGCACCACCTGGCCACCCCTAAACTTATATTTTTAATGTCACCTCACTGACCTGGCTTCTAACGTGTAGATGAGTAGAGCCAAACAAAGTAGACTAGACACAGAAGAGTCAGGAATTAAACAGGTATTTAATTTCAAAGTGAGGGAAATAGCTTGTAAGCACGGAGGGAAATTAGACATTGTGCCGGGGGCCTGCCCCTTATTGGGGAGGAGATGAGTCAGTGTGGGGAGATCTCAATATTTATACTTATGACTACAGGTCAGCTGTAGCCCTGGAAGTAACAGCAACAATGGGACAAGTTTGATTCATAGGAGGGCTTCATGACCAGAACACTTGTCTGAACTTGTCCAATGTTTGAGCTCAGAGAATACCTGGTACTGGTCAAAGCAATTGATAATTCTGTGATTTTACCAGAGGGTGAGATCATCCAGAGGATGAACTCAAAGAATTGTTGTTATGCCAAGCTCAGGGCACAGCTTGCTTTCTGGATTTTAGCTCTGGAAAACAAGGTGTTCCTAATATTTTGACATATATTGAGGTTTGTGATCCCCCCCTTTTCTGACAATAACTAAATGTATTGTTTATATAAAGAATGTTTATGTCCTTTGATGGAACTGTGATCCCATCATAGTGGATGCTTTCCCCAGTGATGCAGACCATAGCCCATTTTGGCATTTTCATCCTGTGTGACTTGTTGATGTTCTCCAGGAAATTCTTCGATTTAGTTGGGAGTTCCACCCAACTTTTCGGGGGATTTTGCCTAGATCTATGTCATCTAATTAGAAGGATATGCATAAATGTAATTTGTGGTCAATCTTTGAAAAAATATTCCTTCCTACTCCCTACACTTTATCGCATTGGTGAGGCCAAGCTCATTAGGAAGAAAAATGATCTGAGACAGAAGGCTTTTAAGCCTGTTTTTGGTCTTTAAATGACTCTGACTCTTTTTTTTGACAAAGTGCTTTGGCTTTTTATTCACATAAGTTTATTTGACTTTTTTCCCGTCAACCACCAAAAGGAAAGCCCTACTGAGAGAGTGCAGTTTCCAATGTCTCCTAGCAGTGAGGTAGAACATGCCATAGCCATTGAGTTCTTGTTGTTCGTTCTATTTATTGAAAAAAGCCTGTAGCCTGATTTCTTCTATGTGACTACGTTTGAGGAAGCAAAGTTTATAGAGATGACTTATTTCATTACATTAGAAGAGTGATTTGCTATCTCAGCATCTGTAAGCAATTTCACCAGACGTTTCTGGATGAAGAAAAGCTTTTGTAAATACGTGCCAATGACACGACTTCATCAAGCATTAAATTGGAGGTGCCCCAGAAAAATATTACATTTGTGCATTCAATTAGCTTGATTGTGACTGAATTTTGTCTACCGAAGACAGCATTTCTGTAGGAAAACAGAAGCATTCTCTGTGTCAGCAAGTTTCCTTGAACAGAAAGTCACACTCATTTTATTTTTTTTCTTCTCGGGTCTTGACTCTTTTTCATTTGTTCTGGTCCTCAGCTTTGGAGTTCTAATCATTCCTCTAAGATTGGGTCTCCACACTGGGCTCAGGGTAAGGTAGAGAATTGGCTGTTAGCCACTTTGTTGAGTGGTAGTCAGTGATCACACCAGATAACTTAGAATGCAAATTTCCTATCTTTAATTTGAATGCATAGGGGGTAGATCTTGTAGCAACATATTTTGAGGGGATTCATAACACTCCTTTTCTCGTGCTGTTTATTTTTTGTATTATTTCCTCACCCCATCTCCTTTTAGGCACCTATTGCTTTTATGCTGCAACCTTTAAGATCTAGGATCAGGTAAGATTTGCTATCAGTTGTTTATAAGTTGGTATGAGTATGTCACAGTGTTACCTCTTCCTGGGGCTTTTACTTTTTAAGGTAAAGTGGAGTCAGTGAAATGAAATTTTAAGTATTGCTGAACATTTAGAAGATATTCCTGAATATGTGTAGCATTCCGTAAGTTTTTGAAATGACAGCAGGTAGGTAACTGTCTACACTGCTTACATATAGACAGCCTAATCTAAATGATCGAGATAATGGATAGTCCTTCCATTCACTTGGTATTGGTTGTATAGATCTACTCTAAATTTGACTTCAGTCAAGATGTATCAGGTAGGACATTGTCACCTGTGATTTTGAGGACATATAAGAAAACTTGGGAAATGTCCTTGATTATGATGGAGTTTGGGAAGTATATTTTTTTCTTTTTAAAAAAATTTTTCCCCCCAAAATATGCTTATAAGGAATCACTGAGATCAGGCAGCAT
The DNA here is from genome assembly GCF_028583685.1 of Petaurus breviceps papuanus. Classification (NCBI taxonomy): domain Eukaryota; kingdom Metazoa; phylum Chordata; class Mammalia; order Diprotodontia; family Petauridae; genus Petaurus; species Petaurus breviceps. Next base: position 44,883,144 of record NW_027186296.1, read on the forward strand.
GATATCACAGGAAAACTGCTCAATTTGGAATCCAATCACCCAGCTTCAGATCTAGCTCTGCATCTTGTCATCTATTTGACTTAGTTGGGCAAGTCTTTTAATGTTTCTGAGCCTCAGTTTCCTCCACTGTAAAAAGAGCCTTGAACTACGTAATTTCTAAACTCCCTTTCAACTCCACATATGATCCTTTCTGGTTCAAGTTGTTAGGAAATCTTTTGGGAAACTTCAAAACATTTTAACAGCTCAATAATTTCTATTCATTCCTGAAGGTTTGGACAAACAACTCAGCTAGAACCATTATCCAGGTCTCCATATGACTAAAAGCTAGAATAGTTAAACTCTGAAGTTCACTTGGTATTGGTTGTATAGACCTGCTCTAAATTTAACTCAGAATGAGTTAATTATTAATGATAGCTAGCTAATTACTATCCAAAGCTCAGAGTTTTCCACCTGCATCTGTTTTCTCCATTTGCCTTTTCTTATTGTGAAACTCATTTCTGTAAAAAGCCTTTAAAGAAGATGCTATAGAATTTTTTTCAAAGTACATAGTATAAATTCATAAGTGAGATTGATTTTTTTGGTACCTCAGTCTGAAATTAGGTTTATCAGGTTTCTGGGGAAATACAGACAAACACATCTTTATATATACACACACACACACGCATATATATATATATATATGTATATAGATGTATGCATCTATACATATATACATATATATGCAGTGAAACACGTGTATATTTGTTTCCATCATACATTTGTCACTCACTTTTTTTCCATTCTTAGAAGTGATAGTTATGAATCTGAGTGCAATTTAACTCATCAATAAAAAGTTATTGAGAGCCTAAAATGTGTTAAGCAGTACTCTAGGGAGTTAAAAGATGTGGGCTGTGCCCTCAAGGAATTTAGGATTTAGTTGGAGAGAGAAGATATAACATTAAAATAATTACAGTGCAAGACAGTATATACCATC
>NW_027186296.1:44884216-44926452 GCF_028583685.1 Petaurus breviceps papuanus
TGTGTGTGTGTGTGTGTGTGTGTGTGTGTGTGTGTGTGAGAGAGAGAGAGAGAGAGAGAGAGAGAGAGAGAGAGAGAGAGAGAGAGATGGACTCATTTGACCATCCAGTGAGGTTTATGGACCCCTTCTTAGAAAAATACTTTAAAATATATAAAATAAAACATTAAGGGCTATCAAGAAAACCAATTTTATCATCTTACAGTTGTCAAAATCATATTAAAAAATTTCAGACCTCCTAAGACCTAAGTGGTCCCAGTTAAAATACAAATGTTGTTAAGGAGGGACAACCATTAACATCCATTATTACTTTATATTGAATTTGTTTACCAGTTCACAAGAGAGTATGGCCAAAAGAGAATGGGGCACAAGATAGGGAAGCTCTGAAAGGGGCAGAGGAGAGGAATCAGGAAAGTTGAAAGCATCAGGCACTTTTGGGGTGGGCAGACCTAGATGACAATGATAGGCAATTTGGCTGTATCAAATGCAGTAAATTCTTCATTCTCAGTTCCAATTGAGTGCTTTCCTGAAATGTCAACATCACATAATTATGACAATGCAGAGGGGTACACAAAAGGTCACTAAATGAATATGTTAGAAAATTTGAGAAGGGTTAGGGCTGCCCATGAGAAATAGTTGGAAAAGGGTGGATAGGTGGCGCAGTGAATAGAGCACTGACCCTGGAGTCAGGAGGACCTGAGTTCAAATCTGACCTCATACACTTCACACTAGCCCTGTGACCTTGGGCAAGTCACTTAACCCCAACTGCCCTGCCTCCTCCTCCCCCAGTCCAAAAAGAAAAAAAATAGTTGGATAGTGAAAATGTCACTGGATTTGGAATCCAAAGTTTTGGGTTTGTGTTCAAGTTCTGCCAATTACTAGTCGTATGGCTATGAGCAAGTCTTTGTGTCTCATTTTTCCTGTCTATAAAATATGAATAATAAACTCTGCATTACTTATATCCAGGGTTGTTATGAAGAGAGTTATTGTCAATGATTATGTACTCTATACCAAGGATTTTTACTATTCAGAAATTTTGTTTGATATATGGAACATTTAAATAGATTTGATTGACTAGCATGATCAGATAGTGAAAATAGAGTAGTGAAAAATTAGTCACAGAATCTGAGAGTTGGAAGGTACCTCAACAGTCAACTAGTCCAGTATATTATATTCAAAAGGAACATCCACTATAAATTACCAGACAAGTGACTCTGTGTCCTGTTTTAAAAAAATCAAAGGAGGGGAAACATCTTGAGCAAGCCCATTCTTCTTTTGCATAGCTCTAATAGAAAATTTTTCCTGACAGTAAGCCTGTATATGCTAGAATAGATTGTGAGACATGGGAGGTACTGGCTCAGGACCACCCAACATGGCATACTGCATCAAAGAAGACGTTCTATGAGCAAAGCAGAATTGCATTAGCTCAAAAGAAATTCAAGATGCACAAATTTCAAGACATCTCTACTCCAGATGTTCACACTGACTATTTGTACCTGACCTATGTGGTAGAATCTTCTGAGTTCATTTTGGTCTGATAAACCACAGTTGGACACAGTGTGCATTGACACCACATTGTCGCCAGCATAGTGATGTCATTTTGGTCCTCTTTGAGATAAAGGACAACAACCAACCATCTCACTTCAAACACTTACATTTTGGTAAATTGAACTACTTGTGCCTCTTTTGTTATTCCTGCTTCTGCCCTCTGGGGTCAAACAAATTCAACTAAATTTGAAATGCTGCCATCTCCCAGGCCAGCATCTCCCAGCATCTCCCATCTTCTAGGTGCTGGGAATACAAAGGCAAAAATGGAGATGGTCTGTGCCTTTGAGGAGTTTCCATCCTACTTGAGATGGGATTAGAAATCAGTCAGCAATCCCAAATCTGTAGCCACCAGTGGATGGACTTTGAGTAAATCACTTGCTGATCTCATTGAACTGAATTTAGCAAACTATAAAATTATGGAATTGGGTTAGGTGGTCTTTAAAATGCCTTATAGGTCCTTTTGGTGGACTTAAGAAGTATCTGTAATTAGAATTTAATCAGAATGATAGCATGTGGGTCTGGTTTCAATGTTTAGGAGGCCAAGTTATAATTTAAGGGAAAATATTTTAAAATGAGGTCAAACAAAGAACTAGTGACTGCCAAAAATCAATGGATTTGAGAAATGGAAGGGATCTCAGAGGTTATTTGGTCCAATACATACTTAAAGCATGAAGCTCTCCTACAGCATCATCAGCAATTTGTCATTCATTTTGCTTTCACTGATAAGAAACTCACTAACTTACTATGAAATTCATTTCAGTTGTGGACAGTACTATCTTTAGAAAGAGAGGCAGCATGGTGTATTGGATAGATGACAAGATTTGGAGTCAGATTCATGTCCTGCCTTGACAAGTTGTAGCTCTTTGAATAAGTTACTTAACAGGGGCAACTAGGTGGTACAGTGAATAGAGAGCACTGACCCTGGAGTCAGGAGGACCTGAGTTCAAATCTGGCCTCAGACACTTAGCACTTACTAGTCCTGTGACCTTGGGCAAATCACAGCCCCAATTGTCCTGCCTTCCACCCTCCCCATAAAAAAATAAAATAAAAAAAAGTTACTTAACATTTTGGTGTCCTAAGAGACTTTCTTAAGATTATAAGATGACAAGTTGCTGATCTGTATTGATAGAGAAAATTTCCTGACTGAAAATACCCTGTACCAAGAAAATCACAGGTCTGTACTTCTGTACCCTTAGCCAAAAAGAAGCAGTAAGAATCACATTTTTCAACATTTTATTTTTCTCAACCAAATATTTTTTTTCCTTCCTCTTTTTCAACATTTTATTTTTTTCAACTAAATATTTTTTTTCCTTCCTCTTCTTCCTTGGACTATCAAAAAAGAAAGAAAAACATTATCATCACGCTGAAATATGACGCCCTGTAACATCCCATTGGCTTTAGTCCTGCTCTCTGGAACCATAAAACCTCAGTCCTGGCTTAGAGAGACTGTGTCAATTAAATGATGAGAAGTTTTTCAGTTTTTTGTCTATTGGGTGAACTTATTTCTTCAGAGTAGAAACCTAAAGAGCTTCTCAAAGTCGATATTTCACCAAAAACTTTATATCCTTCAAAAGAAAAGAAAATGAACCAATAGCCTGTGGTAGGTGATTTGGTTGTTAGAAGAATTTCCCAAGCCTCTTGTACATCCTATCATAATGTGTCAGTGATCTTTTATCTATCAATGTATCAGAAAAATATGGCATACTTAATTGTCCCATTGCTTTGAGGATTAAAACAACAACAACAACAACAAAACAAACAAAAAACAAGGTAAGCTCAAACCTGAGTTGTATGGTAGAAGAGAAAAGCTGAATTTTCTGACATCTTGACTCCTGCTTATTCAATTTTTACCCGTGTTTTAATGTAGAGCATTTGGGGAGGAACTGTCCAATGTTCTAAATCTCCATCTTTTTCTGTTTCATGGGTATCAGGCTGAACATCTGTTCTATCTTGAACTTGTTGCATGACTGGCTCACCTCACTTTACTAGTATATATTTTTCCTTAATGACTTATTTCTTATGTTAGTTCTTGATTTTAGGGTGTCATCAAAAATTCTGTAGCACAGAGCCATAGTTTGACATCTGGGATCAGAAGCATGAGTCCTCACATTTCCTTTTAAAGATAAATTCAGTTGGGGCAGCTAGGTGGCACAGTGAATAAAGCACCGACCCTGGAGTCATGAGGACTTGAGTTCAAATCTGACCTCAGACACTTAACACTTACTAGCCGTGTGACCTTGGGTAAGTCACTTAACCTCAATTGCCCTGCTTTCCTCCCTCCAAAAAAAGCAAAAAAAAAAGATAAATTCAGTTGAGAAAGTAGAGTTGACTGAGTTGAGTGGAGGGGAGAAGAAAGAAGAGGAAAGAGACTGTGGAACACTGCCCTGTAGGCAGAGTCTAAAAACTAGGGTAGTCTGTGATGTGTGTGTGTGTGTGTGTGTGTGTGTGTTTGAGGCTGGATTTGAATTCAGGTCTTCTTGAGTTCAGACCCAGCACTCTGTCCCCTGAACCACTTAGCTCCCTTCACCGACAGAAAAAAAACAAAAAACAAAAAAAAACCACCTTCTATGTTTATCACTGCTTTCTCAGAAGTAAATTGAAGATCTCAGCTTGCACACATTTACTTCATATATATTTGGCATTTAATTATATGTCTACATGTTTCTTCAAAAGAATCTAAGTGCTTTGAGGGCAAGGGATGTTTTATTTTTGTTTTTATATCCCAGCATCTAATTCAGTGCCTGGAACATAGGAGGTGCTTAATACATGTTTCTTGATTAGTTTTGAAGCATTTTTTTTTCTTTTTTGGAGGGCAGTTGGGGTTAAGTGACTTACTTGCCCAAGGTCACATGACTAGTTTTTGTGATGTGTCTGACACCGGATTTGAACTCAGGTCCTTCTATTCACTGTGCCACCTAGCCACCCCTATCACATTGAAGCATTTTCTTTGGAGGTGAGGTGCCTATGTTGTATATTCATCTATCACTATGTAGCATATATACAGAAGCAGCCTGGAGTTGTAGATGAAGTTGGCCTCAAAATCGGAAGGACCTAGATTCAAGCATATACTGGCTGGGTGACCCTAGTGTTCTAGTCTAGGCAGTTCTCTAAGACTGTAACCTTACCTGGGTTGGTAGGGAGAATTTCCCCATACCTAGAAAATCACAGGTTCTATCTATATTCCTCTGTGGATATAACATAAATCAGAAGTTCTAAACTTGCCTCTAGACTGTGTTGTTTGTGTGTGCACATGTATGTGTGTGCACATGTGTGTGCACTTCCAAGTGATTGAAAAGGGGTTTATGAATTCAGAGGCATAAAAAACATTGTCACTTTGATATTTATTTTGTTACAACAAAATAGGAAAAAGGAGAAACAGATCTCCTTTTTACTGACATATCTTACAGATAGGTATATTATTAACTTTTGAATGTATGTATGAGAGGCGGGTAGGTGATGGAGATGATAAAGCACCAAGGATGGAATCAGGAAGATGAGTTAAAATCTGGCCTCAGGCACTTACTGTGTGACCCTGGGCAAGTCACTTAACTTCTGTTTGCCTCAATTTCCTCAACTGTAAAATGGGGGTACAATAGCACCTACTTCCCAGAGTTGTTGCAAAGATCTAATGAGATAATATTTGTAAAGTTCTTGGCATGGTGCTTAGCACATAGTATGCATTATATAAATACTTACTTTCCACTATGTAGATGCTCACATATAGAACAAAGCCCAAACATATTTAGAAATTTCTCAGAAGTTATAGTTAATTTTGGTCACTGAGTATTTTTTTTCAATCAATACACACTAGAGGTACAATTCATTCTATACAGTCAGGATCAAATGAGTTAATGTTTATAAAGTACTTTACAAACCTTAAAATACTACTTGGGTGAACTATTATTATATCCATTTTGTAATTTCCACCAAATCTAAAACACTGTCCTCTTAAACATGGGGGATGTCCGGAAGATGCATATTGATTTATTTGTATATGTGGAATAATGTACCAGTTAATATATAAAAACTCTTTATTCATAATTCTAGAATCATAAGGTTATGTGTCCTAGCAAGAAAACAGGATGGACAAAAGGTAAATCTTTTGCTTGTATTGGCAATTAATTCCAAGGCTTTGTGTTCTGTTCTGCTTGGGCTTATTGGGATACTCTAAGAGAGCTTTAAGGAGGTAGTGACCTATCATGGAGTTTCCCATGGATAGCAGAGGACCTATGGTTGAATTCCAGCACTAACTACCTCTTTGACCATGAGTAAGTCACTTTTGCCCCTCTGAACCCTTTTTTCCTTATCTGTAAAATGAGGATGGAGGAATTATACTGAATAATCTCCGAAAAACCCTTTAAGTCTCAATCCTATTTATTCTTCTAATTTCAAAGGAATAATAGTAAATGAAACTCATTTTTTTTGTCAGAAAATTCACCTTTTAGGACTAGACTGTGTGTTAATGAGAATGATCAGAGAATCACAGATTTTGAGCTGAAAAAGGCCTTGTCTAATTCCTTAGACTAGACCATCTAGTCTAATCTCTTTCCTCTTACAAATGAGGAAATTGAGGCTCAGAGAAGTTAAATGATGACCAAGGTCACACTGTAGTAGCACTAGGATTCGAACCTAGATCCTTTGATAACCAAATCTAGTCCTACTGCATGACATGATGCATCTCCCTGATTTATTTTTTTATGCTTTGTAAAGTTTTAAGAGTGTGTTTTACTTTCTTTTCATATTTGGTCCTTTTTCTACAACCTTTTGGGGATTTTTTTTCTCCTTAGTTCCCTTGAATTTCTCCTTCTTAAATATTTGTGTCCAGTTATTCTGTTTGCCTCATTTCTTCCTCTCCAAGGTGAAATTACCAGGGATGGATTTTTTAAAGACTATCCAGAAAATGTCAAGAATATTCTGAACATTGTTCAGGTGCATCTGTGCTTTTGAGCCTCCTATATGATCAACATTGCTCATTTTCTTGATATTGAGACAGTAGGTTTTTAAAAACCTTTTATTAGCTTTGGAACATCCAATCAAGTAGATTGATATTCATGGCATGAAGGTTCTTAGTCAATAATGTTTCAGAATTGTCCATTTTTGTTTGTTTGGTCATTTTCAGTCATGTCTGACTCTTTGTGACCCCATTTGGTGTTTTCTTGGCAAAGATATTGAAGTACTTTGCAATTTCCTTCTCCAGATCATTTGATAGATGAGGAAACTGAGGCAAATGGGGTTAAGTGACTTGCCCAGGGTCCCACAGCTAATAAGTGTCAGAGGCCAGATTGAACTCAGGACAATGAGTCTTCTTGACTTCAGGCCTGACGCTCTGTCCACTCTGCCACCTAGTTGTCCTTTAATTGTCCATGCCTATCAGTTATTAGGGTAAGGTAGGTGGTACAGTAGGTAGAGCACGAGCCCTGGAATAAGGAAGACATGACTTCAAATGAGACCCCAGATACATTATAGTGGTGTGACCCTGGACAAATAACTTAACACTGTTTGCCTTAGTTTCCTTATCTGCAAAATGAGCTGCAAAAGGAAATGGTAAACTTCTCTAGTATCTTTGCCAAGAAAATTCCAAATGTGGTCACAAAGAGTTGAACATGACTGAAGAAGACTGAACAAAAATAATAATATCAGTTATTAATTTCCCTTCATAGGTTTATAGGATCATAGAACATGAAAGGACTTCAAAGGCCAACTTTCTCATTTTATTGATGAATCCACTGAATTCAAGAGAGTTTAAGTGATTTTCCTAATGTCGCACACTAGTAAAATATAAGAGAAGGGAGTTAAACCCGAGTTACAACGCATTAGGGAGGTATCATGCTCAGTGTAAAAGAGCACTAGAATTAGACTTAGGGATGGATCCTGGCTTTACTAATTACTGTAATAATTCTGAGACTTATAGCCATAAAGAGTTGCCTGGGGCACTGAAAGTTTAAGGGATTTGCCAAGAGCGATATTGTCAGTGTCCATGAGGTAGGTACCATGGCGGAGAAGAAATAGAGCTAACTGTACTTGGAGTCACAGGATCTGAGCTGGAACTTGTTTCCTGTACTCACAGCACCAACCAAAACGTAAGAGTGTGAATAATGAGTTCGTGGGCCAGGTGAAGACTGAAAGCATTCAAACATTTATTGCATGCATGCATGCATGCTAATCAAATCTCAAATAAGCATCTGAAGGTTTGGGTTTATATGCTGTGGCTGAAGCACTTATAACATACTTTCTCATGGTAAACTTCATGTAGTTTTTTACATGAGGCGCCTAGCTTGCAGCCTTTAGGAGGCCATTCCCATGGGACATTCCCTGCTTTCTTGTCTCATGTGTCACTACTTTATATCACTCATGTGGCCATGGTTTCAGGGATGGCCAGAATGTTCTGATCCTCCCTTGCATAGAGGGAGGATGACCAGAGGTTGGTGAGTCAACATTCTGAGATAATGTGCCCAGGCATGTGGGAACAAAGCTCAAGGGGGTTCTTGGCCTGGATTCACGCCTATGGCAGACCCCTCAGAGCTAACTCTCAACATCGCCTCCTACTGGAACTGTGACTCTTTTATTTTTAACCTTCATGACCTTAGGTTGTCACTTAACTTCTCTAGTAAAAATGAGAAGTTTGGATTAGACTATATTTAGGGTTCCTTCTAGTTCCAAATCTAGAATCCTATGATCCCAAAGGCTACTCTCGTGCTTTACTTCATTATTATAATGGCATTGGATGAAAGTAAGTTGAAAGAGGAAAATTGTAAGAGAACAGCCCAAGCCACTAAATCTCTGGGGGTCATTTGGTCAGACTGATATAGAAAATACAGCGAATTAAAGACTATTAGAAGTGGAACTTGCCTTCAAGATTATCTTGTCCAACTGAATTATTTCAAATAGGAGAAAATTGAGACCCAGAGAATTTAAGTGATTTGTCCATGGCCACACAGCAAGTTGATGACAGTGAATGAACAAAAATAGCGTCAACTTTCTTAATTATTTACATTTCTTCTGTTGCACATGATTTCTCCCCTTGCCCATTTGTGTTGCTCCCCAAATTCTAGGAAACTGGAGAATTTCTAAGTCAACATGAATCTCCTCCTTTCCATTCCATAGAAAGAGATGTCTCACATGAAAGGCATCATGGTATAGAGGAAAGTATTAGACCTTGATTCAGGAGAGACCTGAGTTTGAACACTGCTTCTGGTACTAGTAGAGAAAGTTTAGTTTTCTAAGTCCCAGTTTCCTAATCTGCATAATGGGTACAATAATATCTTAGGTATAGTGGTTTTCAAACCTCATATTTTTGCTCACAACACAGTATAATTCTTTGCTAGCCCTCTCCAGGAAAGTTCAGAGATTTAGGCATGTGTATGTGATTGTAAGTATAACTTCCATATAATTCTGAGCATATGGCAAAACTCACCATGGACAGTATGCCAAACATACCCCTAGAACTTCTGCTCTACTACCTATAGGCTAAGGTTGTTGTAAGGATTAAAAGAGAGAGTGTGTGTCAATAATATATGTATATGTACATATATATGTATTATATATGTGTGTATGTATGTATAAACAATCACTTTGAAAACCTTCATGCCCTACATGAAAATCAACATTTTCATAGTCATATATGGAATGAAGTCAGGTGCCAACATCTGAGCATGCCTGGCCCATGATCTCTACAAATCTTTTTTTTTTTAAACGTAAGTCAAGGATATAATTTCATTTCAACATACATCAGATATGACATGATGCAGCATCACACTGTGGACAGAATGTTTGACTTGCAGAAGAGGAAAACCTGGGTTTGAATTATGCCTCTGACATTACCTTTGTTCTTCTTGGCCAGTCATTTAATCTATCTGAGCTTCAAAAATCTCTCTAAGACCAGAAATTCCAGGGTGGTTGAGATCTGTGGAGGTGAACATAAAAAAGTGCTCTATTTAAGGATGCTGTACTCTACTTACCAGAGAGGGAAAGTAGCATTTTACAAGGGGTTCCAACATGATTGTTAAATCAGTGATCTCTAGTAATTAGATAAAAATGTTTTAGTCCTCAAAGTTGCACATGCTAGATTTTAATTTTATTTTTAATTTTCTTTCTCCAAAATGGTGTCTTCTCAGAAGTCTTACCACGATTCTTACGTTGGAGGAAAGCAGAGCCACTAATCAATGCTCACCTCTTCCTCCTGTTCAGTTTAGAGACTTTCCTTGGCTTATCCCCCATCACTGTCAGCTTTGTCCTTCTTCCACAGGCTCAATGGTTTATGGCAAATGAGATATAGCTGTGCCTCACAAAAATTGGTGAACTCTAGGTTAAAACAGAGAAAGATTCTACTTAACCTTCAATTAACCAGAATATTAAAAAATTAGCCAGAATGTCCCTGCTCTAAGCACTCCACTCAAATTTTCCTATATTTTGGCAATATCCCACAAATATTCTTATTTTATTCAAGTATCTAGAAAGAATATTCTATAACCATATGTCTAGTAAATTTTAATATACAGTATAAAGTTACATATAACATTTGGGTATATAATTGGAAATAACCACACCCTTTATTCCCTCAATTTTAATTCTTTTTAACTACAGGGAATTTGGTTAACCCCTCAAGAGGGAGTGCTAGAAGAAACTCTCTTTCACTCAAGAATGCCAACAGCTGAGACCTCCGTTCCACCGAGGAAACATCCTCCTTAGAGATGGATACACTTGACATCATAACATTTCCAGAGATTTCAGGCGGTGATGAGTGACATTATGCACCCAGCTAGCAGCTGCTAATTTAGGTAAACCAGGCATCATTATCTCATTAGCCAGCCATGGTGCTGAGTGTGAGGCAAGGAAAAAAAAAAGTGTGTGTGTGGGGAAAAACTCATTCCTTCTACTACCAACATCTAAATATTTAGGAATAAGACTGTTTTTTTAATTCAAGTTGACTCTATTTGGTTTAGGAAAGAGCAAAATGTTAGAATGTAAGCTCCTTGAGGACAAGGCCAGAACATAGGTAACTTTGTAAATAGTGGATGCTTGCTGATTTGGACCATGTTGTTAAATCATCCTTATTTCTTTACAATGCTTGGCACAGTTCTTAATGAATGATTTTTTTTCATCTATTCACTCATTCATTCTTTAGAGGGGGAATCTAATTATCTTCTTTAAGCGAAGCTATATGATTGCATCTTGAGGTGTTTCAGAGAAGACTTATTACAAATCCCATAGTATTGGAAGTGTGGACCACTATGTATTGACAAAATTGGATCACAAGAGGGCACTCTAACAAAGCGCCTAGCGCCCTGCTGCAAAATCTGGTACTTTGCTCTCCATAAACACAAACATCCAGAGAATTCTGGCTGATCCCTGAAAAGTGCAATTTTAAGACAAAATGCCTGCCTCCCCAAATGGCTTTTGATTCATAGAAAAGGCTTTTTAGGGGTGGTGGGAGCAGCGAGGTGGAACCTGAAAACAAGTAAATCTATTTTTTGCTTTTTTACTCTAGATGATGAAAATTCCTTTATTAGAGTGGATCAATTACAGAAACAAGGCATTTGCTAATATGAATACCTGTATATTTGCTATGTACGTGTTGAGTATTTTAGCCACAACTAGTGTCAAGGCATTCTACTAAGTCACAGAGGGTTCCAATATAGCTTTTGGTTGAGAGCTAAGGATCATAGATTAATAATAAGTAGTATCTATATAGTGCTTTAAGGTTTGCAAAGGACTATACAATATCTCCTGTGATCCTCACAAAACAGTGTGGAGTAGGTGCTATTATTATCCCCATTTTACAGATGAGAAATAGCTGAGGCACAAGAGGGTAAGTTATTTGCCCAAGGTCACATAGCTAGTAAGTTTCCCAGGCTGGGCTTGAACTCGGGTCTTCCAGATTTTAGGATTTTATCCATTTCACCACTTGGCTGACTCTAGATGCTTAGACTATTGAAATAGAGGTAACATTTCCTCTTCCAAACTGGGGCTTTTATTCATACACTTTAAGAAGGACATTTTCAAGCTGCATGTGTCTACCCTGCATTCTCCCACTTAATCAATCCTAGGTGCTACTGACAAAAAAAAAGAGATGGTCTTAAAACAAAGGGACGCCTCCATATACATGCACTTTATAAAGAGGGAGGGAATGTTCCCCATTTTTATCTCAGAGGTAAATTAAAGATCCCAGCTTGCATTTTTCCTGGTATTCAGATTAACACTTGAGGGCTTAATTGCCAACAGTTGAACACCCTTTGCATGGAAACAATCTTTACTGAAAATAAAATAATTAGAATAATTTATGTGCATATGTGCTATTATGAAAGAGGCTTTGCTAAAGAAGATATCGCTAGTTATTCAGGGATATTAAGGGCTCTCTCTCTCTGTCCCCCCTCCCCCTTCTCCAATGACATGTTTATACTCAGGAACACTTTTAAATTTTTAATAAAGAGGAAGAGAATTCATTTAATTAGGTAGAGTGACTTGTTTATGTGCAGGTTATACATTTATGAGTTTTAATGAAGAAGGGAAAATACCCATTGAGCTGCTTTTGAAGTTTAGCTTGTTTAGGATAATTGTATCACTAGGGCTTAATGGGAAATCGGGTCACAATTCAGTCTGGTGGCAGAGATGGTAGATTATGGGGAGGAAGCCCAGGTAAGTTCATTACACAAATTGGGCTTGGATAACGGGGGTGCTTGATAGATTTTGCCCCCAAAACAACGTCCTCTGGCTTCCTCTCAATTGCAGTGTTTAAATTAAACTGTGGGCAAACTGCTAAGGATATAGGAAGTCAATTCCCCCCCCCCCCAAACCCAGCATTTAATAGTGACATTTTTGAGGGGCTGATTTTTTTTCATTTTCCTTGCATGGATTGGGTGCAACATATTTTGCCTATGAAATATTTGAAGATATTAATTTTTCACATCAATAAGTGTTTCTTTCTCAACAACTAAGCTTAATATAAGGAAATGGGATGTTAATTTTTTCCCTTGAACTCCTTATATGGAAACTTCAAATTTCTATGTACCCCTAGCATAATATAGAAGGTCCACCTTTCACTGACGAAGTTTTCCCTGAATTAATGTATTGTAATGAACCACAAAGCCCAGCAGGACTTAGAAATCTCAGCTGTTTTTAAGTGATCTTCTTTTGCAAGACCTGATATTTGCAAGGAATAATCACTCTAAATTTATTTAATGAAAGAATAAAAGATAAACAGTCTATCTTTAGCTGTTGAATACATACCTCTTTTATAGGTGCACATGATGCAACAGATGAAATTAAACTTTGAGAAAGGTTAAAAAATATTCATGTAGAAGGTTTCTTTCCTATCACCTTTTATAGGTTTCATTTAAATTGCATTTATCATCTGGAACAATTCCAGTTCCCTAAGCTTGAATAATAATGTAATCCCCAGTGGAACTCCTCTTATGGGAGGGAGTCGGGTAAATGGGATGTTACATACAAGTTCCTGACAACAGATCCATCTTGATATCATCCCAACTGATGGATTGTTACAAGACTGTTGCCAGGCCTTGATTTTGCCACCCTTAGTTTATATTACAATTACAGTCTAAAAGAGAAAAGTAGTAAATATAGTTTGAATCCTTTCCTAATTGCAACCCCCCCAAACCCAAAATAACCCAATAACCCCCCAAGTAATCTTCCTTTCCAAAACATTGATATACTTTCTGTCATCATTGAATGACTTTAGAAAGAAAAGGGTCCTTAAAAATCATATAAATAAATTTTCCCTTTTTACAGAAGGGGAAACTGAGAATCTGAGAGACTAAGTGATAATATACTCAAAGTCAGATGGCAGCAATTAGCAGAGCTAGGATTCTAAGCCTTGAATAAATTAGGTGCTTAAGAAATATTTGCTGATTGATTGAAGGCCATTATTATTGACTTGTGTTGGGCTAGGGTGACTAGAGAGAACAGAAAAAGAGGCATGAAAGAAAATAAATTGCTCTTATGTGATTGTTGGACAATATTTAGGGTTCTCAAATAAGCATTTTAAAAACATTCATCATTTTCTCTTTTCTTTCTCCTGTGTATTTAGTATCTTTATTTTAATAGGATAACAGTATCCCCCTCATTCTGAACTGGCATTATAAAGCTGAGATCTTGTATGGTGTGGGTTTAGCAGCAAACAAGATCTAATCAGATGGGATTTGGTTTTTTATTGATCTTGTTATTGCTTGGTTACAGCAGAGAAGATGAGAAGTGATGGAGAGGAATTAGGGAGACAGGTACTTCAGAGTGAGTCTGCTCCCTTACTAATGAGGGATGATGGCACCAGGTATGAATTTCAGTGTAAGGGATAGTAAATGGAAAGATCCAACAGGCTCAAAAGAGTGAGCTGAACTCAGGTATTGACCAAAATGTCCGTGAATTCAAGGGGAAATGCACCAAATTAAATAAAACGGTATAAATGAGGGTGTTGGATTAACTGATTCCTGAGGTCTCTTCCCACGGTAATTCCCCACAAAAAGATTTCAGTTGAACTTCACAGATGAGATGACTAGTGTCTTTAATTAGTGTTGGTCAAAACTACTTCATTTATCTTGATTTAAGGAATGAAGAGGAGTTGAGCTTCCTAATCTTTTGATAGGGGAAGATGAATAATCTGCATGTAACAGCAAAGGAATCTGGGACTTTGGGGAAAAAAATGTTGATGTAATAGTAAAAAAAAAAAAAAAAGTAGTAATTTAGTGGGAGGGGGAAAAAGAGACAAAAAAGAGAATAGGGAATATTTGAAAGCAGATTGAACGAGCTACCAGGAAATCCAGAGAATGTTGGGTAATAAGCTGGATGAAAGGGGGAAAAAAAAGTTGTTGTTTTGTAATAGCAAATGAATTACTCTCGTTCAGTTCTGCAAATAGAACTGAACTAAACAAACAGCCATGGTGTTATTAGATAACTTAATTGTACCAGGCAACATAAAAAGATCTGTCTTCTCATTAGGGTAAACAACACAGGCTTAGGATTCTTCCTTAAGTAGACTTATAATGCTGCCTAAGCAGAATTTTTAAAAATTTCATTATTTTATAAAATTACCATAGCAGGCTTGGGGGTCAAAGAGTGATGTATTCTTCCTGCCTGTCTTCTTTCAGTATTTCAGAAAAGCTGGGTGAAATGAGGGGGAAAAATGGTGCAGAAGGGAGTAACCATTACAAGTGAAATATTACTGATGACACTCTCACTCCCAACACAGCAGACTTTGGGAATCTCTTTAGCAAAGTATTTACAGGTACAATATTTCTATTCTTTTCCACCACCCCTCATTCTACTCTGCCCCTATCATGTGCAAATTATCTTTAGGTTGTTGTTAAATCTATTTTTTCCCAGAGGGAAAGAAAATTATGTATATTGTACATTATAGCCAAGATGAGGGAAATGCCAGATTAAATTTCTCTCTTTTTAACGGAACAGTTTTCTTTTCCCAACCTATCAAACACTGTATTTTTAATCTGTTTAACTCTCATCTCCTTCATGTGTACCTGACTATACCTGCATGGAGGAACTCAAGATAGCCTGGTTGGGAGATGAGTGGTATATAGAAACATTAATGGGACCCCTTATCTGGGAAAGGGAGAAAACTTGTATATAAAATCATGAAAAAAAGGAAGAGTCCTGAACCTGGGGACCTTGAATTTGTTTTTCAAAAATAATTTTAAAACTATATTTTGATATGTTACCATTCTTTTGTAGTTCTATATATTTTATTTAATGCATTGAAAAACATTATATGTGTTTATATATATACATACATATATATGTATATATATATAAAGAAGATATATATATATACACCCGACATCATTATATGACGAAAATAAATTCTAAAGTAATACCAGGACTGCCAAAAGAGCTCATGATTTAGAAAAGGTTAAAACCCCTACTTTAGAGGGATTCTCTGAGATGAAAAAGGTTAACCAGAATGCCTCTAGAGGGAAATGGTGTTATGGAGGCAGTTCAATAATTCCAAATATAAACTGAGATGTAATTACTGTTATAACTATTAGTCTAGATGCATCTTCATCAACTTAGAAAGATTTTTTTTAAACAGAGTACTGAAAATCGTATGTTAAAGTCAAACTTCCCCAACTACAAGGACCAAAGGGCCTTGGACAAATGTTTTCAAGCTTTTAGGGCCCAACTGTTAGCAATACAAGTTCTTAGTATCTAAGAACTGAATGCTATCGTTCATAGGTAAGGGCTCAATTTAACTCCCTATTTCTGACCAAATAATGGCTGAGTCCAGACTTTTCTTCTTGACCTGGTGATTCAGCACGGATTTACACCCTAGTGATAAATTAATCTGAAAGGGGAAACCACCCACTAGCTGTGTCAGGAGGTCAGGGCCTTAGAGAAACTTCGAAGGGGATGGAAGGATTGGAGTTCCCAGCAGCCGGGCACCTGCTGCTCTGATTGATCTGACTCCTCCCTTGTTAGTCCCAGACCAGGTAATGCAAGGCAGGAGGGGAAGGAAGCAGAAATGCCAGGATCAAAGAAGAAAGTGTCAAGTTCCCTAGAATAAGAGAAGAACACAGAGAGTGGAAAATGGAAAGCTTTCCCCCCATTACTCTTTGGTAGATAAGATTTCTTAGTCCTGGTATTACTTTAAAATTTATTTTCAGCACATAGTGATGTTGGGTGCTTTCTTTTTTAAAAAAATACATTTTTATTGATATCTTTTGTTTTTATATCACCTACGTTTCCTATTATCTGCTTCCTCCAGTTTCTCCCAGAGAACCATTCCTTATAAAAAAAAATGTGTGTGTGGGGGGAAGTTCAATAAAAATGACCAATATATCAAAAAAGTCTGATGTCATATACTGTAGACCACACCCATGGTCCTCTATTTCCTGCAAAGAAGATATATATATATATATATATCAAGAATATACATCCTTATCTTTTTGGAACCAAGCTCGGTCACTATAAATCTGTAGCTTTCAGTTTCAGTTGTTTTGTGTTTATTATGATCAGGGTACATAATGTTTTGTTGGTTCTATGTGCTTAATTTTGCATCTGTTTATATAAGTCTTTACAGTGTTGGGTGCTTTCTAATAAGAATGGAATTTTTTAAAAGACATGAAAATAATGAATTTCTTTATATCAAGTTTTCCATCAGAAAATTTTATGTGGTGGTCTTTATTTTTATTTTCTCAGAAGGTTTAAAAAATTTCACTTAATTTCACAGTGTGTCTCATGGTTTAAATGAAATCACTCACAGACACATTTTACAGAGTTGTCTCATGTGCATGCATCTCTGACTTCTGCCATTTTTCCTCAAGTAAAAGGAGGCCCAGTTTCAAAGGGAGTTTTGATATCTCACAGCCACACAGGCCCCACCTTCCTCCTAGCTCTTATTGAAGTTGACAG
Organism: Petaurus breviceps papuanus; assembly: GCF_028583685.1. NCBI lineage: Eukaryota > Metazoa > Chordata > Mammalia > Diprotodontia > Petauridae > Petaurus > Petaurus breviceps. The sequence continues at coordinate 44,901,134 of NW_027186296.1, forward strand.
AAAATTTGCTTGATTCCATTTGAAAGTTTTTATAATGAATTAAGGGAATAGAAAAATTAGTTTTCATAAGATAGCTAAAGTTATCCAGCAATGTTTAAAAATCAGTCCTTCTGGCTTTATTCAAAGGCAATGAGAGGATCTTTAATTCAGTGTTTACTCCTAAGTATCAGAAAAAGTTTGGGGAGGACTTATTTATTTTGCACATGGATTTGTTGATGTGAGATACTCCTGTTTCTAATTTGCAAAATTGTCAAATGCTGTCATAGCAAATGATACAGATGACAGGTGATGGCATTAAAACTATTCTGTAGAATTGGACTTATCTGGTGAAAAATATTATAGCTACCTAATCTGCAAAATTGGGAAGCTGTCTTTTTAACTTGTTCAGCAATTGGAATGGCTAATGAAATTAGATACATTACATGCGCTAGTAGAGTATTTGTTCACAAATGACTATGTGACTACATTAAAAAAATTTTTCACTCAATTCAGCATTAACATGGTATTTATTGGAGAGCCTTAAAAAAATCAAGCTAACACATTATTTTTATCCATTTGGCTTCAGGTCCACAAAATAATTTAAAACCAAATATTCTTCTTTTCAAAATACCTTGGATTTTCCCCCACAAATTGGTTATAACTTTTTCAATTGTTGCAGACTTGTGATTATCTTGGAATATGGAAATCCTGGTTAGGAAACTCCCTGTACTGATGCACATCAGAAACTCCTCTCCTACCAATTTTAGAGAACTGCCTGGAACATTGAGGGATTAGACAAATTGTCCAAGATCCCATGATCAGTTTGTATCAGAGGCAACACTTAAACCTAGGCCTTCCTGACTTTCAGGCTGACTCCCTCTTCTCTGCCAGGCTGGCTCTTAAAAAAAATCATAGCCATAATTTCACTGGTGCAGGAAACTTCTGGTTTGGAAATCCCTTCTACCAATGCAGATCATTAGTAACTGTTCCTTTAACTTATTTTAACTTTCATAGTTGCTTGGTTTGTCCAGAGTTATAGACCTACTATGTGTCACAGGCAGGCCTTGAACCCAGAACTGCCTGACTCCAAGGTTGCCTCTCTCTCCACTGTCCCTGATGCTTTTACCTCAAGCTAAACAGTAACAATAATTACAGTTAGCATAGGGTGCTTTCAGGTTTGTGGAGCACTTTACACATATGTCATGGGATCTTCACAGTCCTGTGAGCTAAGACCTATTATTTTCCTCATTTTAGATGAGAAAATTGAGAATGAATGGCTGTAGGGGCTGATGTAATAGTCTTCTGTGAGCAAAAAATAATTTAATTTTTAATTTAATTTTTGAATGAATACCAGATGTATATTGTGCATATGTACCTGTGAATACACACACAAACATATCATACTTATGTCTGTGTATGTATTCTTGGATAGTGTGGAAGAAAATCTTATACACTGAAGAAGTTTGGAAGTGTTTTAATTAAAGTGGCTTGGTAAACAGAAGCATCTCTAATAATTGCATTCGTATGGGTAGTGTTTTAAAGTTTATGAAGCCCTTAAAAATATTTTCTCATTTGGGACACACAAAAACCCTGTGAAGTAGGTATTGTAGGTGTTACTATCCCCATTTTACAGATCAAGAAACTGAGATTTAGAAAGGTGGGGTTACTTGCACATGGTCAGATAGCTAGCAAGTGTTGGAATCAGATTTCAAACATAGGACTTCTGACTCCAAATTCATCATCTCTATTTCACTTGATTTCTCACTAAATTTCATGTTTAAAAATATTTTAGTTTTCATTTGTTTTTCTAAAATTTTTAAAATGCTTTATTAACTTCTGATTTACATCATTCATTTCTGTCAGATTTTGAGTTACAAATTTTCTCCCTGTTTTTCCCCTGCCCACCACCCCAAAATAGCAGTCCCACAGGATATCCCCTCCTCCAATCTTCTCTCTCCCATGTTTTCCCCCATGCCCCTTTCGACTTTTCCAGTGGATCTCTATGCCCCAGTGCCTGTATATCTTATTTCCCAATTGCATGTAAAATAGTATTAATAATAATATATATTTAAACATTTGATTTTAAAACTTTGAATTAAGGATTCATTCCCTTCCTCCCTTGTCACCCACCCTTACTGGGAAGATAAGCAGTTCAGTATAGGTTGTACATGTGTGGCTAATGCAAAACAATAACATAGATATATTGTAAAAGACTGACTATATTTCCCTCCTTCCTATCTTACCTCCCACTTGTTCTATTCTCTACTTTGATCCCATCCCTTTTCAAAAGTGGGTGATGCCAACTTCCTTCTCCCACAGCCTGCCCTCCCTTCTATCATCCCCTCTCTGATTCTCTTCCCCCCTACTCTCCTGTAGGGTGAGATATCCTATTTAGGTGTATTTAATTCCCTCCCCAAGCCAAATTCAATGAGAATAAGGTGGACCCATTTCCTTTTACTTTCCTATTCTTTCCCTCCATTGTAACTATTTTCCCTTGCCTCTTCTTTATGAGATAATTTACCCCATTCTCTCTCTCCCCATCTCCTCTCATTATATTCCTCTCTCACCCCTTAATTTCACCTTTTAAGTATCATCCCTTCCTGTTAAATTGGTCTTGTGCCCTCTATCTATGTATACCTGTAAACATATATACACACATTCACATATGTATTCATATGCCCATATATCCTCATATATAGACATATATATGTATGTATATTTCTATTCCCTTCAACTATTTTCGCACTGACAAAAGTTTCATCAGTCACAATTATTGTTTTTCCATGTAGGAATGTAAATAGTTCAACTTTGATAAGTTCCTCATGATTTCTTTTTCCTGTTTACCTTCTCATACTTCTCTTGCTTCTTGTATCTGAATGTCAAATTTTCTATTCAACTCTGGTTTTTTCAGCAAGAATGCTTGAAAGTCCTCTATTCCACTGAATGACCATATTTTCCCCTGAAACATGATATTCAGTTTTGCTGGGTAGGTAAAGCTTGGTTTTAATCCCATCTCCTTTGACCTCCAGAATATCATATTCCAAGCCCTTCGATCCCTCAGTGTAGAAGGTGCCAGATCCTGGGTTATCTTGATTGTGTTTCCACAATATTCAAATTGTTTCTTCCTGGCTGCTTGTAATGTTCTGTCCTTAATCTAGGAATTCCAGAACCTGGCTATAATATTCCTAGGAGTTTTCTTTTTGGGATCTTTTTCAGGAGGTGATGGGTGGATTCTTTCAACCTCTATTTTGCCCTCTGATTCTAAAACATCAGGGCAGTTTTCTTTGAGAACTTCCTGGAGGATGATTTCTAGGTTCTTACTTTGATCATGGCTTTCTGGTAGTCCAATAATTTTTAAATTCTCTCTCCTGTATCTATTTTCCAGGTCCGTGGTTTTTCCCATGAGATATTTCACCTTGCCTTCTATTCTTTCATTTGTTTGGATCTGTTTAACAGCATCTTGATTTCTCATAAAGTCATTAGCTTCCATTTGCTCCAGTCTAATTCTGAAGCGATGATACTCCTCATTGAGCTTTTGAGATTCTTTTTCCATCCGGCAAATTTGGCTTTTTAAGGTATTCTTCTCATTGCCTTTTTGAGCCTCTTTTGCCATTTGAGTGAGTCTATTTTTTAAGGTGGTGTTTTCCTTAGTCAGGATGTTGACTCTCATTTCATAATTTTCTTGCATCGTTTTCATTTCTCTTCCTGATTTTTCCTCCACTTCTCTTATCTGCTTCTTAAGGTCCTCTATGGCCTGTAACCAGCTCGTCTTTTCCTTTGAAGCTTTTGGTGCAGGAGTTCTGACTTCCCTGTCTTCCTCCTGTTCCATGCTTTGCTCCTTTTTGTCCCCAAAATAGGAGTCTAATGTTGGAATCTTCTGTCTGCTTTGTTTCCTTTGCCTGATCGTGTCGCCCCTCAGTTACTTGACCCCTGGGCTTTTTGCCACAGTAGGACTCTGCCACCAGACAGGGAAGATTTCGTCCCAAATGCTGAGGTTTTCTCAGCTGCCAGAGGTATTAGATGGATGCCCTCTCTGAGGCTTCCACATGCTCTGGCAAGCTGGACACGTGCCCCCGGACCTCCACCCTGGACTGCAATCCAGATCCAAGCAGGTTAAAGCAAGAGCGATTACCCCTCAGACTGGTCACTTGGTCCCCCTACACTCTACAGGCCAGGAGCTGAAGCTGCCACGTGGCACTGGCTGGCTGTGCCGGCGTCTCGGTGGCTTCTTGCTCTGGGGGCAAAGGCCCCCACTTACTGGGTCCCAAAGTCCAGACTGCACTGACTTCTCACTTTGTCCTTTGCATCTATCTATGTTGATAATTCTGAAAACGGCCACAGCTGCTGCTAATCTGGAGTCCCTCCGGCCGGCAGCTGGTCAGGCCTGCGCTGGGGCTAAAACCTCAGTGTGGAGCTGGGCTCGGCTCTGAGTGCTGTGCTGGTCGATTCCTGCTGGCCTGCCTGGCTGTCCTCAGCAGGAGGTTAGCTTCTCTGTGTCATTTCGTGGGTTCAGCAGCTCCAAAGTTTGTTCAGAGTCCCCTTTTTACATTGATTGGGGAAGGTGGAAGCTGCAGCCGCTCGGAGGGCCTGCTTCTACTCTGCCATCTTCTGTTTTTCTAAATTTTAAAAAGTCTTTTTCTTCTACAAGTAAATTAGAAATAGGGGCTAGATCTGTGATTCAATGGTATAGGCAACTCACTGTTGAGGAATTTCCTTTCTCCCATGCCAGTTATCACCTTCTCTTCAAGTTATAGTATTAAAAATATATAGAACATTTAAAAGTTACTGACTTACCAGTGTCACACAACCAGTACAGATAAAGGTAGGAAGACCTTGAATACAGGTCTTTCTAGCTTCAAGCCCAGTTCTCTATCCACTGTGCCTCCTTGCCTTCTTTCCACCCCCCACCCTACCTACCATAGAGAAATACTATACTGGAGTGGAAGCTTCCCTAGAGAAATGATCCTATAGAATTGATCTCTGATGGGTTCAGGCCCTTGTTAGTTTCTTGCTCTTATTAGGCATTCAACAAATGTTTCTCAAATTGAATTTGAGTGGTTTAGAGGGATTCTATTAATCCATTGTTTTTCTTTTTTTTCTTATTTAAAAGAAAACCTATATTTATATTGAGGTGGGAAGACTGGGTCAAATGGTTAACCTTCAAATAGAGTTAAGAAGCCTCTCATTTCTCAATGGTAATGGTTGTAGGGAATTGTCTTTTTCAGGGAGTGTCAAACTCACATCTCTGTTGCCACTGCTGAAACCTTCACTTAAAATTTATTGTCATTTAGTGCAAAAATTGATGAGAACATAACCTTTGTAAGGTTTTTATGTTTTATTGGCCATTAAAGATAAAATATGGAGTATATGGAAGTAAAATAGTATTTTGTTAGGCTGGGAGATGGATTTATGCTTTAACAAAGTGATAGAATAATCAGAGGGTCATAAAGATGAGAGTGTCTGCCTCCTATCTCTTCTTTTTTATGTATGTATTCAACAAGCTTCTCTTTGTGGTTGTCAGGCCCATGGGAGCTCACCAGAACACCAGGCCCCTTTTGTCCGAGGGTATTAACTCAGCTGTTTAGATCAAGAATAATATAGTGGAGGCTTCTGTTGAAGACATTAAGCAATTGGGATAAGTCTAAATGAAATCAGATACTTGACATGTGCAAATGGGATGTTTGTTCACAAGGGACTCTGGGGCTACAATATGTCTTGAATGAACAGGCAAAAACAAAGTGTTTAAGTTCAATTGAATTTTGAGAGAAACACAAAAAAAGATCCTGATCTTTGGAAGTTGGGGGGGGGGGCGCAGGAGTGACCAAGGAATGCTGGGAAGAGATGGAAAAAGTGAAATAAATGGATGTTCATAAAGGCAGTTTTGTATGGTAGATTGAGAGGTGGCTGAAAAGTCAGGGGAAATGCTCTTTGGGTCTCACTTCTGCCATATAATGACTGTGTGACCCTGGGCAAGTCACTGAACTTCTCAGTACTCTATTCAACTCTCTAAGACACTCAAAGTTGCAGAAAAGGTGAAGAGAATTTTCTCATCTGAGAGTTCCGTATAGCAGTGACATGACGGGTTCAGTCCCAATTCCTATCTCTGTCCCTTCAGAAGGAAATGTTTTAAAATATGAATATAATACTTGTCTGTAATAAATATTTGGGCTGCGGGGATAGAGAAGATCTCTCTGAAGGCATCCCCCTCCCCTAAATAATCCAATTGACATTACTCTATTTCATCTTTGGTATCATCACCATCATCAGTTTTTTGAGGGACTTGGAAAAAAGTTCAGGAGGAAATGTTAACTCTTTAGAAGGGTGGTTTAGGGGGCGTCAGAGGATAGTTGGTGTTCTTTGCTGTTAAGACTTGTTGCTTTCTTTTTCAGGACTGGCACTCTGGGACGTGATAGGGGAATAAGATGCATGTTGAACTCAAAGATTTGAAATTGTTGTACAGGACTTTTTCTGATTATGTGGACATTGAGTTAAATGCTGATGATGTGAATACTTTCTTAGTTCATCTGGGAGAAAGATATTTTAGAAATCTTCCCTTTGCTCTACAGCCTCAAGACTATTGACTGAGGCTTAATTAAGAGAGAATCTTCAAGAATCTCTTGGCATAGTGCCCTCTTTGGGGGAAGTAGGATGGTAAAGGAAATGACTGTGACACAGGGGATTCACTATCCCTTCTACCATCCCCCTTTTTTTCTCCCTGTAAAACTCTGGTATTGATTCAAGTGAACTCCAACTGTTTCCAGGCTCTTCTCTGGCCTTTGAGGTTTTTTTTTCTTTCTCCCTTCCAATTTTGTTGTTATTGTGAGAACTAGATCATTAATGTTTCTTGAACAAGTGGACATTCAAGTCTACCTAGAATATTCTTGTTCCTTAAATTTTACTTTCTCAACTTAGAAAGTTCTTTATGCATAATATATAGACAAACAACAGATCTATCTATCCATCTGTCTGTCTATCTATCTAATCTATCTAACCGAAAGCCAATTGCTGGTCAAAGGATAGGAACAAACAGTTCTCAAAAGAACTGCAAAACATTAAAAACCATATGAAAGAGTATTCCAAATCACCAATAAGAAGAAAAATGCAAATCAAAAATAGTCCTATGCACTTTGCACCCAGAAAATTGGCAAAGATGACAAAGATGGGGATAGTCAGTGTTCAAGGTGGGAAGATAGACACACTAGTACATTGTTGGTGGAATTGCAAATGGGTAAACCATTAAAAACTGGAATTATGCAAATAAGTGACAAAAATGTCCTTCTCTTCTGATCTAGAGGCTTCACAACTAGATTTTTGCTCCCAGGAGGTCATTGACAAGGAAAACAATTTCCATATATACAAAAATATTGATAACATCATTTTTTTGTGGAATCAAAGAATTGGAAACAAATTAGATGTCTATTAATTATTGGGAAATGACTAAACAAATGAAATAGAATATTACTATGCTGCAATAAATTATAAATATGATGAATACAGGGAAGTCTGGAAAGATTTACAGGATCTGATGAACAGTGAAGTAAACAAAGCCAAGAAAACAATATATACAATGACTGCAACAATGTGAATGGAAAGCACAATCACAAAGCAGTCAAAAGTGTATATTATAAGATTACAGGGAACAAAAACAACCCCAAAGAAGAGAACATGGAAGATATTCTTTTTCTACTCCTTTGTGGAGGTGGAATATCCATGATACTTTGCATATATTTTCAGACTTTTTCAATGAATTTATCAGTTGTGTTGATTGTTTTTCTCTTTTCTCTATTTTTTTCTTCTTTCAAATGCTATTTGTTTTATAGGATGGCTTCCTGGGAGAGAAGAGAGGGAAGAATACTGGTAGAAATTCTGGTGATATAAAAAAAAAGATAGCAATAAAAATTTATTTTTAAAAAATTATCCTCAGGTTAAATCTATCAACCAACAAGCATTTATTAAGTTCCTCCAATGTACCAGGCATTAAGATAGGTGCTGGGATAAATATATAATAAAGAACTGATCTCTACTCTCCAGGAGCTCATGTTTAAATGGGAAAAAATATTATGCCTCCAGCAGAGAGCAGCCAGCAGATAAAAGTGCTTGTTTGGCTCATAAAACTGTAACTCCAGTCCTAAAGCCCCATTGGTACATAAGACTGTCTCCTCATTGGTAGAGATGAATTCCCTGCCCTGCAGGAGTGGGACAGAGTTGGTAAGAACAGGAGAGCTTCACTTCTTTCTGTCCCCTTTGTGTCTTTTAGTTCTCTGAATGCCCGTGGTGTACTTCTGACTTATAGTTTCAAGAGGGAAGATAGAGGAGGCCAACCCCTAAAGGTTGCCAAAAGAAAACATCTTGGGAAGATTTGAGAGCAATTTCTGTTGTTGTTTCAGTAACGTCTGACTCTTCATGATGCCAGTTGTGGTTTTCTTGGCAAAGATACTGTAGTGGTTTGCCATTTTCTTCTCCAGCTCATTTTACAGACAAAGAAACTGAGGCACACAGGATTAAGTGACTTGCCCAGGGTCACACAGATAGTAAATACCTGAGGCCAGATTTGAATTCAGAAAGATGAGTCTTTCTGACTTTAGGTCTGACACTCTATCCACTGTGCCACCTAACTGCCCTATCAGTCTCTATCATGTTCTCATCTCCAGCTTGTTACACTACAGACTTCAGAGAACTTCCCCCAGGGTGAGATCTAGTGCTTTCTTGGTTGAGTTGAGTTACTTAACTCTCAATGGGAGAGTTCCTTTACTCTGTATTGTCTGGTATATATTCTTCTATGTCCATCATACCTTCTTTGATTTCTGTTTTACTACTAATTTGGATAAATTGGTTTTCTTTGTTAAGTCTACATGTGTTCATATTGGAAATGATATTGGGTTGGAAAGGAATCAAGTCTCAAATATAAAACATAAAGTCCTACTCCCTCTCCTTCCTCTTCCCCTCCACCACAGTGATATAATGATCAGGAGTTAGAATGAACCTGATCACATCCCCTAGACTAATAATAATATTTAAGGAAATATATATATATATATGTATATATAGATATAGATATAATTATAGTCTAGGAGAGCAGAGTAGTGATCTCTGACCCCAGCTTCCTATTTCCCCTTCTGGCAGAAATCAAATTTTCCATTGGAGAAGGGCTGGGGGAGAAGAGATTATAGATGTCTTTTCTCTCTCCCTTTGAGCCACACAATGACACCCCCATGCCACATGTGGGAGAGATGGACTTTGCCACGGGTGAGTCATGCCGCAAGAGCATAGATTTAAGGAGGAGGCCCAGGGAGGTCATTTAACTTGCCCAAAGTTCCGCAGGCAGTATGCCTCAAAGATTAGAGGACACAAGTCTGGGACAAAAAACCCTGGTGTATTCCAAGCATCCTGGTTTAGGGAGTTAAGAGCAGATGTCCCCCCTCAGCACTTTCGTTTACTCCCCTTGTCCCATTTGGTATATACTTCTGTAAGATTTGATACAAAGTCCTTTTTGACATTCAAAGCCCATTGGAAACAGGTTCCAACCTACCTTTATGGTATGCATTACTCTCCTTTATTATACTCTCTGGTCCAGTCAAACTGGTCTTGTTGTTCCTCAAATAAGACAATCCCCTTCCCACTTTTGTACCTGAACTCACTGCTTCCTCACCTCCACAACTTAGAATTCCCAGTGTCCATCAAAGCTTAGCTTCCTACAAAAATAGTATTTTATGTACTATCATCTCAAGCAGCTTGTACCCCCTCCCATTACCTTGTGAGTATTTTTATATACTTACCTGGATATGTTATCTCCCTTCATACATTGTATGATTCTTGAGGCCAGAATATATATCTCCAGTGCCTAGCAGAATACTTTGACATATTCTAGGTACTTAGTAACTGCTTAATAATTGGTGACTTATTGTGGAACTTCACCTATTTGGTTGATAGCTTTATTATGTCTTAGTAGAGTTTTTGGATATATGAAAAAATTGAATTTTGGCTGTAAGTTTTATTCCTTCCCCCACATTTCTCTTCTTCCATGTTGGCATAGAATAGTTCAATAGATTTATCCTTCCAAATGACATTCATATTTAACAGAAGTCTTCAACATTTCAGTCTAAAGGAGTACTTCTAATGGTAGAAACTTGCTACCGTAATAGACTGAAAAGGGCCTTAATTGGGAGCAAAAGGGTCTTTGGGTACCCTTCAAATCACCATCCACTCTGGATCTGTAAGGATATTCCATTAATATTTTTTGTTTAAAGGAAACCCATACAAATATCAATGGGAATTCTTAGATGTTTTCTCCTCCCTGAGATGCACCAAAACCAAAATTGGCATCATATTTTGACATTTTTTTTCTGAACCCAAAGCCCCACTTGCATCTTGCTATTCATAAGGATTTTGCAACAAATATTTATTAAGTACCTCCATACAAAGATGAATAAAGGCACAGTGCTTATCTTCAAAGAGCTGCAATGTAATGGGTTTATGAATAGGCTTGACACACACACACACATACACACACACACACACACACACACACACATATATATGTAGATAGGGCTGAATAAGTTTATCTCATGTTAGCTTCCTAGAATTGACAGATAATGACATAGTAGAATATGATTGGGACAAAGGTGGGAGCCAAAGCGTACTCTAAGAAAAATGTGTAGTGTGGGTGAGATGACTTCTAGGTAGGAGAATTAGAACCAGGTAAGGTTTTATTGAAGAGGGAGCCCATGAGGTGAGTTCTGATAAGTGAGGTGGCTTTTAATAGGCAGAGATATAGCAGTACTATGTTCTTGGCATGGAGACTGACCAGCAGAAATTCTTGAAGATGGGAGAGTGAAGAATGAAATTGGGAAATAGTAACATGACCAACAAATTGGTAGACTAGACATTTTCTTTAGTTCCCATTAACACCCCCCCCACCCCCACAAGGCAATCAGGGTTAAGTGACTTGCCAAGGGTCACACAGCTAGTAAGTGTCAAGTGTCTGAGGCTGGATTTGAACTCAAGTCTTCCTTACTCCAGGGCCAATGCTCTATCCACTGCACTACCTAGTTGCTCCACTCCATTATCTTTTTTTTTTTGGAGGGCAATTGGGGTTAAGTGACTTGCCCAAGGTCACATGGCTAGTTTTTGTGTTAAGTGTCTGAAGCTAGATTTGAACTCAGGTCCTCCTGACTCCAGGGCCGGTGCTCTATTCACTGTGCCCCCTAGCCTCCCCTCATTCCATTAACTTTTAAAAAGCCTCAAAAAGAGAAATTATGTGCCAGATGTAGAATAATTACAGTCAAATTCATAGGACTTTAATGTAAAAGTGCCACAAAGGTAAGTCTTATGAACTAACATTGGAGAATTACAATCTTTAAGGTATTTAATTAGTTCCCCTCTGCCACCATTCTCAACAAACCAGCCCCAGAAGTTGTGCCTAGGCCCCCAGTAGGGATTCACTTGCTGCTGTAATGACTGCTGGCAAGCCCAAACTTCTTACCTCTCAAGGCAAACAGTGATTCAGTGTAGCCACCTGAGGGGAAGGGAAAACATAGTATCTTATACCTGAGGTGGCCCCAAATTTGAGGACCCCAAAAGGATATAGATATTCTGTTTATATCACCTCACCTTATATCCTTAAAATTATATTATTATCCTTCAAATACTTCAAAAAAAGCAGCAAATGCTGATTCAATCCAGCCAAACATAGAAAGAAAAAACAAGAAGGAACTTGGGCAAGGAGCCATCATGAGTTCCTACACCTGGCTTAAAGGAAAAGGTTTAAAATTCAGATGGAGATAGTTCCACCAAGAAGTTACTTCAGGCAGGGATAGACCAGTGAAATGTCAATATCTTCTTTCCCATCCCCAAATGTGGGAAGATTCACAATCCAGCCCCAGGGTTGTGCCCAACATAAAAGTATCTGTGTATGTTGGGGGGAGAGTCAGAAAGTGACAGGAGAATGGAAAGAAACAAAACTAAAACAAAAGATTTCAAAAGGAAGAAAATTCAATTAAAAACCTAATATTTAAGATAAATTTTAAAAATCTCCCAAACAACAAGAAGGTGACTACTGAACCCTCAAAGAGATTACAAAGCTCTCAAACATATGTGATGAAGTAAAGTGAACCATTGGCGTACGAAACAGAATCCTGTGGAAGATTAAGAGATCATGAAACAATAATAAATTCCCAAATGACTCAAAAGGGAAATAACATCTAGAAGAGAAGAAATTAGAATGAAACAAAGGTCAGTATTTACATCTTTCACATTAGAAATAAATTAGCATTCAAGCTTGACTGGAAGGCAGAGTACATGAAGGGGATTAGCATGAAACAGGTAAAAAGGTTGTTTGGAGCCAGATTTTGAAGGGCTTTAAGTGCCATGATAAGGAAGTTTTTATAGTGGGCATAAAAAGTGCTTGTTTTTAGAATATAAGGAGATGGATTTAAGTCCTGGTTTACTGGTACTAGGTACAGGTAGGTGGTGCAGGGGCTAGAACATAAGGCCTGGAGTCAGCAGGACCTGAGATCAAATTTGGCCTCAGACACTTACTAGCTATGTGACCCTGGGTGAGTCACTTAACCCTGTGTGCCTCAATTTCCTCATCTGTAAAATGAGCCAGAGAAGAGAAGGGAAAGGCAAACCACTGTAGTATCTTTACCAAGAAAACCTCAAATGGGGTCATGAGGAATCGGACAGTATTGAAAAAAATAAACAAAAACAAATTTACTGCTTTTATTTCCTGTGTGACCTTGGGAAAGTAAACATTTCTGGACTCAGATTCTTCATCTGTAAAATAAAGGCTTTTGAACTTGAGGAAACTGAAAGAGGAAGCAGCTTGCCTAAGATCATAGAGATTGAAAGTATCCTAGGCTGTGCTTGAATTCATGCCCTATCTTCAAGTCTAGCACTCTTTTCATTATGCCACACTGTCCCTCTACTATGTACTCTGCCAAGAGGGATTTAATGACTTAATTTATTTGTGTAAGTTCTGTTTTTTGTTTTTGTTTTTTTGCTTTTTGGAGGGGGGAAGTTGGAGCAATTGGGGTTAAGTGACTCACTCAAGGTCACATGGCTAGTTTTGTGTTAAGTGTCTGAGGCTGGATTTGAACTCAGGTCCTCCTGACTCCAGGGCTGGTGCTCTATTCACTGCACCACCTAGCCGCCCCTTGTTTTTGATTTTTAAAGGCATTTTGTGTTAAGTGACTTGCTTAGGGTTCGACAGCTAGTAAGCATCTGGGGCTGGATTTGAACTCAGATTCTCTTGACTACAGGACTAGTGCTTTATCCACCATGACACCTAGCTGCTCCAAACGTTCTCAATAGATGTAAATAGTGAATATTGCAACGGGAGTCAGAAATTCATTGCATTTAATCATTGAATAGACATTTATTAAATGCTATGCTCAGCTTAATACTATGGCAAATACAAAAATCATTAAAACATGCTTCCTGTCCCCATGATGCTTATAATGGAAGTATATTGCATAGATCACAAAAAAATAAAAATCACAGTCTCAAAACCCAGCCGTGGCCAAGTGTTTCAACTTCTTTCAGGATTTTTCTAGAGTGGCAAAACTAGAGAAACTGACTCTTTATCTCCCTTTATTCCCCCCTACTGTTCACCTTTTGGTTCTAGACTAGTCAACAATAAGGTGGGCAGGAGGAGAAGCATTTGCTTCATTGTTAATTGATAGTCATATATCAATAGTTCCTGGAATTAACAAGAAACAAACTTACCTAGCTCTGTCTTTAGCATGCCAATGTGTCTGAAATTTGTAGATAGGTTTATAGTGTGAGAAAGTTCTGGGTGCTCCAACCTTCAGATTTTATTCTAATTTTGGAATCATTCCTGTAAGAACCCCCTGAAATCAGGGTTTTGGCCAGTGAGACTTTCAGAGAAGGGCAGGCATTCTCATCCTTTAAAAATGAATAGTCTTTTCTGAGCTGAACTATGGAGTTGTGTGGGTCTGATGGCAGGGGACATAGCACAAATCATTTTCTAATATTGTTAGAAATAACTAGGTCACACAGTGGATATAGTACTGGTCTTGAAGTTGGGAAAACCTGTGTTCAAATCCTATTTCAGATGCTCAAAAAATGCACGATCCTGGACAAATTATTTAATTTCTCTCAGCCTTAGCTTTATCATCCAGGGGATGATAATAGCACATGTTTCACACAGCTCTTGTGAGGATTAGATGAGATTATGTGTGTGTATACACATATATACATATGTTATGTATAGCACTTTGTAAACTTTATAGCACTACATAAATCTTTCATATTGTTATTAAGTATGATTCAAGGAAGATGTGATGGGGCAAAGGAAAGATCCAGACAAAAGTTGTATCTGAAGGGTTTTGGGTTGTATTTTTTTTTGAGATTTTGCAGAGACTTCCTGCTAACGTAATCCAGTCCCTTCCTGGTTTTGCTTGATGACATAGATTAGAGTTTAAAGGGAGTTTAGGGAATCTCATAGTCATAGGATCACAGGATAATAGGACTAGAAATGAAGAGATCATAGAGGCCATTTAGTCCAAATCCTCTCTGCCATTTTGCAGATGAGGGAATTAAGGCATAGAGTGGGTGAGTGACTTGCCCAAGGCCACGGAGGTAGTAAATGGCACATAATCAAGTCCAGGCCCTCTGACTCTAAACCCATTACTCTTCCTGCCGCCACACCCTACCTTCCCAAAATGAAGTCTGTCTTATTGCATAGGATGGGTGGAAATAAGTTTTTACCAGGATCTGAACTTTTTGTTGTTGAGTCATTTCAGTGATACCTGACCCTTTGTGACCTCATTTGGGGTTTTCTCAGCAAATACATTGGAGTGGTTTGCCATTTCATTCTCCAACTCATTTTATAGATGAGGAACTGAGGCAAACAGGGTTAAGTGACTTGCCCAGGGTCACACAGCTAGGAAGTATCTGATGCCAGATTTGAGCTTGTGAGGATCAATGTTCCTGATTGTAGGCCCAGCACCCTACCCACTGTGCCACTTATCTTCCCCAGGATCTGAACCAGGACTGTTGAATTAAAAATCAAGTGTGTGAACCATTACCCCTCAGAATCCCAATCCAACTTCCCTCTTATTTTTATTTTCACATAAGGAAACTGAAAATCAGACAGGGAAATGAGCTCATGAATAGTTAGTGGCAGACCTTGGACTCCATTTCTTTTGACTTTTCCCTCTCATCTGATTAAAAAATCCTTTTTGCTTGGCTATAAATCTGGAAGTGAGACAAAGGCCCTCATCTAATAACATGGACATGCACCCAGTGTTCTTTGAAAGAGCAGGTTAGGCAATGAAAAAATAGACTTGGTTGCAACATGGAAACTACGATCATCTCTCTGTCCAGGTATATCCCTTACTGTGAAAGCAAATGGGAAACTCAGCTTTCCTGCAGGCCAGAATCTGCTGAGCCTGCAGACCCCCAGGCAGAAATAAAGAGATTGCACTGCAATGGATTGACTCTGCCAGTAATGCCCTGTACTTATCAGATGTCTTCCCTTGTACCTACAGGCAGAGATCACCCAGAGGAGAAAGTGATGGCAGAGTGCCAGCTGTAAATAATGAATAGTGCCCACATTTACATCCGTCTCTAGTGCAGCCAGTTTGGGTTCAGCATCATGGACTCAACAAGCCCAAGGAAATGTGACTTCCAGCCAAACTCTGGCTCCATCATTCCAGTGTGCCTAGCTCAGGAAAAGGCAGGGCTGTTCCAAGCAGGCCATCTGGCCTTCTCGAATGTGCTTATTAGTAATAGTGGAGGTGGGTCTATTAGCCTGGGACAAGAACTCAGAAACAGATGCTTTGTTTATGTGTAAAATATGGCTCCCAGCCAAAGCGCTAATCATGATTGCCTCTGAAGTGGGTCTAATCATCTGTATGAGGCGGCATAGGCTCTTATGTTGTTTGTACAAGCTGGTAGTTTAGAGGTGTTGTGTACAAGATATTTGTAGTCATAATTTCTCCAAACAGGTTAAGGCAAACATTATGAGGATCAGCATATTAATGTGCTGTGTTTCAAATTAGAATTATAAACACACTTTCCTCATCGGAGGCCTAATCTGCTAGGAAGAAGCCAGATGTTTAATGATGAAACCATTATTTAGAAGGACCTATCAAAGTAAAACAAATTGTTGTTGTTTAACTGGAGGAAAAACCCTGGCTTATGCAAGTGAAATTGGGAAAGGAGGCTGGAATCTAGCTTGGGTTTTGGTTGAATTTCTACTCGGGATACAGACACATGCATAACACACACATGCACAGTTCTCCCCAGAATCATTCTATAGAGAAAGGCACTTAGCTTGCAGGTGCAAATCCTGGCCTGTATTGGAATATTTTGGGGAAACAGTAACTACCATGGCCCTTGGTCTAAGTGATTTATTGAAACTTGTCTTAATTTTCATCCTCTTTCCTTGTAGCTTTGCAGGAAAAGTCTGTGAACAAAAGAGTAGTTTTTCTTGGGCTAAGCTGAGACTCCAGTTTCTCCAATTCCAGCTCCCACACCCTTATCTTTTAGAATATGTCAGATAAAAGTTAAGTCCCTACTTCTGGCCCTAGAAGATACAACATCAAATCCTTTGGGGGTGTGTGTGTTTGTGTGTGTGTGCGTGCGTGTGCGTGTGTGGGTGAGTGTGTGCCTTGCTTCCTCTCCCTCCATTCTACTTGTCAGATTTGCAGATTCAAAATCCCATCATGAGAGGACAGTAAGGAGAGTCATGAAAAGTCAACATTAAGGGTAATTTTAGAAGTTTGGGATTTTCTGATTGTGGTAATAACTGAGACTCCCCAACATTGACAAATCAATTACACATCTTTCATGTAATAACGATTTATATTCATATGGTACTTTACGGTTTACAAAGTGCCAAAGCTCCTAATAATTTTAAAACAAAACTAAAGCTTTTGAGATTCCCTTTGAACCTCATAGTCACCCTATGAAATAAGTACCACAGGTTTAAGTACCACAGGAGGGGGGAAGGCAGGGCAATTGGGGTTAAGTGACTTGTCCAAGATATCACACAGATAGTGTCAAGTGTCTGAAGCTGCATTTGAACTCAGGTCTTCCTGACTCCAGGGCTGGTGATCTATTCAGCCCAGTTTCATAGATAAGGAATCTGAGGCTCAAAGATGTTAGAGTTCTTGCTCACGGTCATACAGGCAGCAAGTGGCAGAAGGGGGATTGGAACCCAGGTTTCTGGAATCAAAGTCCAATGCTCTAACCCAGGCTTGTCTGGGTGACATGACTGTCAGTCAAAGGGCTACACTTGAAGATCTAGAGGGCCACATGTGGCCTCAAGGCCGCAGGTTCCCCAACCCTGCTAACCACTATGACACAGCACCTCTTCTAACAAGTGACAGCAAGTACTGGCTCCCAAAGCTCCTATTTCTAATCCTCCAAATCTTATCCAAACCCCAAGTTCTTCTCATTTTATCCGTTTGGCCTTTTTTTCTGAGCCTTTTTTAGAAGATGTTAAATGAAACCATCAAATGAGATAACGTGCATCAGACTCTTTGTAACCAGGAAGAGCTATAGAAATGTAAGCTGCTATTATATTTAGTTTTTTTTCCCCTACCAATGTAACAGAGATTGTTGATACATATGAGCTTATGGTAATTACTGACAGTGAGAAGAATATCAGTTTGAAGTGGCTATCTCTCACTGGAGAGTCATAGGCTGAGCTCCAGGTTTACTCCCTAAAGCTAATCTAATAAAAGTTTAGGAGCTGTCCAAGGACTGAAAATACTTCGAGGTGCCAACATCTTGTGTGACTTCTTTTTATAAAACCAGGAAACTGGAAAGAACCTTGAGAAGGCCTTTTAATCAATGACAATTACTTTAGGCAGGATCAGAATGAAATAATTCCAAACAGATGCGACTCTGTCCTATTTCTGAAGACCTCCAAAGAAAACTTCCTCATTTCTATTAATGGTACTACCAACCTCTGGGTCAACTTTGACTCTTTCTTTCCTCCCCCTTGACTGTCACTCCAACACCTTACCCCTCACCCAGTAAGCTAGAAAATTCTGCCAATGGTTCCTTCACAGTGTCTCTCATATCTGTCTTCTTTGGCTAATGTTCTGGTGTAAGCTTTCATTACCTTTGGTCTTCAGAATGGTTTCTTCAAGTCTAGTTTCTCCTTCTTCCTATTTGTACCATATACCATTGCTAATCAACCTTCCCAAAGCTCTGATCATATCAAATAAAGCACAAATTCCCTGGTGTAGAGTTAAAAAAAAACGGCACAATCTCATGGTTGGAAGTCTTTTTGGTAATGTTTTGTGGAAGGGATATTAAGGGAAAAACTCAAATGCAGCTGGATGGGCTTTGTCATTTTCTTTGTATGGGCACATGTGGACCAATGCATTGCTTTGGTCTTAGAAATGAAGTATTAATATGGCATTCCTGCTTTCTACACATAGATCAACATCTTGGGGATAGATGTGACTTTCCACAGAATAGTACTTTTTAATGCCTCAGTGATCTTGGGTTATAGTCCTTGCTACTTGTGTAGCTTTAAAGGGGAATCAAAGGAGAATGTTCAGTTTTTGAGGGTAGGAATTGTTTTCATCTTTTTTTTCTGTGTTCCAACACATGGATCCTTGTTAATGATGTATCCTTAGTGCTTATTGAATTGGATTGTATTGAAAGTCATGTTGTCATCCAATCCTTGATTTAGAAAGTAGGTCAGAAGTTATCTAGTCCAATCTATCTCTGAACATGAACCATTTTTTTTCAACACGCCAGTCACAGCCTCTCTGCAAAGACCTCTAGTGATAGAAAACTTAATATCTCCAAAGGAGATTGTTCCATTTTGGAACTACTTTGTGAGAAAGTTTTTCCTTAACATTCAGCTAAAATCCATCTCAAGGGACAGCTAGGTGGCAAAATAGATGGAGTGTTGGTCCTGGAATAAGGAAGTCTCATCTTCCTGAGTGCAAATCTGGTCTTAGATACTTCCTAGCTATATGACCATGGGTAAGTCACTTAATCCTATTTACTTCAGTTTCCTCATATGTAAAATGAATTGGAGAAGGAAATGGTGAACGATTCTAGTATCTTTGCAAAAAAAAATCCAAATGGGGTCATGGAGAGTCAGATACGGCTGAGAAGTGACTGAACAACAACAAAAATCTATCTCTCTGCAACTTTCACACACTGGTTCTATCTCTAGATTAAACAAGCTAATCTAGCCCCTCTTCCAGATGGCAACCCTTCAAATATTTGTAAATAACTAGTCCATGTCCTTCCACCAAAGTATTTTCAGCTCTTTATTAACTATATCTAGTTCTTTCAAAGGATGTTCATGTCTTGGTTCTGAATTTTTTTTTTTACTATTCAGGTTATTTTCCTTTGGATTCCCTCAATCTTTTCAATGTCTTTCTTAATTATAGTACCCAAAATTGAAGACAAGACTTCAGATGTACTCTGATTAAGGGGAGATACAGAAAGACCCTGACATTTTTTCTTTTTTGCTACTGTATTCTTATTAATGCAGCTTAAGATCCCATGAACTTTTAAAACTGTTACATCATGCTGCTAACTCATTATTTGCCATCCACTAAGTCTTAGGTGTTGCTGTTTTTATTTCAAACATGTACTTCAGGCTAGTCATCTCTTACCTACCCTGTACTTTTGTGCATGTCATTTGTGTGTATGTATGCATGTCGGTGTGTGTACATGTGTGTACTTCATGTCCCAGATCTGGCTTTTAATTCTTATTTCAGTGAAGCAAAGTGACAGTTAAAATGCTGATTTTGAAGTCAGAAAGAACCAAGTTTAAAACCTTTCTCAAGCACTTAATAGCTGTGTAATCCTGGGCAAGTCACTTAATCTCTCTGAGCCTCAGTTTTTTCATCTATAAAATGGGGATAGTAATAACTCTGTTATTACTAACAATAGTGTTGCTGTGGGGTTCAAATAAGATTATTTCTGTAAAGTGCTTTGCAAACCCCAAAGGGCTAGATAAATCTGAATGGACATTTCCCCTTAGAATTCTCAAGGGAACAGTAATACTTGCTTTAGATATATTCTAAAATGCTCCTTTTCCATGACCTAATTTTATTGAAAAACATTGTATTTTTGTACTGGTAGGAAAACTGGTGGCAGATAAATTCAGGTTAAGAAGTAAGGGAATGAGTGGACACTTTGTTCAAAGTCACAGAAGCACTTCAAGAACAGTTAGAAAAGTGTGCCAGGGGCAGCTAAGTGGTGCAGTGAATAGAGCACCAGCCCTGGAGTTAGGAGGACCTGAGTTCAAATCACTTAACAAAGACACTTAACACTTACTAGCTGTGTGACCTTGGGCAAGTCACTTAACCCCAACTGCCCTGCCTTCCCCCACTCCAAAAAAAAGTGTGCCAGATAGATTTCAGGAAAACATGGAAAGACTTGCATGACCTGATGCTGAGCAAAGTGAACAGAATAAGGATAACCTTGTACACAGTAACAGCAACATCTTGTGATGATCAACTTTGGTAGACTTAGCTCTTCTCAGATCAATGCTAGGATCTAAGACAACTCCAAAAGGCTCATGATGGAAAATGCTATCCACATCCAGAGAAAGAACTATGGAGTCTGAATGTAGATTGAAGCATACTATTTGCTCTCTTTTTTTGTTCTTTCTTTCTTATGGCTTTTCCCCTTTGCTCTGATTCTTCTTTCACAACATGACTAATGTAGAAATGCATATAATATGATTGTGCATGTATAGTCCATATCAGATTCCATGGCATTTTGGGGAAGGGAAATTTTAGAACTCAAAATCTTATAAAAGTGAATGTTGAAAATGAAAAATAATTAAATAAAGTTTTAAAAAAGAAAAGTATGCCAGAGAAGTAGGGAAACACAGTAAGATATTACCATGAATTTGCAGATACCAAGGGAGTTTGAGAATAATGATGACAGGCTTATGGACTGATGGGAAATATAGAATTATTAATAGAAAACTCATTGAAATGGAATTGGCTAGTATAAAATGGAAATCATTCCTATTTATGCTTTTATTTAGAGTCATAGAATTTCAGAGCTGGAAGGAACCTCAGAGGTCAGTTAATCTAACCTGTTCCCTTAGTATGAAATCGCTCTACAATATCTCTAATAAATGGATAGATAATAATTGGATTCCTTCAGGGATGGGGCCAGTTTTTCTCTGTCTCCAAGGAAGAGCTGGGTTTCAACTATAACCAAATATAAGTTTTAAGTAAGTCAGTCAACAAATATTTGTTAGGTGCTTACTATGTGTAAGACAAAGAAAGGCAAATGCACAGTCCCAGCCCTGAAGAATCTTACATTCTGATGGGGCAGACAACATGAAAGCATCTAGGTATGTAGAAGATATATGCAGAGTAGATGGAAGGTAGTCTAGGAGAGAAAGGCATTGGCAGTAGTGGTGGTGGTGGGGGGGCAAGGAATGAAAAGGTCCCCTGCAGAAGGTAGGATTTGAGCTAAATCTTGAAGAAATTCAGGGAAAACAGTCAATAGAGGTGAGGAGGGGGACCTTTCCAGACATGGGAGATAGGCAGAAAATTAGGAGATGTAATGTTGTATGTGAGGGATAGCATGAAGATTACTGATCACATAACATATGATACAGATTACTGATCACAAAAATCTGTGAAGAGGAATGAAGTGCAACAAGATTGGAAATGTAGGGAGGGACCATGATATGAAGGTCTCTGTAAAACAAGATTTTATGTTTGATCCTAGATGTAATATATAACATATATAATATATAGGACAACTAGATGGCACAGTGGATAGTGCTCTGCCTGGAATCGGGAAGACCTGAGTGCAAATCCAGATTCAGACACTTACTAGTTGTGTGACCCCGGGCAAGTGACTTAACCTTGTTTGCCTCAGTTTCCTAATTTGTAAAATGAGCTGGAGAAGAAAATGGCAAACCACTCCAATATCTTTGCCAGTAAAACCCCAAATGGGGCCATGACATGTCAGACACAACTAACTAAACAACAAGATAAAATAAGGAATTACTGGTATTTATTGAGTAGGGAAGTGACATGGTCAGACCTGCACTTAAGGAAAACATCTTAGGTAATTTAAGGAAAAGTGGATTGGAGTAGGGAGATATTAGAGACAGAGTGACCAACCATGAAGCTACTGTAATAGTTCAGGAGTGAGGTGATGAAGGCCTGACATTAGGATGGTGGCAATGTGAGTGGAGAGAAGGGGGCATGTGCAACAAATGTTGCAAAGATGGGAAATGTTAAGACTTGGCAATGGATTGAGTATGTGGACTGAGTGTGAGAGAAGAGATGAGGCTAATTCTAAAGTATGATCCTAGGTTATTGGGACAATGTAGTATCCTCAACAATAATAGGGATGTTTGGAAGAGGCAAGAATTTTAGGGGAAGATAATAAGTTTCGTTGTAAACATGTTGAGTTTGAGATGTCTCTGGATCATTTGGTTCAATATGTCTAAGCAGCTGTTGGTGATGTGAGACTGAAGGTCAGGAGAGAGGTTAGGACTGGATATATAGGTCTGGGAATCATCTGCACAAAAATTAACTTTAAACAGGGTAATAAAATATTTTACAAACTCATGTAATCTTAGTGTTGGGCAGGATTTCAGAGCTCATCTAATATGACTACCCCCCCTCTGCAGGAATCTCTGACAGATGGCCAGCTAAGATCCCTTTGAACATCTCTAGTGGCAAGGAGCTTGCTGTCTCTTGGGTCAATCAGTATCATTGTTGGACAGTTCTAATTGTTTGGATGCTCTTTCTGACACTACCAAAACTACCCCTTGTTATTCCTTCCATTAGTCCTAAACCTACCACCTGGGGCAACAAAGAACAAGTCTTTTTCCCCTCCTACATCTCAGCTCCTCATTAAGTATTGGAAGGCAACCATCATGCCTGTCTCTACTATTCTTTTCTGGAATATCTGCACAATCTCTCCCTGCCGTCACAAAACTGCACACAAAAGTGTCTCTAGAGCCCTTGGAAAGACAGTCATCAATATCGCAGGAGAGAAGGCTAAATGGAGAGGATAGTGGGACATGGCTCAAAGCCACAAAAACTAAGAGGAAGAGGTGATGTCTTTTGGAAGGCAAACTGAATCTTTGACAATTCATCCAAGCTTCAGGGAGACTTTAGAGTCAAACTATTGCTCAGGGAAGAGGAACCGATTTTTCCCTTCATTAAAAAAGCAGTTAGTTGTGCTAAAAGAATGCCATTGTTCCAATTTGTTAAAGAAGAAAATCCCAGACTGAAAAACCTGTAAGGAAAAACTCCAGGGAAACAAATAACTGTCTGTTGTTGTTCTGACTGTACTCATATCAAATCTCCCAGCAATGAGAGCAAGGGTGATATGAGGAATGATTGGTTTGTTGCGGGTTATACTTTGCAGCATCTTCAAAAATGTTACAGCATCTAGTTTATAGTTCCTAACAGTATTGTAGGGGTAGCTAGGGGTGCAGTGGGTAGAGCACCAGGCCTGGAGTCAGGAAGATCTGAGTTCAAATCCAGCCTCAGACACTTACTAGTTGTGTGATCCTGGGCAAGTCACTTAACCCCTATTTGCCTCAGTTCCCCTTTTGTAAAATGGGTATACACTGGAGAAGGCAATGGTAAACCACTCCAATATCTTTGCCAAGAAAACCTCATGGACAAAGTCCATGGGGTCACATAGAATAATATACAATTGAATGAATGAATAACAACAGTATTCTGCCCAGTTTTCTCCTCCTGGCTTGCCACATCCCACTAGATCTTCTTTATTTTTTTTTATTTTTCCTTTTTTTTGGAGGGAAGGTAGGGCAACTGGGGTTAAGTGACTTGCCCAAGGTCATACAGCTAGTTTTTTGTGTTAAGTGTCTGAGATCGGATTTGAACTCAGATCCTCCTGACTCCAGGGCTGGTGCTCTATTCGCTACGCCACCTAGCACCCCACTAGATCTTCTTTAAAGTGTAACAGAGATGAATAAGCAGATTTGGTTAGAATGGTTTCTTTTTTTTTTTTTTGGATGACAAGAAGGCATTCTTTGTTGGTCTCTTAAAAACAAGGAAGTTTTATTTGAAGTGCTAAGATTGTATCCTGAAAGGAGTGCTGGGTTTGGGGTCATAACAACCTGAGTTTGGATCCTGCCTCTGCCTCTCAGGAGCCTGTGTGACCATAAACAAGTAACCTAACTTCTCTGGTCCATAATGGGAATAATGACACCTGCAGTACCCATCTCACTGGGTTGTTGTGAGGTGTAAATGAGATGTTTACAAAACACTCTGCAAACTTCAAAGTATTACCTAAAATGTCAGTTATCATATGTTATTATTAACTCATCTCTATCCTGGTAACTTGGTTTTCTTTGGTACTTTGGCCCAGCGGCATTTAGTGCCCAAAAGAACTTTAATGAAAGAATGATATTATAGAGAAACCTCACTTAGTGATTGTAAGGGTTATGGGATTTAAAGATCTCCCATGCCCCATGGACGTGCTGACATAGCAGAGCAAGAGAAAGTGAAAAGCCGAGCTAACGGTCCTGCGGTTGGCAGTTGGTGGCGGTTGCCTTTTTTTTTTTTTTTGAGTTAGGACTCCTGCTGAGAACTGCCAGGGGCCGGAGCTGCTGGGAGCGCTCTTCCAGGACGCTGGGTGGTTGCTGTGAGTGGGGAGAGGAGGACCTTTGCCTGAGGTAGCCTGTTCTGTTTTAAAGGCTTGAGAATGTGGGTGCTTTTTACTTTATCTACCTGTGCCAATGTCATAACTACTCTGATGGCTTTCACTTTCTGGTTTTGGGACTCAGTCTTTTGGTATCTTAATAAATTTTCTAGTTTATTTCCCCAAATGGCAAACCTGACGTATTTTGTGATGGATAATTATATCAGCATATTTGTAATCTCTATAGGCATTGTGAATATGGCATTGCTGATACAGTGATAGAGAAGACAAAAGGAGCTGGTCCAGCTACCAGCAGGAGGAAGGTTAAGGACAATTCAGTTCAATAAACGTTGATTAACTACAAGTGTAAGGTGAGATGCAGCTTGAGACAGAAGGATAACCTTGCAGTTGGAAAAATCTGTATTCAAGACCTGCTTCTGACACAGGCAGCTAGATGTAGTGGATACACTGCTGGGCTTGGAGTTGGAAGGATCTGAGTTCAAATACAGTCTTAGATACTTATAAGCTGTGTGGCTCTGGGTCAATCACTTAAATTCTGTCTCTTCAACCATAAAGTGAGCATATAATAGCCAGGTTTGTTGTGAGGATCACATGAGATAACATTTGTAAAGTACTTAATACAATGCTTGGCACAGTCACTTAATAAATATTCTTTTCCTCCCTTCCTTCCTTCCTTCCTTCCTTCCTTCCTTCCTTCCTTCCTTCCT
>NW_027186296.1:44926462-44939608 GCF_028583685.1 Petaurus breviceps papuanus
CTTCCTTCCTTCCTTCCTTCCTTCCTTCCTTCCTTCCTTCCTTCCTTTCTTCCTTCATTCCCTCCCTCCCATGTACCTGGACAGTCTGCAATCATAGAAAAGTTACTTAACCTCCCAGTGCTCCAGGGAACTCTATGATTAGATGGGTTTGTTGCTGATTTGCACAGGTGAATAGAGTTCCTATGCAGTGAGTTCCCCACATTGATGAAATCACAGGAACAGTCCAAAAAATATAGGATTACAGATTTCAGGCAGAGACCTCAGAGGCTGTAGAATCCAACCCTCTCATTATACAGATGAGGAAGCTAAGCCTCAGGAAGGATAAAAAGACTTGCACATGATAGTAAATGGCAGAATCAGAATTGAGCTCATTTTCTAACTTGGGTCACATGATTTTTCCCCCCATAAAAACTCTGGATCTGTGATACAAAGTAGAAATAAGAGACAGGCCCTGTCCATAAGGATCTTTGAATGGCATGAAATCCCTTGTGTGCTATACACCACTCCTGAATCACCCTATTGCACAAATGGCCTCAAGGCCACATGTGGCCCACTAGGTCCTCAAGTGCAGCCCTTTGACTGAATCCAAACTTCACAAAAGGATCCTGCACTTGAGGACCTACAGGGCCACTTGTAGCCTCGAGGCCTCAGGTTCCTCACCCTTTTTTTTGTATATATATATGACAAGTAGCAGCATTGATATTTGTGGGTCCACCTAATGCCCTAAGATTCTGCCATCCTAAGATGCTATATTCCCATTCCATGTGGTTGGTGAAACTTCCACTTAATGAGACCTTTCTGCTTCTTAATGAATTTTGTTAGAGCCCAAAGTTTATCCATCATATACTAAATCCTGCTCAGTAAGAATATTCCTAGCGCGAGACCATCCAGTGTTGAAGGAGTCAGGGATTTTCAGTTCTGTGTCATTCAAACATGGTACTCTAAATTTGGTCATTGGCTTTTTGATGGCCATTTAAAACTTCTCCTTGGTCACAAAGAGTTTCTCCATAGGTCATGTTTTTAGTCTATAGCTAAAATTATTTGCCAAAGAGAAATAGCTAGGTTTAATGGGTCTTTCCATTTCTTTAAGGCATTTCTGGGATCTAGAAAAAAGTTCAACTGATTTTTATATTGCAGTCAAAATCAACATCAACAAGCCTTTCCTATGCTTACCATTCAGTCACTCCTTGGTGTATGAAGGTATAGCCGTTCTCTTTCATTTACTTTTATTCACATTTATTCTCTTTGAGGGACAGATCCTGATTAGTTAAACTGGTGAAATTGTTTTTAAATTGCATTGAAAATAGGGATTCGATTCTACAAATGAATCTGGGAGGGAATCTCCTTTCTAAAGTGTACCTGTTACATTCAAATGGCTTGAAGGTGTAAAAACTATATAAAGTTGAAGATTATTTGGTATATATATACATCATGAAATTTATTTATGACTGTCGTTAGTGCTCTATGTCATGAAGTCCAAAGAATTGAATGATGTCATGTGCTGAATTCTACTGGTGAGAGGGGAGTAAATTTGATAGGTTCATTAACTCTTTCTGTCCCTTAGGACCCATTTAGTAAATTATCTCTCCCAGGGTACCTAGTGGTCCCCATGAGGACTGAGAAAGTTAATGTCCCCGTCAAAAGTGAGCAACCTTACTCCCAAGCCTTACACATTGGAAGGATCAGCCCCAATATCTCTAAATTACTTACGGATGTGAAAAATATCTTTATTTTCTATTTGATGGCTCTTCTAGATAATGTGAGGAATTACAGAATAATACCTTAGCTTGAAAAGGATTTTACTCCAAAATAAAATCAAGTCAGATTCTCAGCTGTTGCCTGTTAAGTGCCAGTTTGATATTTGAAATAACCTTTTAACTTAGAGATTTGGAAAATATCCACAAATAATAGCTACAACCTTCATCTACTTTGAACCCATTTGGTAATGGCTGATAAAGGCAGCTCTTTTTGTTTGGGAGAATTAGATTTAAGCATTTTTGGATGAAGATTTAAGAGCAGATGCTGGAGTAGTTATTATAAAAACTTCAAGGTCCAAATTTATGTTCACTTTAAAATAAACAATTTTGATTCTCCAACTTTTTTTCTACAAGGAAATTGAGGTTGAATAAGAAGACACTGACATTGAAAAGTAGTAAAAGTATTAATCTTTTAAAAGTTTTTTTGATCTTTGGATCAAAGTTAAAAGTGACTTACTATCACTTTTTTGTCGCCTTACTTCTTATAGAACCCACAATTCATTAATATATTTTTCTAAAATTTTGCTAATTACTGTCCAAGATGAGACCATATTTTAAAAAGGAAACATTGTGTTGGGTGGTCTCCCACCCAGGAATTAATTTAGTCCTTAGTTAGATACAAACAGTGAAGTTGTTTGTTCATACTGAGAGAGACAATAGGGCAGAAACTCCCTTGAGAGTATTTGAGGATTTGCAGAAATCATTACCTTAAAAAATGTTACCCATATGTTGGAACAAATAAGGGTGCCTTATCAAATACAATGGACCTAAACTTTGGTCTTGTGAATATTAATATTTTGTTTGATAAGATTTACAATATTTTATCTTGTGGGAACTCTTAGATGTATAAAGATACATGTTTGATTTTTTCAGGATAGTGTCCATTCAGAGAATATTTCTATTTTGTGAGGTCTTGGTTACAGCACAATGGGATAGAGAAAAGTAAAGGGATATTCTGATATAGACTTCCAAGTAAGAAAACAATTCTGCTTAGGCCTAGAAGTAAAACAATAAAGTTGTATTGACAGAGACGATAGTCCTGACACAAGTCTCAAAATTTTAACTTAGTGGAAGTTTGCATGTGAAGGATTTCAGTCAATGATTTCAATCAATTCACTTCGGAAAGAGATCATTTTAGTATTAGTGAGTGTAACTAATGCTGGGAGGTTCTATGACAATGAGATCCATAGGGAGAGCAAGAGAAAACAGCATATTCAGAGCAAAAACCATTTTAGATGGAAGATGGATTTAAATAGGAAAAACCCTCCATAAGTATTTATATAGAAATGGATATTTCTGTGTCATATTTCAGTCAATTTAAGGCAATATTAACTTATGTAGGTCTGTGTGTGTGAAAGCATAGTGAAACTAGAAGAGTGAAAAGAAAGAAGAGCCATCAAGAATCAATGACTAAAAGATATTGACTGACTAGTTCATGGTTATGTGTAAATTTTATATTTAAAATAACTGATTAAAATAAATGAGAATAGCTTTATCAGCTAATAGCTTTTATCTCCTTCTCCCTTTTGTGCTTTGATCTCCCAGGAGGGGGTTCAATTCATTTCATGTATTAATTACTTTACATTATTGCTTTGCAAATATGTATTCATTTATAAACCATAAGGAGGTGGTATAGTGGCAAAAAGAACTAGACCTGGGGTCAGGAAGATCTGGGTTCAAATTCAGCCTCAGTCACTTATTAACTCTGTTCCTGGGTAAGTCATTTACTCATTATCTGCCTCAGTTTCCTCATCTATCAAATGAGGATAAAAATAACACCTATCAGTGTTGTTGTGAAGATAAAATGAGATATTTGTAAAATACTTTGCAATCCTTAAAGAAGTATATGAATGTTATTATTATTATTAATAATAATAATGATAGTAATTTAGATCTTCTCCATAATCTAAGTCACATAAATCCTGAAATGGACAATCAGCTCTTAATAGTGGCTAGATCATGGCAGCATTGAAATCTAAAAGTTGAGGTCAAATACTCAAGTGGGGCTTTTAAATCCTGATTCAACATTCCCTCAGAACATTAACGATTACAAAAGTTGCAAAGGATTCCCTTTGATGCCCATTAGTGATGGTTGCCATCACAAAGGCATGTCATGTATATGAGTGTGCCTGAATGCTGTGCTAAGATAAACAAGAATATGACGCATGCAAAATATTGTGCTAAATGCTATACAAAATCAAATTAAGACATCATTCCTGATCTTTAGAGATTTGTAATCCCCAACTCACACTCATATAAATTCCAAAGACCCATACCAGAAAGAACTTGGGTAGCTAGGTGACTCAATGGATAGAGTGCTGGGCCTGGAATCAGGAAGACTCATCTTCTTGAGTTCAAGTCTGGCCCCAGACACTTCCTTGGTGTGTGACCTTGGGCAAGTACTTAAACCTATTTGCCTTAGTTTACTCCTCTTGGAAAACAAGCTGGAGAAGGAAATGGCAAACCGTTCTAGGATCTTTGCCAAGAAAACCCCAAATGGGGCCACAAAGGCTCAGATACAACAGAATATGACCGAATGAAAACAATACAAGGGATATCAGTGTAAGTGTTTTTGCTGTTCTCTACTGACATCATAATTTCCACATAAAGATAGAAATGAAAACCTCACCAATTTTCATTTCTACACTTGGCTAACTTGTACATTGAATAGTACTTTATATTTGGTATGTTTTTCTGCATCTTTACTTGCTTTAATAAGCATTTTGTCCGTGGCTCCCAAACATGCACGTATGGGTAATTTTGATCATGGAAATAATTTGCTGATTGCTTTGAAGAAATGAGGTACGAATACTTTTTTTTTAAATAGAGAAGAGCACAATCTTTTAAATACCTAGCCTTATAAATGCCCAAGGTATCATGAAGCAGTATTTCCTCATTTGAAAATTATAGGTAGTTTGAACACAGAATTGCTTGTAACTGGGCTTAAATTATCTTGTCATTTCAAAGGCACACAGCCAATGCCACTTGTATATTTACTTGTCCTAAGCAAGTGCCAATATATAGTACTGTTGTAATTGTTAAGTCATTGTTCATTCAGTCATGCTCAACTCTTTGTGACCCCATTTGGGGTTTTCTTGGGAGAGATAACTGGAGTGGTCTACCATGTCCTTCTCCTGCTCCCTTTACAGATGAGGAAACTGGGGTAAAGTTGAATGACTTGTCCAGGGTCACACAACTGGTAAGTGTCTGAGGTTACATTTGAGCTCAGGAAGATGAATCTTCCTGACTCCAGGTCCAGGACACTATCCACTATACCATCTAAGTTGCCCAGTATACAGTACAAACCTCACTAATTTAAATTCCTTGGCAAAAAACCAGTTTGAGAGAGCAAAAAGTATGGCTGAACAAATTATGGGGATGAAACTAATGACATTTCCTGTAGTAAAAAATGAAGACTATGAAGAATTTAGAGAAATGAGTAAGAGTTATGTGAACTTATACAGTATGAATTAGGTGGCAAAAGAGGGATATATATGATGGCCACAATGAGGTCAATGAAAAGATCACTGAAGTGAAACTATGCCCCCAGAAAATGAAATACCCATAACGGATAGATAATGAAACATTTTTCCCTCCTCTCAGTTGAAAGACAGGAGACTGGGAAGTGAGAATGTTACATATGTTTTCTCTATGGTCACTGAGCTGGTGGTTTACCCTTAACTGTTTTTCTTTTTAAAAGAAATTAATTTACAACAATTTGGGGGATGGGGTGGTTGGAGGGGGAATATGAAAAAATGACCATAACGTTAAAACAAAAGGTATCAGTGACATTTTAAAAAATTTAGTTTCATTACATAGAATACTTCAAACTAGACCAACTAAGTGTTACCTAGTAGAAGCCCTTAGGGCACTTGCTTTAATTAATAGATAAGCATGTAGCATATCGATGGTATATAAGTGGTTACTTCTAAAGGGTTGAGAGGGCTTGAAAGCAGTTTTTCTTAATTATTTAAAATATTCACCCTACAGTCTTTACACGATTGCAATATAAAGTGCCAATTATCGGGCAGTCTGATTTCTGGAAACTTTAACCTTCCGAAAAGTACCCAAGAAGCTGGAGATAGGGAAAAACCTCAGGTCCAACCCATATAATTGGCATAAATTCCAAAGATTTTCCCATAGAAGCAGAGGGGAGCTATACTCTCTCTTCTCCAGTAGACAATATTTTGATTTCATTTTACATGCTTGTCTATCTACTTTGCACACAGTAGGACTGCTATTAAATGTTATTTGGGTTGAACTGAATTAAATTGGCTTTTCCCTGACATTGTTCAATACTGTTCATATTGAAATCAGAGCCTGTGAAAAGTATGCGAAACCAAATAAGGAATATGGTTTTGGTAGAAACAGATGCTGAGAGCCAAAAGTGGCAGTGGAGAACAGCAGCCCCAAGGGAGGGACGAAGAGCGCTGTCATCTCAAATAAAACAGCAGTGGGCAACCTTTAAGGGCACAGAGTCCAAACCCCCTATA
The DNA here is from genome assembly GCF_028583685.1 of Petaurus breviceps papuanus. NCBI lineage: Eukaryota > Metazoa > Chordata > Mammalia > Diprotodontia > Petauridae > Petaurus > Petaurus breviceps. The sequence goes on from NW_027186296.1 coordinate 44,932,713, forward strand.
TACCTGAATAGCTCACAAAGGAATCAATGAATGGAAAATCACCAGGCCACCAAGGAGAGCAATTTGACAGGGGAATTTTCTCAAAGGACGAACTAAGTCCTGGGGATCTTGACAGCCCCAGAGGTTGTCTGTGTGTTTTAACACGATAAGATGATGATGAGGAGAGCATCATGCTGTAGGAGTAATGGCTTTGATGAAGTCAAATGTCCTGAATTTGAATCCTGACTTTTTTTTTTGAAGAGGGAAGGCAAGGCAATTGGGGTTAAGTGACTTGCCCAAGGTCACACAGCTTGTTTTATGTGTTAAGTGTCTGAGGTAACATTTGAACTCAGGTCCTCCTAACTCCAGGGCCAATGCTCTATTCACTGTACCACCTAGCCACCCCAGGATGATAATTTTAAATGCACAAAATTAAATTCATAGGTTAACCAAGGAAACCAGATATATTGAAATGCTATTATCAAAATATTTAAAGTTTCAAGTTCAGGGACCCCCTGAAATCTACCCATAAATCCCTTAGGGGTTAACATTACCTGGATTAGATGCTCTCTGAGTTCCTTTTTTATATCTAAATACTGTGAGTTTGTGAAATGCTCCTAACAATGGCCATGGGTCATCAAGAAAAGGCTAATTTCTGCTTTATGTATCACATTTACTAAGTCAGATGCATGTGCAATATATTTTCCCTTAAAATGGTTAAAATATATTTTAAAATTCCCAGTGCATATAAGCTTCACTTATTTGGTAAGTTAACCTATCCAGAAAACATTATTTCCCCAAACTGTTGAAATACAATATTGTTGTAATTTATATTATCCTCAGAGAAAAGGTTTATTTAAGCAAAGATGATCCTCAGTTTATACCTTGTCCAATATTATAAAAAATTAAGAATTTAATTAAAGCCTAAATCAAAGTTTGTTTTTTTTTGCTGTATTTGGATCTTTAGAATCTGGACTTCACCCTCCCCTCCCAAACCTGGACTTTATACCAAAATGGGTTTGTAATCCTGATAATTGGGATTGCCTGACAGAGAGAATCATAGTGTTTGAAGGAGCTGTTTCTCCACGGGCAATGTGGTGTAACCATAAAGAATACCGGACTTGGAATCAGTAAATTCAGGTTGTTGTCCATGACCATCAGTATGGAGCATGATATTTCTGGGTCTCCAATTCCTTGCCTATAAAATGGAGATAATAATATATATTTTGGTAACATGTTGCTGTGGAGTGAGCACCTGATTTGATATCAGAGCACCTGTGTTCAAATCCCCAATGTCACTTACTGTATATATGACCTTGGGCAAATCATTCTATTTTTCTGGACCTGTTTCTTTATCTGTAAGAAATCCCATCTTCCTGAATCCAGGCCTAGCACTCTATCCCTTATAGCCACTTACTACTATGACTACTAGTACTACTGCTGCTGCTGCTGCTGCTACTACTACTATTACTACTGTGCTTCCTTTTCCCATTCATTCAGATGTCTTTTTTCCCCCACTATGTAGCAAGTGGGCAGCAGTTTAGTTTTTTACTGTATAGTATGCTATAATGATTGAAAAAGGTGACATTTTTTGTTTTTGGTTATTTTTTGCTTGTTCTTGGTTTTTTTTTTCGTTGTTGTTTTTGCTATCTGATTAGGGCACCACCTTGAACTTACAGGTTTAATTCTCTTATGGGCCAGTTAGATTTACTCAGCTGTAAAACTCTAGACTTCGCCCTTATCTCCTGCCAACTGTTCACAGGTGGGTATAACAGATCACAAGGGAAATGAGGTGAGTATGAATGAGTGCTTCAGCTCAGACCCATTGGCATCATAATAAAAATGATCTAAGACACATATCCTAAACACATGTGGTATACCAAAAACAAACAAAAAAGAAATGGACTGAACCTGGTGTCAGAAGATATGAGTTTAAAACTAACTTTTCCATTTACTGCCTGTGTTACCTTGGGCAAGTCACTTTATGTCTCAGGGACCTTATTTGTAAAATGAGGGGGTGGCACTAGATGACCTCTAGTTCACTAAGGCTATGATCATATATGATCTTACCCAATAGATCATCTTCACATGTGAAACTTAGAACATTAAAGGGCCACTAGAGAGACTAGTCAGGTACCTGTAATGGAGGCCCCCAATGGATGGATCCTCAAGTCCGATCTGGTCTATCACCATGGTAGTGGGCATGACTAATTTTGCAAAATAAAAATTTTATTGATGTTTTAAAAAAATGTGCTATCACTTTGCCAATGCCTTCCAGCCTCCCACCCCCAAACACCAAAATCCTTCCATGTAACAAAGAAGCATGATTAAGAAAAACATTGACCACATCTGATACCATATGCCCCAACCCCCCCTACATAGTCTTCCATCTCCCTGCTGGGAGGCACACCTCACAATCTCATTCATTCTTCATGAGTTTAGCAAGAGAAATAGATCTGTGTGAGATGCTGAGTGTAGGTATATTCTCTAAATAACAGTCCCCAAAAATCTTTTTACAAATATTTCACATACTTCTAGGGTATAGATAATAAATGGGTTACATAAGGCTTTTTGTCAGTCATTCTAATGTAAGCAATCTGTTTCAGAAAGGTTAAAATGGAATGGTGACTACTTCTCTGGGCTTGTCCATTGAAATGGATCTATATAAGCCTACTGGAGAGTTATTCATTCCCATGTATATTTCTGCATACTCCCCTGCCTATTTGCTATCAGCTCAGACAAAACCAGGATTGAAATCAGTCTTGCTCCTTGAGCCATCTAGTCATTCAATAGCTCAACACTGTTTTACGCAAAGGAATTTTATCCTCTGGAAAGGTGGAAGCATTCTATGGTTTCTAGGAACGGATCAGATCTAGATAAAAGAGCTCATTTTAAAAACACGAATATGATTTGTCAAATTTCTTAGTCTAAAAGTAAGTGTTAGCAGCAGTTACATATTATGTTCAAATTGAGAGACAAGGGAGACTTCAGTCTGGTGAATGTAGGACTAGTTAATTCCCTTCCCTCCTCCAATCTTCCTCCTTCAATTAATGTAAATAAGTTAATGGGATGTGATTTCACTAATACACAACATTGATAGTAAGAGGGGCGGGACTAAATCTAATGGCTTCTATAACATGCTTAATTTCTGATGTTGCTGTTAAATGTGGAGGAAAATTAGTCACATTTAGAACCATCTGTTTCCAAGAGTCTAACATACTGTTAGACTCCTGAGTAGTCGTTTTTTTTTTTTTCATCTAGGAGAATAGTTGTGGAGAGATTATTCTCTTTTTCTGCTTTCTTTTATAAAATCCTTTTGATCTTTCTTATCTGAGTATTTTTAATATGCTTACTTTGGTTTCTCAAGAAACTCAGGTGCTTGGTCAAAGTGACTAGGAAAAAGGAACAGTTCAAATCACATGATATCACATATGGCAAACTACATGTCTATGAGTCTGATAGCTTTAATATTATTTACTCAGGCTAAATGCTTGTGGAAAGAATGATAAGATTATGGATTAGAGGTTTTTTTTAACAACTATTTAATGAGTGATTCCTAGTATCATGGTTGAATTTACTTGATTGAGTGGGTACATATGCTGAAGAGGTAGAGAGGAAAAAACTCTTTTCATGCCAAATGTAGAATTTTCTAAAGAAAATAAACTTTAGTGTCTAAGATGATAGCCAACTTGTCTCCACATGGCTTCTCTTTCATTTTTTTTTGTTTTGAAAATATCTGATTGAATAGCATTGTACATATACTTTATTTTATTTTAATATCACCTTTATTTCCAAATTTCTTTCCCTCTCTTCTCCACAATGAATCATCCTTTGATCTCCTTTAACAATGATTAAGAAAGAAGGGGAAAAAAGCAGTTCAGAAAAACTAAACTCATCAAACTCGTCTGAGAGTTTTTGCAAGATTCCACATTCATAGTCCCCCCCTACCTTTGCAAAGATGGGAGGGAAGTACGTTTTCTCATCTGTTCCCTGTAGTCACACTTGGCTATTGCAATCATGTGGCATTTAGTTTTTCTTTTCTTTGCTTATTTTTTTTTGGCATCTCTTCTTACATTGTTGTTTTTGTGAACAGTACTTTCTTGTTTTTGCTACCTTACTCTGAATCAATTCAGATCAATCTTTCTCTACTTTTTTGGTTTTCATTTTCATCCTTTTCCAGGGCACAATAATATTTTATTGTTGTGTCCAGTTGTTTTCAGTTGTTTGACTCTTCATGACCCCATTTCGAGTTTTCTTGACAGAGATGCTGGAGTGGTCTGTCATTTCTTTCTCCAGGTCACTTAACAAATGAGGAAACTGAGACAAACAGAGTTAAGCAACTTGCCTTGGGTCACACAGTTAGTACAAGTCTGAGGCTACATTTGAATTCAGGAAGATCAGTCTTCTTGACTCCAGTCCCAGCAATTTATCCACTGCACCACCTAGCTGCTCAATATTCTGTTACATTAATTTGTCCTAACTCGCTGGCTATCTCTCAGTCTCAGCATCTACTTTCTTTTCAATTCTTTGCTACCACAAAAAGTACTGCTAGGAACATTTTGGGGTGCATGGGACTTAGTTTATAGTTTATATATAGTTTAAATACAAAAACTGCCAACTTTTCAATCAACACTACAAAAGTATTGGCAAACCTGATGACTGTATTTGTAAAGATATTTAGAAATTTCTTTGTGTACCCCATGGGTGCCTTTTGGAAAAAGGGGCCTTGAATGAAAAGGTTTTATTTTTTTAAAGTGGTCACTGCATCTTTGCAGAGTCTTCTAATTTTCCTTCACTCCCTGATGTGTTCTTATGGAAAAATCAGACTCAAAATGCCTTGGGTGGCTATGGATATGCAAATTGAGTCTCAATAGCAAAGGAGTTGATAACTCTGGCCTACAGCTCTGGCACAATAGAGACAGATTTGTCTTCTTTACCCCCTGTCTGCTCAGAAACTCTGTTCCAAGTTGACAACTTAAAGAAAGGTCCTAAAAGACCTTACTCCAAGCAAAGAAGTAAAACAAGGGGGAAAAGGCTACTTGAAACTAATTCAATTGGTTATTGAAATGATTTTGAAAAGCTTGTGCTGTCGTCAAAATGCAGAAACTCATGCAGTCTAGATAAAAAAAAGAATTTAAAATTATTATGGTGTTTTCATGGCATCATTTCCCATATGTATCAAATGGCAAAGTGTTAAAGTATTACAAAATACAATAGCTAAAGCAAAGAGAAAGAAAATTTGTCTATTCCTTAGGAATGGAGATGCTTAATAAAAGTCTCCTGGGATCAGCTATTTGAGGATGGGTATTATATCAAGCTCCAAATGCTCAATGATTGTGTTAATCCTTTAGAAGAATTAAATTGTTTCTCTACCTTCCATATTACCTTTTTATTTTTATACCTTTTATTCTGTACCTTTAATTTCCCTAGAATGTGACTTGTTTAAGCTTGAATGTGCTATGGGAGGCATGTACTATGGTAGAGTCACATTTCTGTCTTTTGGTAATTTAGCCAATTAATGAAGAAGTTTTCTTTAGTAGAGGGCTGGGTGGACATGCATTGGTCTCTACTGAATGATTTTCAATATGGGTTGCTGACAGCTACTCCCAGAATCTTGTGTAAGGGTAATTTCTAAATGACGTTTTCTCCTATTAGGGCAGAAGAATTGATTGCTTGCAAAATTTTTAAATGGTGGCCTTTTTTATGATACAGTTTACGGTACAAATGTGAACTGAAACACCTTAATTAGGCCACTCTGAAATTGAAATGGCTTGTACTTATATGATACAGAAATCTCTACAAAAGTTCAGCAGAGAGAATTTTTGATTTGATGCAACCAGAGTATAGCAGTGGCACCAAATTAGATGCTGCCCATAGAATCTGTAATAGAAAAGGCTGGAGAAGCTTCAAACAGAATTTACATGATTAGCATCACCTACATTCCATCTGCATTCTCTATATTATCTCTTAAGCTTCACTCTTTCCACTATTCTCCTTTTAATAGCCAAATCAGCACATATTTAGCAAACAGTGGTCCATTCATTGCTAACATGTAGAAGGGTGTCAGCTTAGAATCTTTAAAAAAAGAAAAACAAACCTTTTTTCAATGGAAAAAAAAAGACTCTAGGTATAATCGTAATGGGTAGGAGAAAGAAGGCAAGAAGGAGAATTGAGATCAAGGTTCCTTTCCCAGGGATATAATTTTTACTTCTATCAAGGATAAGAGGTAGCATGATATAATGGATAAAAAAACTGATCTTGGAGGCAGGAAAACCTGAATGGGGTCGAGTGCAGGCCTTGATGTTGTATGTCCTTCAGTCTCAAAGAGGTCTGTGACATCAGGATGACATCAGGAAGGTGATGTCATGACTTGCAAGTGAACTGAATTTAAGTAAGGCAGAGCTGTGCAAAATCACCGGCCTCACTCTCTTCTCTAGAGCTGTCTGGGTCCAGTGGCAAGATCAGGATGATTGGAGATGGCCCATAGGCTTTCATATATATATATAAACTTTATTGCCCTGTGCAAGTCATTTTAATTCCTAATAGCCAAGGCAATTCTAAAGGACTATAAATTACAGAAAAGATGCTGATTTCAATAAAGAGGGAGTTTCCTCACTGGACTTTCCCAATGGGGACCCAACTAGTTGGATAACTCAGCTTGTCCTCTCCTTCTCCCTCTTCCTTTCCTTCTCCTCCTCTCCAAAGGAAAGTAAATTTTGATGGCCAGAAGCTGCCCTGGGCTAGATTTCTTTCTTTGTTTCCCTTCCTTCCTTCCTGCCTTCCTTGCTTTCTTTTTTTCTTTCTCTCTCTCTCTTTTTCCTATTTCTTCCTTCTTTTCTTCCTCCCTTCCTCTCTCTGTCTCTCTCTCTGTCTGTCTCTCTGTCTGTCTCTGTCTGTCTTTGTCTCTCTCTCTGTCT
>NW_027186296.1:44939708-44953343 GCF_028583685.1 Petaurus breviceps papuanus
TCTCTCTCTCTCTGTCTCTCTCTCTTTCTCTCTCTCTCTCTCTTTCTGAAACTTGTACATTGGACCATAATAGGTCCCTGCCCAAGCCACTTAATGGCACATTTTGAGCCCTCCTGGCTTACAGGCAATGTCAATGTTAATTGTTTCTCTTTGGAACAGCAACACTCAGGGTCTTCGCCTCCCACCCAATCAGTCCTAGTTACAAAAATTCTCTTTCAAAGTTAAAGTTGTGATTTTGTTGCTCTGACTACACTTCCTCCACTTCTGTTTTTATTTCTTGGCCCTTTCAGTCACCAGGCTGTCCACATATGACAGGGACAATACTTTATGTGGATACTAACCTAAAAACATGTCAGAACTTGAACTCACAAAAGACCAAAATGGATGTTGTTATTGAAAAGAAACCACATGCATGAGTCTACTGACTCTCTCTTGGTGTTTGGCCAATAGGTAATTTCCCATAACCTTTCTTCCAAAAAAGATAAGTGGTACAGTAGATATAGCACCAGGCCTGGAGTCCGGTAGATCTGAGTTCAAATCTGGCCTCTGACACTTACTAGCTGTGTGACCCTGGGCAAGTCACTGAACTTCTGTTTGCTTCAGTTTCCTCAGCTACAAAATGGGGGATAATAATAGCATCAATTTCTCAAGATTGTTGAGGATCAAATGAAACAGTAATAGTTAAACACTTAACACAGTCGCTGCACATAGTAAGCATTCTATAAATGTTAACTATTATTGTTATTTTTTGTTATTTCAAAGCTATGATTTTTTATCTGAAGAAAAGATAAAAAGATAATTTGTGTTTTCAAGCACTTTAGTTTCTACTTAGGGTCTTAAAGTCACTTGTTATTTTTCTCTCTTTTTAAGAAAGTTTTATTGTTATCTTTTAAAAAACATGTCACTTTCTAATATTACCCGCATCTCTTGACCACCTTGAACCCTTCTTTGTAAGAAAGAAAAATAGCTAAGCAAAACTGTTACAGAAAATTCAACATTCTGTGCCTACATTTCTCCACTCCTTAGTTATTTCTCCCAGGAGTATTTGCATCTGAAGCCTTAGTTCTAATTATGGAATGAATGTTTTTATGCTTTGTTAGATAATTTCAGGCATCTGCAGACATGTGTGTGTGTGTATGTGTGTGTACGCACTTGGAGGTGTAGAGTACCTTCCTGATATGTAGATATGTGTGTGTGTCCACACTTTGAGGGAAGGTTACATTCCTGATGTCTCTAAACCACAACTACCTCTTTCCTCTTACGGTTAAGACTGGTCTCATAAGCAAGAATTGGATATAAGGGTATAAAAAGTACAGTTCTTTGTATATGCAACCAGTGGACATAGAGATTGCTCACCTTTCCTTCCCTATGGGAAGTGCAGAAAAGTACAAACTAGAAGGATGCAGCATCCTATCAAGTTCTCATTGTGCACAACTGCCTACTGTAGCATCTTTCCCTGAACTTTGGAGAGTAGTGTAGGGATCAATGTTAACTTGGTTAAATTCAACAAATATTAAATGCCTACTAGGCACTAGGGACATAAAGACAAAAAAATGAAACCATTCTTGCCCTCAGAGAGCTTCCATCCTACTGAAGAAAGAGAATATAAAATAATAGAAACAAAATAAATATGATAAGGGAAACTGAGGAAGGAGAGCTCACTAATAACTTGAGGAAGATCTTGTAGGGGAAGTGGCACCTCAGTTGAACATTGAAGGAAAATACAGATTCTAAGAAAGAAACAAGGAGGGAATGTGTTCTAGGCATGAAGAATGGCTTATATAAATGAAGGCAGGAGATGAATGTTGGTATAAATGGCTAGTAGTCCAGTTTGTAAGTTGTATTTTGTAGAGGAGAGTGGTATGAAATAAGATTGGAAATACATGTGGGAATTAAGTTATGGAGGGCCTTAAATGGCAGGCTAATTATTTAGTTATTTATATATATATATATATATATGTATAGGCAGTTTATATTTAATCTTATAGGCAATGACGAATCACTGAAGGATTTTTATGAGGTAAGTGACATGGTTAGACCGACCTAGGCATTAGGTTAAAAAAAAATTAAAATTTGAGTACAGGACAGTTTGAAGTGGGGGACAATGGATAGGAAGACCAATTATGAAGAAATTACCTAATTCCGGTGAGAAGTGATAAGGTCCTGGATTAAAATGGTGACTTATGAACAGTGAGCAGGGTTAGAAGTTATTCCTAGAAATGGAAGTCTCCCTTGGAGAAATTCATTCTGCTTTGCTTTGCTCCACACAATGGCAGCTTCATGTTCCTTACAGGGGCAGCCTTAGCTACCTAATATCTAGGGGAGGGGAAATAATGCCTCATTCTTTCCCGACTCAGCTCTGCACCCTGGTTTTCTTCAGGTGTCAGTTAAAATCCCCCCTTCTGGAAGAAGCCTTTCCTTGGTCCCTCTAATATCAGTGCTTTGTCTCAGCTCAGTGATTCATCATTTGGACATGGAGTTAGGAAGACCTGAGCTTGAATCTGGCCTCAGATACTTATTACCTGTGTGATTCTTTAGGAAGGCACTTAACCTTTGTTTGCCTCAGTTTTCTTGTGTGTTAAAATGAGAATACGAATAGCACTTATCTCACAAGGTAGTTATGGGCATAATATGAGGTAATATTTGTAGTAAAAGTGCTTTGTAAAACTAATGTTCCATAGAACTTTCCATTTTTTTTCCTGTCTATCTATTTATATGCTGTTTCTCCCATTATGCTGTGGGATCCTTGAGGGCAGGGATTGCATTTGCCTTCCTTTGTATTTCTAGCATCACTTGTCTTATATAAAGAGTTGTCCCTTTTCCTTGCCAAAGCAAACAAACCCCTCTACATTCATAAGTGGTCCTATTTCTGTCCTGTCATTCTGATTTTCTCATTTATCTTCAATTTCTGTCTACTGGCTACTTCCCCATTGTGAATGAACATGCCCACATCTCTCCTATCCTCAAAAGCCTTCACTTAATCCTTCCATTTCCACTAGCTAGCATCCTATATCTCTCCTCCCTTACTCCTTGAGAAGGACATCTACCATAAATACCTCCATTTCCTTTCCTCTTCCTTTTTTAAAAAAATCTCTACAATCTGGCTTCCAACCTTATCATTTAACCCAATAGTGCTCTCTCCAAAATTATTAATGATCCCTTAATTGCCAAGTCTAATGGCCTTTTCTCAGTCTTCAACCTTTTGACCTCTCCATAATCTATGACAACTGATCACCTTCCTCTCTTTGATACTCTCATGTCTCTAGATTTCCATGATACTACTCTCTCCTGGTTCTTTCCTTACCAATGTGACCTCTCCTCAGTCTCTTTTGCTGGGTCTTCATCCAGATTGCTCCTGCTAACCAAAGGTGTCCTATTGGACTGTCTTTTGAGGGTATTCTTTTCTTCTCTTTCTGTGCCACTTCACCTGGTGATCTCACCGACTCCCATGTACTCAATTATCATCTCTACGCTGATGGTTTTCATCTACATATCCAGCCTTAACCTCCCCACTGACCTCCAGTATTGCATCTCCAACTGCCTATTAGGCATCCCAAACTTGATGTCCAGTTTAACTTTAACTCAGTGTGTCCCAAACCTAACACATTCTCTTTCACTCCAAATTCTCCTTTTCCTCTAACTTCCCTATTACTGTTTAGGGTATCATCATTTTCCCAGTGGCCCAGGCTTATAATCTAGGTATCATCCTTAACTCCTCTCTCTTGCAATCCTGCCACCCCCATGTCCATTCTGTTGCCATGTCAATTATACCTTTGTAAAATATTTTACTTATAACAACCTCTCTCCTCTGACAGTATCACCACCTTGGTGCAGGCCCTCATCACCTTATCCCTGGAATATTGCAATAGCCTACTGACGGGTCTTCCTGCCAGAGGTCTCTATTTCGGTCCATTTAGCCATCAAAATGAAGATTTGACCATGTCACTCCCCTGCTTAATAAAACTCCAGTGATTCCTTATCACCTCCAAGATAAAATATAAAACCCTCTGTTTGGTATTCAAAGTCCTTTATAATTTGGCCATCCCCACCTCTTTAGTTTTCTTATCCCTTACATCCTTCTCTTACCCCCATGAACTCTGTGATCCAGTGATAACTGACCTCCTTTGCTGTTCTTCAACCAACACTCCATTTCCTGTCCCCAAACACTTTCATGCTTGGAATGCTTTTCCATCTCTTCTCTATCTCTTGATCTCCCTGCCCTCCTTTAGGTCCCAGTTAAAATCTCATCTTCTGTAGGAAGCATTTCACGAGCTCCCTTAATTCTAGTGTCTTTCCTCTGTTGACTATCTCCAATTCATCTTATATAAATCTCATTTGGCTATAGTTGTTTACACATTGTCTCTACCATTAGACTGTGAGAACCTTGTTAGCCCTGTTAGTACAGAGTTATCTTGATATAGTATCATGATTGACATTTGTGCCCAGAACCACTGAATAAAGTGCTTTTGGACATACAGGTGATAAGGTCATTGGACTATGAACCAAATTATTTTCAAGCTTCTTTCCAGCTCTTAAAAAATTCAGTGATCTCATTAATTCCTAGATTCTCTTAGAATCATGCCAATGGGTCATTAATCCAATTTAAATGTCAGGGCTTGGGAAAGTAAGGGAGAGACAAGGTCAATGTAAGGTGAACTAATGCCCAAATTTTAGATCTGAGTAAGACTGGTTTGAAGGAGTTTTGTTTAATCATGGGGCAAAGAAAACAATACTTCCGTTTTGTGAGAGTAATTTGGCAGTGCTTGCCTGTATATGAGAAGTAAAATGGAAAAGGGTATCCCCACCTCCACTTTATAACCTAGCCAAGGGACATGTTTAGTAACCCATGAAAGGAACTTGAAAATAAGTAGTTTTCTTATTCTAAGAATACAATGTGTGGGTTCCCTCTTCTTGGTTGAGAAGTAGTTGTCTCTGGGTGCAGACTGTCATATACCTGTTAAGATAACATTTCTATTTTGCTTCATTAAACTTAAATAATTTGAGATGATTTAACTATGTTTAATGAATAGTCTTCATCCTTCTTTTCTCTTTCTTTTCCCATTACCTTGCAGAAAAATGGGAATGTTGAGTTTACTCTCTGTTTTGGATGTTGACATTTGAAAACAAGTCCCTTTGCATCTTGTACATGGTAAAACTGGGTTGGGAGATGAAACTCTAATGCAAGTGTAGAATCTGTAGTGAGCCCAGATAAATATTTTAATTCTCTAGATATATTTTTATCAAATAAATCAGGAACAATATGTCTTTTAAACAAATCCTTTCAAAATTAAAAAAAGTTAAGTGGATCATTTGTCATTTGCTTGGAACTTTAGAACTCCTCAGCATAACTGAAACATAGAAGGGAAAAATTCCAACAAGCCATGGATTGTTCTTTTAAGAAAAGTCAATGAGTTCAACATTTGAAGAAAAAATTGTGATTTTACTAAGGAGAATGTTGATGATATAGCAAATACTCCATGATTCCTTCTCTTTGACTGAGCCACTGTTAAGACATGGAGAGGATTTTCTACAGTAAAAATAAACACTACTCCAATCAATACATTTTTAACCAATACTAATTCATACCGTAGAACTTCAGAGGAAGTCAGAATCAATCAATACGCCTTTATTGAGACCTTACTTTATGCTCAGCTCTGCTCATAATGACAACTAATTGCTAACAAGCTCCTGCCCTGACTTCCCTGGGACATTGCTGTTTATAACAAATAAGGATAATTCATGTTTCCTTGCCTTCAACATTTAAAAAAAACTTTTTTCTTTTTAACATCCCTGAGAGGTGGGTCATATTCTTAGATGAAGAAGAAACTAAGATTTGGAGATCTTGCATGTTTTCCAGTCAAGTAGTGAGCATTGGAGCCTGGATCTGAGCTCAAATCTTTGGGCTCCAAGTGTAGTAGTATCTTTTAATTATGACTTGGCTCCAGAAGCTTACATATTGGGATTAGATAATTTGTACATTTGAAACAATTACAAATGTGATAAATACACCCTATTGTTATGTATTATATACACTTTGCTATGTGGTACAGACTATACAAATGCAACAAAGAGGAAAAGGAGGATATCAAGATTGGACTGATCAAGAAGGGTTTCATGGAGGAGGTGAGAGTTGGAGAGTGGACAGAGTAACAGAAGCCTTTCCTCCCCTCATGGAGCATGCATGTCCAAATCTTATTAATGCTTCTAGATGAACATTTAGAAGCTTGGGAGATCTTCTCAGGGCTATTGACTTCTCACAGTTATGGTCTTGAGTTGTCCTTGTGAAAACAGGACTGGAACTGACAGAGCTCTCCCCAATCAGATTCTAATCTGTTTCTGACCATCGGTGACTCTGGGCTTGTAATGGAAATTTAGGATAAGTCTCCTCATTGGATGCTGGGCCTAATAAGTAAATGACAGAAAAAGAGTGGCACTTTCTCCTTCCTCTCTTACTTTCTACCTGTGATGGCTTCCAGATAAGTTTCAAGAATCAGTTGGGGGTGGGAGATGGTCCTATCTCCCACTTAGCTTCCATATGACTATGAACACTTGACTGCCTGTGCATCTTTCATGTTTGCTCTTTCCTGACCTTAGGTGAATAACTCTCCAATGGTGGATGTGTTCAGGACAAATGGTGAGCTTATGAGTACTGAAAGGTCCAAAAGTGCTGGGAGGCCCATGAAGAGGTCTCTGAAGCATCTCTAGAGTAGCAGTGGTTGACAACAGAGGAAGCCCTGAATTAGAGCGAATGTAATGCCTATCAACATGCAAATTGGCCTTAGCCCGGTTGGTTTACCAACAGACAAGCCCAGGAGTGATTGGACAGTGCTAAGAAGAGGCAAACATGTAAAGTAGCTAATTAGCGGCCTTTCAAATTATATTCTGATGAAGCTTGAATGTCAATCTTGCAAATGACTGTAACTTTAGTTACAAGTTGTTGCTTAATCTTGTTTACCCTCTTAGTTCTCTCAATGCACACTTTGATTCTTCCATGTTTAGACATTTTCTCTCTTTCTACCTTCCCCATGCCTAATTCATCCTGTGCATTCAGTAATTTTCTTACTCCCCACTTTGGGATCCTTTTAGTCTTCTGAGTCATAACTCATGTTATCAATAGCATATATGTAGCCCAAATTCCAAAGCCCCTTGCTGTGGGACTCTCCATATTGGTAAAGATTAAAGCTCCTTGTGTCAAGGCAGGAGTTGGCAAGAGCAGGGGAGAGGCAAACTCTCATCTCGAGTCTCTCTTTAGTCCCTTTGGTCTCTGCAATCAAGCCCACTTTACATTACTAAAGAGAGAATACAACTTTGGGAAGAAGCTGACATGAGAGACTAAAGCAGTTTCTATCATGTCTCTATCCCCAGCTTGTTACACTCAGGGAACTTCACCTTGGGTGAGTTACCTTACTCCCAATGGAAGAACTGCTTCACTCTATATCATCTGTTATGTGCCTATTTAGTGGTTTGCCTTTTGTTCTTGAAGAGGACCATGATATATTCTCTTCTATATACTTTCTCTTATTTCTGTTTTGCTATTGGTTTAGATAAGTGAGTTTCTTGGTTAAGCGCTATGTATATTTATTTTAGAATTGGTATTTGATAGGAAGGGAGTCAAATATTCAATATAAAGCTTGGGGTCCTACTTCCCTCATTAAGGAACAGTGATAAGAAGTTTAGTTTTAACTTGAAAAAACTACATCCCTTTGACTAATAATATTTAAAGGATATAAATAGACATAATTCTAGCCCAGTACTCCCTCTTTCTGAGGAGAGTAGGATGGCTAAGCCTGAAGGGACCAGAAGGTCCCAACCTCCTACTTCCCCTCCTGGCAGGAAGTTTTCCTTGGAGAACAGTGGGGGAAGAAGAGGCTCAAAATGTCTACTTTATCTCCTTTCCAACCACACCCACATAACAACAACCCCATGCTGAATGTGGAAGACAACCTTGCTACATAGAAAGAGTGATTTTCTTTTTTTTCTTGAATGTTATAATTTATTTACCTATAAGGGAAAATAAGTAATATTTCAAATATTTTATAGTGAAAGAAATTCAAGAGTAATAAATATATCACCAACCTGGATATATTCTCCCCCAAATGCATTCAACATTTGTTGGGAGGGGAGTAAAGTGGGCACACACTTAGAAAAATCTAAAAAGGAAACATAAGAGTGAGATAAAACTCACAACTACAGATTTTGAAGTCATTGGTCCATTCAGGGATACCTGAATCATTTACATGAAATTTTCTCTGCTAAGCACTCCTCTTTTTGCCCTTGCCAGTCTCCAAATGAGGAAATCTGGTTCTACTCTGAAATGATGGCACTTATGTAAGCTCTTTCAAGTTACGCTCTCTTAGAAGGGCACTGAAAAAACAATGTCACATGTTTAATTTGCCTGACTGTTCCCTTTAAGCTAAAGAGCTGTAAACCTCATTAGGCAGGATTTCTCTGGACAACACAGACAAGCCCAGCCATCTACTGATTCACCAGGATTTTGCTCTGACAAACCATCTTGTAGCAAAGAGAACTTAATAAATGATTATAGAGCCCACCTTTCTTCTCTGCTTTTCTCTCTCAAAGCATATAGGGGAAGAGAGAGCAACATGTATTTCTGAAAGACTTCTTCAAACTCCAGAGGTTTCAAACACATGCGGGTTTTTAAATGTAATTATGAAATATTTAACAAAATAAATAAAAATATAAGATACAGATAACATGACATTTTAAAACCAAGTTAACATATGGCCTATAGGGACCCTTATGTAGGAATTAGCAGTCCTTTTTGCTATTTAACTTTGACTCCACTGCTCTAGATATTACTGAAGGGCAATAGCTAATAAGGCAGTTCTTATTCAATAAGCTTGAGCTTCTTTTTAAACAATCAAGTACAGTATACCATAACTGAAGTCTATGAAGTAAATACTGATTTCTACTTTATATCACTACAGCTCCAAGAAAGCTGGCCTTTTTATTCCTTTATGTTTCTTCAATTGTTATCATTCACTTTCTTTGGTCTTCAATTTTCACCACTTCTTCAAAGTAGTGATTTTCTTAGAACTCAGGTCCAACCATTTCACCTACTCAATAAACTCTATTGGCTCCCTATCATGTCTACGACCAAATACAAAAGCTTCCATTTGGCTTTCAAAGCCCTTCGTAACTTATTTTCCTCTATCTTTGTGGTTTTCTTACACCATATATTCTTTGATTCAGTGGCACTGGTTTCCTTGCTAATCCATGATCAAGATACATGCCACCCCTCAGCCCCAGGTATTTTCTCTGTTTTCCATGTCTGGAATGCTCTCCCTCCCCCTCATCTTAATATATTGGCTTCCTTTAAGACCCAAATATAATCTAATCTTAAATAGGAATCCTTCCTCAACCCCTCTTAATTCTAGTGTTTTTCTTTTTTTTTTTTTGGTTATTTCTTTTTTATCCTGTATATCTTGTATATACTGTATATCTTGTTTGTACAAATTTGTTTGCTTGTTGTCTTCTTTAATAGATCATGAGTTCCTTGAGGACTGGTCTTGAGGTCTTTTGCCTCTTTCTGTATCCTCTTACCAAAGGGCCTCTTCCATAATAGGTTTTTTCTAAATGTTTATTGACTGACTGTATGATGGAGTACTAGGGAAGCCAGAGTAGAGGTTTATTAAGCAATCCAATGAATGAATAGGGACCTAGGGCAGTTAGATGGCTCAGTGAATAGAGCACCGGCCCTGGAGTCAGGAGGACCTGAGTTCAAATCCGAACTCAGACACTTGATCACACTTACTAGCTATGTGACCTTGGGCAAGCCACTTAACCCCAATTGCCTTGCCTCTTCCCCCCCCAAAAAACAAACAAACAAAAACAATAGGGAGCCTAACCCTCTTAATTAGAGATCAAGCTTCTCTGGGACTGAATCCAGTTCAGGAATCAAACCTCTGGAAACATAACAAGACTCCAGCCCCCCATAATCTCAATAGCAGTTGTTTGCTCTATGCTGGAATAGAATTGTTGAAGGAAGTAGGAGAGTGCCAGCTACAGATATAGGAATAAAGAAGCTCACTTAAAACTGTGCACTGGAGATAAGTGTCAAGTAACTAGCAAAGATTCAACTTTACATTATCCTACTCCCTGATATACACTGGTCAAACTGGCCCAAGCTTTTGGGAGTCTGAGTGCAGTGTTTGAAAGTGCGCACAAGAGTAGCAAGACCTTAAAAAGTTTGCAAAAGCCTGGTTGAAGTTACTTGGTTTTTCCCCTCCTGTCTTCCCTAGTGGTGTGTTGTGTTTGCCCCACTTGCTATACCTTTAGGTGAACATTGCTAGCATGCCAAGGATTTTTCTCCCTGGGGCTCTTATGTAGTCTGAGGCTGCTTGAGTATTTAGTCCCAGAAGAAATGTTCATTGGACTGTGAGCTCTCTGATGGCTGGTACTGTTTTTGTCTTTCTTTGTATCTTTAACACTTGGTATAATGCTTAGCACATAGTAGGTGCTTAATAAATGTTTATTGACTTGACGATACATCTTAGAAAAGGACCTGAGTGGTGCTTCTGAGTCCAGCAGAACCAGTCAGCCTCAATCAATTAATCAGTAAGCATTTATTAAGTGTCTATAATGTACCAGGCACTGTTTTACGTGTTAAAGACAAAACCAATACTTTCTCACCTCAATAAGTTTAAAGTCTAGTGAAAGAAACAAGATATACACTTATGGGTTGCTACTAATGCTGTTCGTCATTTGTTCTTGGAGAGGACCAAATGACTGGAGTCATATAAAGGCAATAATACAAAACCTCTGGGAGTGTATTAGAAAATTAGGGTGAGCAGAACCACTCAAACCACATATCTGTTGCAGTCATCCAACAGTAAGCACCCCATTGCCAGGGCAGTTTGAGAGATCTTCACAGAGTTAATAACTTGTCAAAGTTATGGCCTTGGGTTTTTCCCAGCATAGGGAGACTGGATCTGAGAGTGCCTCCTCCTTTTGGCTCTCCTAGCACCACTGCAAGCCTTCACTCTGGACCCCCTCTTCAGAACAGAGACAAACAGCAAGCATCCTGTTCACAAGATACCTTAGTACTCTTGTCAGGAGATAAAATAGCAGCTTCTCTGAATGGTTCACACTGAAATGTAAATGAACAAGGGTAAAAAAACAAAAAATCTGAAAATAGATTTAAGTTCTTGCCTTCTGAAATTTTTATCATTTCCCAATCCAAGCTGACTGTTTTTGTTTAATCTTGCCATTCCTTTTCTTCTTCGTTGTGTGCTCTTTTTCTTAGGGATATGCAAACTTTATTAGTCAGCTCAGGCTTTCAAGCCCTGTGTGCTTTTGTGTTTGAGAATTGGGAATCAGGTACTTTTACAGTTAGCCTCCGGGTAGAGCTGGGCAGGAGGAGGCTTTATGAATAATCAGGGTTGACATCTCCAGCGTTGTTCCTTCATTATAAATATTGTTAAAGGAGCTGTGACCACCATGGGCTCCCGCAGAACAGAGCGTGGAGGGGAAGGAAAAGACAGCCTTTGATTTCAGCTCTTAATAGTTATCACTCCACTGATGACCCTGGTGTTGACAGGTCTCTTAGATTTGGCTGTCTTTTTCTTTTTTTAAGAAAGTTTTTCTTCTATTAGCAGAAGTGTTTGGTTTGGATGAGGCTTAGTTCAGCTGCCAACTCCAAAGGCTAAGAACCATAGTTAATGTTAGAGCTTGTACATTTGCCTTGCCATGAATCCCTAATGAATAGAGGGATGCTTTATGACATTAACTATTTTATTCACATCTGTAGTACCTTGGTAGGGTTTCAAGTTTTTTCTCTCCTTGTGAAAAAACAAGGCATAGAACCACCACTGTTTAGAACACTTTCTTATGTGCTGACCCACCCTAGGCTGTGCAAGCACTCATACCTTTGTATACCATAAGGGATCCTTATTTTCTTCCCCCTCCCCACCGCATGAATTGAACTATGATTTTTTGGTGATTCATTTTATATTTAAATTTTATAATTCTTGACTTGTATTCATACTGTGGGGAAAGTGTTTGAATTCTCATTCTCCTGCCAGTCTACTCTTATTCTTGACATGCATCTGGGAGAAGTAGGGGGAGAGGATGGGAGATTGTTTGGGTGATAACTAAAGCTATGGTGGGTGCATGCAAGGGTGTGCTGGAGCCAGATCTAATGAGAGCCAATTGTTAAATTGTCAATGTGAGTATTTATTCCTTGGAAATAAGAAACTCTTTCAATTATTGTTTTGTTGATAATCAAGACTTGAGAAAGTGATGGAGAAAACATTATTTTCTCACATTAAACCCCAAAATGTGTCACAGGTACTCCTCCCCCCTGGAGAGCCGGTTGTTAAACATTTATCACCACATCACTGAATATGTGTATATTGTAACTTAGAATCCACATTCCCAGAATAGAAAATGTTCACATTGTATAGATGGGTTAGAGTGAACTTTAATGGAAGAGAAGTTAATTGCTGAGTGATGGTGATAGAGGGAGGTTCTGAAAGGGAAAAAGGAATATGCCCTCTTCTCCCATTGGACTGTTAAATCCAGCTTTAGTCTCTGTGTGACCCTGGACAAGTTAGTTAACCTCTGTTTGCCTCAGTTACCTCCACTGTAAAATGAGATAATTATAGCACCTACTTCCTAGGGTTGTCATGAGGATCAAATAAGATAATATTTGTCAAATATTCTGTCCAAAGGATGCCCTCCCACTGTACCTCATGGGATTTCTGAGGGTACACCTGCTTTTCTAGTTCTGGCTTCCTGCTAAGTATAAGCCTCCCATGAGGAGTGGGGCAGTGAGTGAGGTCTCTGATAGGCTATGGCATGGATGTAATTAGGCAATGTGGCTATGCCTATCAGACTTATTGAAGGGTAACCCCACTCTATGTTCTCTCTCCCCTCCTATGCTCTGGTCAGAGGTATCCATCTTGTCTCTGATAATAGATTCCCAAACTGGGGGCTTCCTATGGTTCTCATTTCCTAGTCTCAATTCTTGCCTGGTTTGAATAGGAGCTGGCCAAGGTGCTGGAACCCAGGAAACCCAACTCTGCTCCTCTGGCTTTTCATGACACTGATCGATCGCTCCTGCTTTTCTCATGCTCTTCTTTAGCCTCCTTTGCTACATTTCCCCCAGTCATGCCTGCAAACTGATGGTATCTCCCTATGGCCCTTTACTGGTGCTCTTCTCTTTTCCTCTTATGCAATTCCATTTGGTGCTCTCATTAGCATCCATGAGTTCCATTAATATTGATACAGATGATTCCCACATCTATAAATCTAGTGGGAGGAAGCTAGATGGCATCGTGGGTAAAGCATAGGGCCTGGAGTTAGGAAGACTTGAGTTCAAATCCACTCTCAGAAACCTACTAGTTGTGTGACATCAGACAAGTCACTTAACGGCTATCTGCTTCACTTTCCTCATCTGTTAAATAGGCATAATAATAATAATAGCACCTCCCTCCCAGGGTTGTTGTGAAGAACAGATAAGACAATAGTTCTAAAGTGCTTAGCATCATACTTGACACATAGTAAGCACTTAAAGATGTTTGTTTCCTTCGTTCCTTCGTTCCTTCTTTCCTTCCTTCCTTCCTTTCTTCCTTCCTTCCTTCCTTCCTTCCTTCCTTCCTTCCTTCCTTCCTT
>NW_027186296.1:44953353-44967309 GCF_028583685.1 Petaurus breviceps papuanus
TTCCTTCCTTCCTTCCTTCCTTCCTTCCTTCCTTCCTTCCTTCCTTCTTTCTTCCCTTCCTTTCTTCCTCCCTCCCTTCCTCCCTTCCTTCCTTTTTTCTCTGTCTCCTTAGCAGTCTCACATCAACAACTGCCTTTAGGGTAAGTTGAATTAGATGTACCACAGGCATCTCAAACCTTGTATTTCCAAAATATAACATTATCTTTTCCCCTAAAAACTTCCTCTCTTCCAAACTTTCATACTGCTGTCAAGGATATCATCATACTTCTAATCACCCAGACTTGAAATTTCAGTGTCATGTGTGACACTTCACCCTGTAAATCTAATCCGTTGTCAAATCTTGTTGTTTATACCTTCACAACATCTCCAACATATGTCCCCTTCATTCCATTCACACAGAGGCCACTGTAATTTAGAACATCATCATTTTTCCTGCATTATTACAATAGTGTTATAATTGGTCTCCTCACTCAAATCTCTCCCTGCTACTATCCATCCTACATTTCACTACCAAAGTGATTTTCCTAAAGTATGAGTCTGGGCATATCACCCTTCCTACTCAGCAAATTCTAGAGCCTTGCAATTAGCACTAGGATGCAATATGAAGTCTTTGTTGGTGGTTTTTTTTGCGCCTAAACTTCTTCATAATCTGGCACCTTCCTCCCTTCCAAGTCTTCTTATGTTCCTATACTTCTATGAACCAGAATACTGGACTGGTTGGCGTTCCTTGAAAATGATGCACTCACTCCCCTCTCCATCTCCTCTTTGCATTGATTTCTCCCATTCTCATTTCTGCCTCTTGATTTTCCTCCCTTCCTTCAAGATCCAGCAAAAATTCTACCTTCTGCAAGTGGCCTTTCCTGATCCCCTCAATTTCTAATGCCCTTTCCCTCTGAAATGACCTCTCATCTATTCTATACATACGTGTATTCACACATATGCACACATATGTGTTATTGAGATGTTGCTTCCACATTAAAATGTAAGCTTCATGAGGGGAGAGACTTTTCTTTGTATCTCTAGTGCCTAGTACAGTGTGTGGCACATAGTAGGTGCACAATAAATGCTTTTTTATTGATTGGAATGCCTGATTTAGACTTCCTCAGACTTTGATGGTGATTTCATTAAGGGTGCCTCGAGTGTTGGTAGTCTACTTACTCTGTGTCGCCTCTTTTGCATGACCCCTTAGTTATTCTTCTGCTCTGTACCCTCTAAATTTGCAACTTACTTCCCTCCCCCACTGTGGTTAGTCTCTATGTCCCATAATCCCATGCAGGGAAAGATCTGAGACCAATGGCACTGAGAGAAAAATTAGTAACCTAGACTGAGAGTAGTGAAATCCTTAAAATGTTGGGAATTGAAGTCAAATAATATAAGTAAAAAGACACTGGAATTCAGGCAAGGACTCTGGGTAATAGACTCAAAGTATTACCTTGATACTGAGGCACAGATTCCCTTATCCAAGGGTTTCCTCCTACTCTGCCAGTGCTACCCTTAGTCTTGAGGTGTGCTTGGCTCAGTACCCCAACTCAGACAAATAGACACTTCTGGGCAGAGATTGAAAGTGAAGGACTAAGGGACAAAGAAGTCTTTTCACTACTTCATCAGCTGACTCATTTTCTTCTGCTACCAGCTGTTCACATGATTTCTAGACTCAGCCTTCCTTTATGGAAGGTGTTTTATTTCAGTTCTCATTTTAGTGTTTGTTTTTTTATTCAGTGTTGGTCATGTATAAATTTTGAAAATGTGTGAATATTTAAAAGTCTGTACATAGTTTTCTAATGTCTTTTTCCATGTGTTATCTCATTTTTGGTTTTTTTCGGTGCATCTATGTGAAGGCTCTTGTATGGCATTTGGGTTTGCTCTTTTGTTTCTGGGATAAAAACATGGGACAAAAATAACCCCAAATAGCTTCTTCTAGTACATAGAATTAACTTTTTAAAATCTTTATCACAAGAGTTGAACTTTAGTCATTTCAATTCAATATTCATCAAGTATCTTTTCAAGTATATACTGAGTGCCTGTCATGCACTTATGATTTCTGCTATAGCTTAGCTGCCTCCCAACCAACACCTTAAATCTTATGGAAACAGGGGATCCTTTTCCCACCAGGTATATAGTAAGAGGAAGGGAATATTGTTGTTATTGAACTGTTTCAGTCATATTTGACTCTTCATGACCCCATTTGGGTTTTTTTGGACAAAGATATTGGAGTGATCTGCCATTTCCTTCTCTAGCTCATTTTACAGACAGGGAAACTGAAGCAAACAGAATTAAGTGACTTGCCCAGGGTCACACAGTTTCTGAGGCTGATATTTGAAGTAGGTCTTCCTGATTCTAGGCCTGGTCATCTACCTGCCATCTATCTGTGCCAGAGTGTTCTGGGCTGCAAAACATTACTCAGAGAAACAGAATTTGAACTAATTTCTTACCCATATTGTCAAAATGGCCCAACTTAGAGCTACAAGTATCTCCAAATTTGGTTAGAATTCACTCTCAAAGGATTATTGGTATGTCAAGCAGCTCTGAGTCACAGAAATCCTTCTAATTGGCTGGTTGTTGTGTAACTCCATTTTCCTGCTCCCCTGTGAACAAGGGAAGTTCTAACATATAGAATAGTCATTACAGAACCCATGTCATTCATTCATATATAAACACACATATACACACATACATATGTGTATATGCACATACACATATGCATGAACATGTGTGTGTATATTCATGTGTGCGAGAATATACACTCTCATATATAATTATAACTGGCACTCAGCAAATGTTTGTTGTATTGAATGGTTAATTTTGGTTATTTTAATGATGATGATTATTGTTTATTTCAATTTTAAAGGACATTTTTGAATCTCTCCCTCAGATTCAAACTGGTTGGTATTTACCATACTTTATACACTATCACATAGGTCAGACAATAATAAAAGTGACATTACTATTACTTAATAGCTAACATCTATCAGCATAGAACTTCATGCTTTGAAAAGCATTTTAGTAATATTATCTCATTTGGTCCTCATATCAAGCCTGTGAGGTAGGTACTATTACTGTCCCTATTTTATAGATGAGAAAACTAGGACTGTGACGTTAAGGGATTCATCCAATGTCACATAGCTAGGAAGAATCTGAGAGAGCATTTGAACTCGTGTTCTTGATTCTAAGGCTAGCTCCTTATCTACTCTACTGCTTCCCTATAAATGCTAGAGAAATTTACTGAAGTAAAAGTTTCATGGCTAGACTTGAGCTGGGACTTGAAGGATGCATCTGGACAGGTGGAGAATGCTAATTAGATAGTCAAACTAAACAAGGATTCAAATTAATCACTATAATCTATGCCAAACTTTCTCCCTATTAGCTACATTATTATTATTCATTCTTCCAGTGTATGTGTATGCCACTCATATGGACTATTGTATTAAGCTTTTGAAAGCTTAAAAATAAACAAACCAAACAGCAATGTGAAGTATTAACACTGTATTTAACTATTAGTACTTGTTTGCTTTCTAAAAAAATGCAACAAATCACATTTAGTTTTAAAATCTGTCTGTTATACATAATCATTGACTTTATATCTCTATATATTTATATCTATATGTTATATGTGGCATTGGCTTTAAAGTGACAGAACTAGTTTCTAATTATTCTGTTTGCAAGAAAAATTCTGTCTTCAGAACAGAGTGTATGCTGACCATTTGGGAGGAAGGATCTTTGAAATTCTTCTCCTGCCTCAGAACTATCATGGTAGGCAGAAGTCAAAATACTGGAGAATTAGATCACTCTTGGTAATGTGCTGGGATGGATGCACCATAAAGCACAGTCATTATAAGGCATATATGCACAGGGGACATATATTTCCAAGGTATCACATGTTTCCAGAATTTCCAAGCCTTGAAGTCTTTTTCTCTCTCAGGAAAGTACTCACAAAGTGTACTGAGGCATGTGATATTAGTGATGGGTGGATGGCTCTGCTTCTAGGCTAAGTTGACTCCTCATAGGACACGGACTTTCTGCTAGACAAGTTTTAACAAGCCGACTGTTGTGCATTTGTGCATCTGGATGAGATGGTAGACTATCCATTGGGCTAGGTTAGTCAGTTATCCAGCTCTTTGTGGTCTCTTCGGGATGCTAAAGGGTTTTTCAGTTAGAGTATGATGATACCTCATCATTCAACTGAAACATCTCTCTCCAAAGTTAACCAAAGTTAATCTTTTAATTTCCAAATATGATGGCCTTTTCTGAATTTTCACCCTTCTTGACCTTGTCCTTTCTGCAGACTTTGTCACTTGTTGATCAAATGAGGTATTTGTCAAATGTGCTAAGCACAGTGTCTCACACATAGTAGGTACTATTTAAATGCTCATTCCCTCCTCCCCTGTTCTTTCTTTTTACAATCTCTTCTTTCCAGATTTTCATGATGCTGCTCTCTTGGATTCTCTTACCCGTTTGGATGCTCCTTCTCAGTCTCCTTTGCTAGATCTTCATCCAGATCATACCCATTAACTATGGATCACCCCAAGTCTCTGTCTTTGATCCTATTCTCTTTTCCTTCTATACTATTTTACTTGATGATCTTATAAGGTTCCACAGATTCATTTGTCATCTCTATGTCAATGAATCTCAGATCTATTCATCCAGCCCTAACCTCTCTCCTGCCAGTCTCACATCTTCATCTGCCTATTGGACATCTCAAACTAGATGTCCCATAGATATCTTAAATTCTACATGTTCATGTCCAAAATATTATCTTTTCTTTAACACATTCCCATATTCTGAGCTTCTGAATTATTGCCAAGGCACTACCAAATCTCTGTCACCTAGGTTTGCTATCTAGGTGTCATCTTCAATTCCTGACTTTGTCTTACCTATCTTTTTAATATCTCTCATACAAACCAAAGCCCCTTCTCTCCCTTGATACTGACAACTATTACAATAGCCTTCTGGTTCTTCTTACCTCAGGTCTTTCCCCACTCCCGTCCACCCTTCACTTAATTGTCAAATTGATTTTCTTCAAGCCCAGTTGTGACCATCATGCCAGTCCCTATTCAATAAACTCCATTACCAAATATAAAATCACATGCTTGACTATTAAAGCCCTTTACAATTTGGCCCCTTCCTACCTTTTTATAGTCTTCTTATATCTTACCCCTCTCCCTGTGTTCTACAATGCAGCTGTTTCTGACACAACACATTCCATCTGCCTACACTGTATTCTTACTAGTAATCCCCCATGTTTGGAATTCTTTCCTTCTCCTCTCTGTATCCTGACTTTCCTGGTTTCCTTCAAGTTCCAGAAAAACTCCTTCCTTCTGTAAGAAGCCTTTTCCACCCTCCGCTCTTTGGATAATCTCTAATTTATCCTGCATATGTCACGTTTATGCATAATTGTGGACATATTGTTTCCCCTATTTGACTATGAACTTCTCAAGAACAGGAACCATCTTTTGCCTTTCTTTTGGTACCTAGTGCTGACTATAGTGCCTGGCACACAGTAGGCACTGAATAAAGGTTTATCATTCTTGCTCTTTTAGAAAACCTGGAGACTCTTAGACTAGGATTACCAGAAACCTCTCCAGTTCTGTTCTTTCTGGATCTCAGTTCTCTGATTCCTTCAAGTCAATTTGTGGGAGAGGTTATAGTAATTTTTCAATAATTCTTCCTCCTTCAGAGTAAAGTTCTCTAACCCCAACTCATGGTAACCATTTAGTACATTTCCCAGATTCCTACTCATTTGTCTAAATGAGTGACTAGGGAAAAGACACTGAAGTAATCTATTCTCCGAGGGCAAAGGCATTGTTTCTGGTTCTCTTTTCATATTCAATTGAATTATTCAAAGCCTCACTTCCCTACAGAAAATGTGGAATGTATGTTTACATCTAAAAGACTCTAACTCTTAACAGACATTATCTCTGTCTTTGCCTCTTATCAGACTTGTCCTTTGATAAAGTCTAAAGGGGACAAACTCTTACAGTAATTTTGCTTATGACCTAGAGAGATTAAGTCACTTGTATAATGTTATGTGTAATTAGAACTGGGAGTAGTCACTATACTTCCAACCTGACAAAGATAAGGAACACCAGTGGAAAAAAAAAAGTTCTTTGAAGACTAGTTTAGTGGCACATTTGGGATGGTTTTCAATGGGGAAGGAGGGGAGAGACTAGAATCAAACACTCCAGATTGTATTTGACAAGGTATGAGAAGTTAAGGGTCTGAATTTTAATGGTGGCAGTAGAAATAGAGAGGAAAGAAAGACATGTCAGAAACATTTTTTTTTCAAATTTTTAATAGTTTTATTTTAAGTTTTGAGTTCCAAATTCTTTCCCTTCCTCTCCTCTCTCCTCCCCTCCCCCTGAGATGGTTATATATGCACAATTATGTAAAACATTTCTATATTAATCATTCTGTATAAGAAGACTTAAATACAAAAAAAATGAAAGCAAAAATTAGCATGCTTCGTTTTGTATTCAATCAATATCAATTCTTTCTCTGGAGTCAGTTAGTATGCTTCATCATTTGCCCTTTAGGGTTGTTTTGGATCATTGTATTGCTGAGAATAGCTAAGTCATTAACAATTCTTCTTCATCAAACAATATTGTTGTGACTGTGTACAATATTCTCGTGGTTCTGTTCACTTCACTATGTATCAATTCATGTAAGCCTTTCCTGGTTTATCTGAAATTATTCCATTTGTCATTTCTTACAGCACAATAATATTCCATTACAATCTTATACCATACCTTGTTTAGTCATTCCCAATTGATGGACGCCCTTTCAATTTCCAATTCTCAGTCACTACAAAAGAGCTACCATGAATATTTTTGTACAAATAGATCCTTTTCCCTCTTTTTGGATGTCTTTGGGATATAGACCTAGCAGTGGTATTGCTGGATCAAAGGGTATGCACAATTTTATAGTCCTTTGGGAATAGTTCCAAATTTTTCTCCAGATTGGTTGCATCAGTTCACAACTCCACCAACAGTGCATTAGTGTATCAGTTTTCCACACTTCCTCCAACATCCAACATTTTCCTTTGCTACTCTGATAGGTGTGAAGTGGTACCTCAGGGCTCTTTTGATTTGCATTTCTTTGATCAATAGTGATTTAGAACATTTTTATATGGCTATAGATAGCTTTGATTTCTTTACCTGAAAACTTCTTGTTCATATCCTTTCACCATTTATCAATTGAGGAATGACTTGTATTTTTACAAATTTGACTCAGTTCTCTATATATTTGATAAATGAGACCTTTATTAGAGATACTTATTGCAAAATTTCCCCCAGTTTTCTGCCTTCCTTATAATTTGGGTTGCATTGGTTTTGTTTGTGCTAACACTTTTAAATTTTATATAATCAAAGTAACCTATTTTACATTTTTTAATGCTATCCCTTGTTTGCTCATAATTTTTTTCTTATTCATAGATCTGAAATATAAAACTATTCCATGCTCTTAATTTGCTTATGATATCACCTTTAGATGTAAATCATATATCTATTTTGACCTTATCTTGGTATACATTGTGAAATGTTAGTCTATACATAGTTTTTGCCATACTATTTTCAAGTTTTCCCAGCAGTTTTTGTCAAATAATGAGTGTTTGTTGCAAAAACTTAGATCTTTGGGTTTATCATATACTAGATTACTATGGTCATTTACTATAATGTAATTTGTACCTAATATATTTCACTGATCCACCACTCTTTCTTAGCAGGTATCAGATTGTTTTGATAATTACCATTTTGTAATACAGTTTGAGATCTGGTATGGCTAGACCATCTTATTTTGCATTTTTTCATTGATCCCCTCATTATCTTTGAGCTTTTGTTCTTCCAGATGACCTTTGTTATTTTTTTTCTAGCTTTATAAATTTTTTTGATAGTTTGATTCATATGGCATTGAAGAAATAGATTAATTTAGGTAGAATTGTCATTTTCATTATATTAACTCAGCCTACTCATG
Source organism: Petaurus breviceps papuanus (assembly GCF_028583685.1). Taxonomy (NCBI): domain Eukaryota; kingdom Metazoa; phylum Chordata; class Mammalia; order Diprotodontia; family Petauridae; genus Petaurus; species Petaurus breviceps. Next base: position 44,961,319 of record NW_027186296.1, read on the forward strand.
CAATTAATATTTTTCTAATTGTTTAAATCTGACTTTGTGTGAAAAGTATTTTATAGTTGTGTTCATATAGTTCTTGGGTTTGTCTTGGCAAGTTGACTCCCAAGTATTTTATATTGCCTACAGTTATTTTAAATGGAATTTCTCTTTCTATCTTTTGCTTCAGGACTTTGTTGGTAATATATAGAAATAGTGATGATTTATGAGGGTTTATTTTATATCCTGAAACTTTGCTAAAGTTGTTCATCACTTCAAGTAGTTTTTCAGTTAATTCTTAGGATTTTCTAAGTATAACCATATCATCTGAAAAGAGAGATAGTTTTGTTTCCTCACTGCCTAGTCTAATTCCTTTAATTTATTTTTCATTTCTCATTGCCATAGCTAACATTTATAATACAATATTAAATAATAGAGGTGATAATGGGCATTCTTGCTTCAGCCCCCAGTTGTATTGGGAGGGCTTCTAGTTTATCTGTATTACAGATAATGCTTGCTGATGGATTTAGATAAATATCACATATCATTTTAAGGTAAGCTGCATGTATTCCTATGCTCTTTAGTGCTTTTTTTTTTTTAATAGGAATGGGTGCTGTATTCAAAGACTCTCCTGCATCTATTGAGATGATCATGATTTCTCTTGGTTTTGTTATTGATATAGTCAATTATGCTCATAGTTTCCCTAATATTGAACCAGACCTAAATTTCGGTTATAAATCCCACCTGGTCAGAATGTATAATCCTTGTGATACATTGCTGTAATCTCTTTGCTAGTATTTTATTTAAGTTTTTTTTTTGCATCAATATTCATTACAGAAACTGGTCTATAATTTTCTTTCTCTGTTTTTGCTTTTCCTGGTTTGGGTATCATCACTATATTTATATCATAAAAGGAATTTGGTAGGATTCCTTATTTGCCTGTTTTTCCAAATAGTTTATATAATATTGGGATTAATTATTCTTAAACTGTTTGGTAGGATTCTCTTGTGAATCCATCTGGTCCTGGGATTTTTTCCTAGGAAGCTCACTGATGTCTCATTCAATTTCTTTTTCTAAGATTGGGTTATTTAAGTATTTTATTTCTTCTTTTGTTAATCTGGATAATTTATATTTTTGTAGACATTCCTCCATTTCATTTAGATTGCCAAATTTATTGGCATGTAAGTGGGCAAAATACCTCTTTAACAATTGTCTTAATTTTCTCTTCAATGGTGGTGAATTCATCCATTTCATTTTTGATACTAGTAATTTGATTCTCTTCTTTCCTTTTTTAAAATCAAATTAACCAACGTTTTATCTATTTTATTATTTTTTTCTGTAAAACCACCTTCTAACTTTATTTATTAGTTCAATTATTTTCTTACCTTCAATTTTATTAATCTCTCCTTTGATTTTCAGGATTTTCAATTTGGTTGTTTAATTGGATATCTTTTGTTCTTTTTCTAGTTTTTTTTAGTTGCATGCTCAATTAATTGATCTGTTTTTTTTCCTGTATTTTATTGATGTAAGCCATGAGAGATATAAATTTCCCCTAAGTACAGCTTTGGCTACATCCCATAAATTTTGGTGTGTTATTCCATCGTTATCATTTTCTTTAATGAAATTATTGATTGTTGTTATGATTTGTTCTTTGATCCACTTGTTTTATAGGATTAGATTATTTAATTTTCAATTAATTTTAATCTCTTTTCTATTGTCCATTATTGAATGGAATTTGCATTATGATATGAAAAGGATTCATTTATTATTTCTGCTTTTCTGCATTTGGTTGTGACATTTTTATGTCCTAATATGTGATCAATTTTTGTGTGGGTAGTGTACTTCTGAGAAAAAAAGGTATAGTTATTTTTATTCCCATTCAATTTTCTCCAGAGATCTAACATATCGAACTTTTACAGAATTTTATTCACCTCCTTAACTTCTTTCTTATTTTTTGTTAATTTATCTAGTTCTGAGAGTGGAAAGTTGAGGTCCCCCACTAGTACAGTTTTGTTATCTATTTCCTCCAGTAACTCATTAAACTCTCCTTCAAAAATTTAGGTACTATACCATTTAGTACATATATGTTTAGTACTGATATGGACTCATTGTCCATGGTACCTTTCAGGAAAATGTAGCTCCCTTCTTTATCTCTTAATTAGATCTATCTTTGCTTTTGCTTTGTCTGAGATTGTGGTTGCTATCCTGATTTCTTTGCTTCAGCTGAAGCATAATAGATTCCTCTCCAGTCCCTTATCTATACCCTGTGTGTATCTCTCTGCTTCAAATGTGTTTCTGGCAAATAACACATTGTAGGATTCCAGTTTTTAATTCAGTCTGCTATCTACTTCCATTTTATGGGTGAGTACATCCCATTCACATTTAAAGTTATGATAACTATTTGTGTATTTCCTTCCATGTCTGTTTGAAGGAATAGTAGAGTATCCAAGGAAAGGCAGTCTTACCAACATTGGAATTATAAGCCTAGATCTCATGTGAGTGATCATAACTAAAGAAATGTACAGTCATGGAATACTGGAGATGAAAAGGACCATTGGGTGATACCTCTAGTCCAACCTTTTCCTGATAAGTACCAAACCCAGAAAAGGGATGTGATTGAAGATACAGTGAATTAGTTCCAGTTCCAGGTGGGTCTTCTGATGCTGATTAGAGTTTTTGTTTCACTATACTTTGTGTTCCCTGGCATCTGGCAGAGAGCCTGACAGTAGAATAAGATATATTTGGGGGGAAAATCATGTCTTTTTTCCAGTTTCTTTTCTCAGTCTTTTAAGGTTGTCTACTGCTCTAGTATTGCCTGCTTTAATTTATGCTTGCTTTTTTAGCACTGGTCCTGAGGCTGCCTAAATCTCCTGTGCTTGAATTAAATGGTCCTTTGGTTTTACATGTTTGTAAAACACAATGGATGCTTACTTTAATCTGTGAATAGTAGTAATGATTATTGCCATAAAGATCCTTCTATGTGCCTCTCTTTCTTCATTATAAAGACTGGCACTAAGGTTATAAGAACATGTACCTATAATCTTAGACTTGTTGGATAGAAGTGTTGGTTAAATTTGCCATGCTGTTTTCTTCCCTCCAAAAAAGTATTCTTAGTTATTAAGAATGAAGTTCTGGGAAAAGGCAATGGAAGAAATGTATTTGTAAATAAAAGTGATGTAAAAACAAAAGCTATTGAAAAAAATAAAGACAACATCAATAAAACTTTTTTTTTTAACAGACTGTCCTCTATCCTATGGATTCCTTAGTGTAGTAGGAGGTCTGGATTCCAGTTTTATCTCTGCCACTTATTCCCTGTGTGATGTTGCCTAGGTCTCTTGACCTCTTCGGGCTTCATTTTTTTTTTATCTATAAAATGAAGGTATTGGGTTAGATCACCTTTAAGGCCCTATCTAGCTCTAAAACCTATGATCCTTTCAACCCATTAATGTAATGGAAATACATGTTAATCTTAGTGAATCTCTAGCCAATGAGCATAGAATAGATAATATTGGTTGAAGGCTATAGGGAAGTATATTTAGGACAAATGTTAGATTTTTCTAACCATAAGAAATAGGGAGGAGGTAGCTAGGTGGTGCAGTGAATTGAGCACCAGCCCTGGAGTCAGGAGGTCCTGGGTTCAAATTCAGCCTCAGACACTTAACACTTGCTAATCGTGTGCCCTTGGGCAAGTCACTTAACCCCAATTGCCCTAAAGGCAAAAAGAAAAAAGAAATAGGGAAAATGGGAAAGAAGCAGGGGAAAAGGCATACAAATGTAGTTCTGGAATCTGCTATCTCCATTATTATTCAGTTGATGTAATAGCAATAGAGGAAGAGTTCCCAGAATAAGTAACTTCTATTCCTACCATTACCTGGAATGATAGTCAAGGGAATAGATTTATTCCCTATAGCTTAAAGCCAATTCTTTCTTTTCTGTCCTCACTGACTGCAAAGAGTGATTCATTAAGGATAATATATTTATTTACATTGCATTTCTGGGATCAGAAGATCACAGTTATAGCACTAGAAGGCAGAGAGAGATAATAATCACTTAACGAATGCTTTATCCATGTGCCAGACACTATGTAAGGACTGAGAATACAAATGCAAGCATGCAAGACAGTCACTAATAGGATTAGACAACATATAAAGAGTAGATGGGAAATGGAGGGGGGATGTGTAGAGAGTGAGGTAGAACCCTTTTCCCAGCCAAGATAAGAGAGAAGCCCACCTACTGGAGTCCAGGGTGTTTTAGGGCCAGAGACCAAATTGCCAGTGGGGAGGAGCTGGGGATGTGATTTGGGAAAAGTCATTCAGGTAGAAAGTGGCAGAGCCGAGATTTAAACCGTGGTTCTTTGATTCCCAATATAGTACCCCTTCCACCGTGCCATAGAACCCATAGGACGGAAATCCCTAATAATTTAATTATGAAACGTTGAGGCAGGCCACTCATCTAACTAAAGCAAGATTAGGAATTCTTAAAGTCTTGAGGGTTTCCTTGTACTCCAAAGAGTCTATAATTATTGGTTAGTTAGGTCATCTAATTTTGATGACCTCTAAGTTTCTTAAGAGAAAAGCACTCTAATTTTAAGGACTTTTCTTTTGCATTGAGTCTGTGAATATATTATGTGAAAAGTTTGATTTTCCAGATGTGTAATTGATCCCAAAGTCCAATAGATTAAACACACACACACACACACACACACACACACACACACACACACCCCAAAATAGATTTCATCAGATCTTTCTCTTTTTTTCCTGGGCTTCCTGTGGATATCCAAGATTGCTATGTTCAGAGTAGACCTCTCTAGATGTTGGGCTACTCTGAAATACTGCAATGACTTGAAATTACCTTTGTTAACTAATAATGCCTTCTCCTAGACCATACAATCTTAATCTCTTATAACTAATTTTCTTGAGAGGCAATGCATTCCCAATCACAACGTTTGAGTCACCTGATGGTCAAGATAGCCTAGGAATAGAACTTGATCTCCAAGAATGTTCAACCATTTTGAAGGTTAGGGGGTCTTTAGAAGACTATGGATGGGGGCTTATTAATGATGAGAACTCAGTGATGAAGGCATAGAAGGAATGGTGAATTCTATGAGATTCCATAGGTTCCATGTGGCCAGAAGGGTTGCTTGTATTCTGATGGCTTTGGCCTTTAGAGTTACCATTTTTACCCACCTTGTGTTCTGTACTATGCTATAAGAATTCCATCTCCTTCTGTCCAACTAAGCCTGTTTCCAGTTTGGTACTTGTAGACTTTGGCCAGTCCAGTTTGTTCCAACATGGTGTTTAGGATGTAGTCCTTGGAGTAAATCAGGATATCACTGAGCTATAAGACTACCTCCATTTTACAAAGTCTAACAAAATCTTGAATCATTAAAAAGTAGATGATGTGTTACAGAACCAATGCAGCAGTCCATCACAGGCTTCATTCCACTATTGATCAGCATAGAAGCTTTGATCTTTTCCATTTTCTTACCTAGGTTAGTTCACCTCTTCTTAGGTAGCCTGGTGACCCCCTGCTCTTGAGGGTTCAAAATATTGGTGAATATCCAATTGGCTCTCGCCCTACTAAAGAATGCCAATATTAATAAGAATCAGTTCTTTCAGTAGTGAGTGTAGCAGCAAGCACCCCAAGCATGCTCAGGGTGGCTGCCCATACAGGTTCTTGGATCTGCTTTGTTAAAGGAAAGCAACTCAAAATGGGTTAACAAGCTTACTTTAATCAGTCAGACATATATCGTTTACCTTGTTCAGGAGAAAAGGTCAGCGCCCCGAACTTCAAAGTATACAGGCAGAATTATCAAGACAGAAACAGATCAAGTAGACAGATTTCCAAACTGTCCAACCATTACATCCATACCCAGTCAACATCTGGGTTTCCACATCTGGGTTTTTCAAAGCCGGGGGGCCCTGGACAACGGCTTCCCAGAATACAGATCAAATCACAGAACACTTCCCAAAGTGAGCCCCCAAAACAAAGCTACACATCAGGGCTTATATAGCC